>NC_142402.1:8752979-9111104 GCF_059441095.1 Idiotropiscis lumnitzeri | reverse complement strand
TCTGACTTTGAATCGCAGTGCCGAGCAGATATTCCACTGAGAATCGCAAAGCAGCTCCAGTGAGTGTGATGGAGGGACACACTTTCCTGTGAGCTCATTGCTGGAGTTGCGACGTCTGCGTGTTGCAGATAGCCTGGGGGTAACAACAGCCCATGTCTGAGTGTGTGCGTGTGTCATGGGGGAGCTTTGCAGTCTGCATATTTGGGAAGGTTGGAGGGCGAGCAGACGAAAGTTGTAAATAGGGTGAAATAAAGCAGAACACAGACACACTGCTGCAGTGAGGAGATAAAGAGTGCAGCCGAGACTCAGATAGTGGATACAAAACTCGGACCAAAATGTAAAGCCGCACGTGCCTTGGATCTCCAATTGTATGTACTTTTGTAGATTTTTCAAGTATCTATACTTTACGGTGCAGTGTTCCATCACTTTTTTTTTTTATTTGTTCCACCGCTATTGCAGATAAGTCCGAATTTAGAGTTGGGCATCATCCGTGTAGTACCACGTTGTGCCACAACATGTCCGGCAGCACTGAGAAGACTACTAGAAGGGATGCAGCTTAATTAAGAGCAAGAAGAAGAGGCAGATCAGATAAGGCCAACTAAACTGAACTAATAGATATGACGGTCCCAACTTAGCGGCAGAAAAATGAGTCATGTCTGCGAGCAGATTTGTGTACTGTAAATCTTGGTTTTGCTTCCATTTGTGTTCAGACATAACTTGATTAATTGTTTTTAACTATCGCAATAGCAACGCTAGTTTATGCGCATTCCTTTACGTGTTAGCATTAAGCTTGCGGACTTTTCAAAGGAAAATTAATGACTTGGGTTGCTCAACAATTGTAACCTTAACGTTAAACTAAGAGTGGCGATTAACAGCGTAAAAACAGCTTAGCACCGTTTAGGAAGAATTGTTCATTATATCGATTTTTGTGACGTTCCCTACCATCAACACAACTGAAATTGTGGTCGCAACTCAAGACAAAAAAATAAATAAATAAAAATCAGTCGATTGATGTCTAGTCGCTAGAAAAACTTGCAAATTGTGTCAGTCATAAGCGGAGGTGCAACTGAATCTGTATCTCTGATTAAGTGCAGAGTGTGAGTACTTTTGCGACCTCTAGGGCAAAGGAACACAGCAGATACTAAACGGAGACCTCCAACGTGCACATTTGTAACATGTTTGCAGATGCGACAGCGGCGCTGACTCACGTCCTGGTTGCTCATGTCCCAGTATGGCCTTTCTCCATACGACACCACCTCCCACATAACGATGCCATAACTCCACACGTCACTCGCAGAGGTGAACTTCCTGAAGGCGATGGCCTCTGGTGCCGTCCACCGGATTGGAATTTTCCCTCCCTGCTCACATACACACAGACACGCACACACACACACACACGTACATATAGAGTAGAATAGTCACAGTCTGAGAAATACTGAAGTCATGCAGCAATAGTCAGTTAGAACACATATGGAAAGAAATGTTGATTTCACGGGCGTTCTGGCACAGTAATGTAATTATTGGCACATACAAGACTCCACATGGTCATGTTAAATTAGCGTACGGAAGAATTTTCTTCACAAACATTGTGAGACCTCAGTTGATTATGCTGTGAGCTTGTTTTATGCTATTTTTTGTTATGCTAATTTACTCCAAATTATGGATTGCCATCATACAGAGTCACAAAAATCTAAAGATTAACTCTGGGTTTGCTTTAAAAAAACAAAAAACAAAAAAAAAACAAGAACTCAAAAAGAAAACGCCAGTTTCTAAACATTTTATTTTTCATATTAGGCAAATTTATGTTTACTTGTTCAAAGAAAGAAAATTCTTTTTTTTTTGTTGAAATTAGGATATATCTTCCTGGTTTTGTTAACAAAGAATGAATAGTAAATCGTTTGAAAACAATACATTCGTTTTAAAACATCATTGTTTCTTTTATGCTAGTTTAGCTATTTTACATTTTTACAGAAATCACGCCAAGTCTACTTTAACCGTTTATTAGCAAATTACAGCATTATAATAATAATAATAATAATAATAATAATAGTAATAATAATGTTTTCATTTCAATTAATTTGACATATGTTTACAATTTTAAAAAGGAAAAGGAGCAGAGAGAAGAGTAAATTTCATTTTTGTTTCTCTGCCTCTTTACAGGAAATACATTTCAGATTGAAGTTTCCCTTTTAGCATCTGTATTTTCATAAATTAAAATTTTTTTGTTTATTCTACCCTTGTCTCAGGATACTATCTAAATGAACCATTTCATAATAATTTAATACTCTTGATTTAATGGGATTTTTCAATATATGAATTGACATTGACTCTTGTTTCTTTTCAAGTAATATATTATAATATGTTTTTTCATTGTGTAGGGAAACATTCTCCTGCCAAAACCTTAGTAAATAGTTATCCTCACAATACTCACCAGTGAGCTTGTATAAGTGGGGTCAGCCGAAGTGTCATCCAGAAAGCGTGACAGACCAAAGTCTGAGACCTTGCACACCAAGTTGCTGTTGACCAGGATATTGCGGGCAGCGAGGTCTCTGTGGACGTAGTTCATGTCCGACAGGTACTTCATTCCTGCAGCGATGCCGCGCAGCATCCCCACCAGCTGAGTCACTGTGAAGCGGCCGTCGTTCAGCTGAGGGCAGAAGAGGATAGTGCTTGATTAGAGGAGAAATAACGTAGAAACAAAAAAGAGAGCAGAGGATCATTTGCAAAAAAAGGAAAAAGCTGAATATAGTCGAGGAATCCATCGGAGACGACCACATAAACACGACAGCTGTCATAGTGCTTCATGACAGTCATTGACAGCTGACCTTTTATATGCATTCTGTCCAATTAGATCTCAAATTAGACACTTTACGGTTACAATAAAAAAATGGAGGCTGAGTATTGTACTCTAGAATTAACAATAGTGTTCGCCTGCTATAACGTTCATTGTCGGCAGCAGCGCAGTCCCGGGGATATTTAAGCAATCATTTTTAAAAGACCTTTGACCATTTGCAGCAGCATCCAAATTTAGACTTGCTGCAACATTGTGCTGCAACATGTTTGCACAGAGGTTTAATAAAAGAAATGCAGAAGAAGAGTCAGGGAAGGTCCCCAACTAAAACTTGATTATTCCCAGAGAGCAGAGAACACGTGCCTGTGAATATTGTATTCCGTTTGTACGTGTTGCTGCTCCTTGTGTGTTAATGTAGCAGTTGTTTGAAGAATTGAATTACTGTAATATCCATGCATATTCCTCTTAGCCTGTCAGCCTTTAACATTAAGGTAGAAATAAACTTGCAGATTTTGCTTTAGAAAATATATAGCTTGGTTGAGCATTCTCGAACAAGAATGGGAAATTGGCAGGCTGCGGACCACACTGTGTGGGCCTTTGATTATTTTCAAATTTTGGGGGGGGGGGGGATTATTTATTTATTTATTTATTTTGAACAACTCCCCAAAATCGGCAGGAAAGCAAGACTGCAAATTTCTGAAAAATTCCAAAATATGAAATAGTATTGAATTTTTTTTGTAAATCTGCAAATCCATGGATGTTGAAGTGCCAATATGCAGGATCGACTGGAATGTAAAGTTGTAATATCACCAATCACCACTAGATGGCTTACATGGCACTTAATTAGGCTTACACTGGTTCTTACACGGCTCGATATTAATCGTCTTAATAATTTTTGCAGATTTAGAATGATATGCAGGACAAACATAGTATCTTAATTATGTTAAAATTTTGAGTCAATGGATTTTTGTTAAAAAAAAAAATCTACAAAAGGAATTCTTGTCCTTAATATCGGTTTCTTGTTCACCTGTTTTCTGATGGTAATTTATATACAAAAGCGCCCAATGCACTGGACAAAAAACATGATACGAGGCTATTTTGTTGTTGGGTTAGGTTAGTGGATATTTTACACTTGTAATGAAAAATGCAGCCTATTATCAAAAATGAAATATATTAAGCGCATGTATTTTGCATCTATATGCATGACATGTATTTCCTCCATAATTAGCCGTTTTGTCATACATTTGGTTAGGAAATGTGCAGTCCTATGAGGCCCCATCAGTAACACTCATGAAAAATGTGGCCCCCAACAGCATTTAAGTTGCCCATCCTTGAGTTTGAACATATACTCGGAGTTTGCACGTTGTCAATGTGCTTGTGTGGCTTCAACTACATATCAAAAATATTCATGTGATGTTCATTGATAAATTTAAACTGTACATGGTGTGAATGTGAGCGTTAATGTCTTTTGTCTTCATGTGCCCTGCAATTGGCTGGCGACCAGTCAAGGGTGTACTCTGCCTTTCACACAGTCAGGTGGGACCGGCTCTATCATGCCCAGGATGGCCGAGTGGTCTAAGGCGCCGCGTTCAGGACCCAGTCTCCCCAGGAGGCCTGGGTTCGAATCTCAAATTTCCCCATTGTGGGACTAATAAAGGGCTAATTATTATTATTATTATTATTATCAACCTAAAGCAAATATTTTGTCACAGATATTGCTGAGGATCTTCCATTTTCTTCTCTTGCCTGACACATAAAGCTTTATTTTCAGTTTATATTTTACATTTTGTTATAATTGATTTAAACCAAATGGGGACAAACTCTGAATTTGTAATCGATCAGCACACCATTGGAGCTTGATATCTGAAAATGAAAGTGGAATTAATCGCGAGAAACGTCAATACACAATTAAGTTAATAATTGTATATGTCAAGGCTGAAACAGCAAATTTAGATTCGCGGAGCTGAAGATTTCATTGAAGTCGATTGCAACACTGTTGGTTGGAATGTTTATATTAGAACATTCGCAGTTTTGCTTTTATTTCTAGTTGTACCACTTTAAATGCAACTCTAGGACTCAGAGTACTTTTGAGTCACAGTTAGTGTGACAGTGTGACCGGGGGAGGACACACAAACATTTTTATGTTAAGACAACTTGCTCGGAACAATGGCCATCAGGAGGAGCAGACTCTGAGTGGTAATTCATTTCTCTATAAACAGCCCGATTTCCATCAAATGAAGGCATGCTTTAACAATTGTGTTGAGTTCTTCATAAGCATTTAGAAAAGATGCAAAAGAAACATCCCATTTTGTACAGAGCATAAAAAACATTAATTGGACTCTTTCTATCAGTAATTTTAATGAGTAATGACCACAGCAACATTTAAAAGCGCATTTACAGCTATGTTTACATGCCATTTAATGTGCTGCGGATGATTAATTATACAGCGCGCCAATTGATGGAGGCGCATGTGGCTGTAATAAATGTCTGGTGGCTCGATCGGCAAGGCCAAAGCAAGGATTTAAAAAACATAAACTGATGCTGATGTCTGTTCCTGCAGAAATGGAACCATTTATTATATTTTATTCTTCAATATTAGAATTACAATATCAAAATATAGGTTATGGAAAAGACTTCCTGACGTAGCAAAAGAAATTGTGTATTTTTTGTAGTTTTTTTTTTTTTTTTAAGATTTGTTTAAAACCAAACCAATTTTAAAACATATTTTAAGAGAATACAAGGATTAACCGGATGTTCACCTGAAGGGGAACATGGGTTGTTGATAATTATTTGTTTGTATTATAATTAGTTGCTATTTGTCTGGATACGCAGAGTTTTTGTGGTCTTTTAGTTCCATTGTCTGTGATTTTATAATTAAGAACGTGTTGATTTAATTGTCTTCATCTTCTTTTTCTTCTTCTTCTTCTTATTATTATTATCAGTTGTAGTAGTAGTAGTAGTAGTAGTCGTAATGGTAGAATAACTATAAACTATACAATGCATTTTGTGGAATTAGAATGTGAGACTTAAAGTTTGAAATGCTTGAATCGGTCAAGAAATGTGTAAAGTGGTAAGCATGTAACACATTTCTAAAATTGGGATTTTAATTGTGAAAATTGAGCATTTCTAGGATTAGTAACAGCCTCTAAGATGTCCTGAATTCGCTGAATATATTCGAATATTGGTCAAGAAATGTGGGAAAAGGACATAAAACAATTTGGGAATTTTATTTAATTTTGCTTTAAAAACACTGGTGAATTGGTGGCATTTCGCAGGTCTGGATTTCCTCCTACTCATATGTAGACATGGAGCGCCCAATAGGGCCCTGGATATATGGATGGATATATGGCCATATATGCCCAGGGATATATCCCTGGCCAGCCCAAGTCGAGCACAAAGTGCAGTCAAATGCACATAGTTGACATTTTCTTTCTTTTGCTACATTCGTAGACGGGCGCAGTGAGAAATGGGGGTATGCGCCCACGTGGGAGTGAGCACAGCCGATATGATGATGGGCAGTTGAAGGGCGCGCACTAAATACGATTATAAGGAACTGCAAGAAGAGCTCCATTTGCGAATGATGTAAAGTTGGCCACTGCAAAGTGGACACTTGGAGACTGCCGTCAAACCCAGATCGTGTGTCTGTGTGTGACACACACTCTTAGTGGCTATACTGAATGTAACCAGAAATTGGTAATTGAAGATCAGAATATTGCTTCAGCAAAAACATTAAGGAACCCCTTTTAGCCTAACAATCTTCTCTCAGCGCAAGCATGCATTTTTATTCGATGTAAATGGCAAATAATAGTCCCGCGTGGTTGTGAATGTACATTGTGACTCCTCATTTCTCATCCTGTCTTTGTTTGGCACGTTCGCATCGCGAAAAACTCTGATCACTAATGTATTCTGCAGTCGCTCAACTCCGAGAATACATTGAAGCATGCATTCAAACGCAACAGTTTTCCACCTGGAGTTTGGGCGTTGAAAAAGGGTGTCAGCAACAGTTAGGAGCATCAAGCGGAGACACTGTGCCTGTCTGCAAACGTTAGATTGCACATTTAATCTCAATCACTCAGCAAGTCAATGCCTCGGGCTGTTTTATGGAGCGTAAAACATTCCGATAACCCGGGGGTGTCATGAGTGCCTGCCAGTGTGTATGTGGCATTTTTGCATGTTCTGAGAGAGCGTTCCTAAAGAGATAAAATGTCATTTCACTCTCATGTACACAGAGAAAACACACACGCGCACACCCCGGCATACACACGCACACACACACACAGAACAAAACAACTCTCTTTCAATGTAAAAATGCTCTCCCTGTCCAAAACACTCACTCGTAACAAAAAACTCACGCGCACAAAAACCTCTCACACTCTCTCTCTCTCGCTCTCTCTCTACCTCTCTCTCTCAGTCTGTCTCCCTCTCACTCTCATATTACACTCTCACAAGTAATTAAAAACCTCACACCAATAAACTCTCATTCCCACCAAAACAAGTAATGAAAATGCTGCTCATTCACCCAAAAGATCTCCCACACACACCAAAATCATCTCATGCACACCAACAAGACCTAAAACACACACACAAACACACATCCATCTTCTGTACCGCTTCTCCTCACTAGGATCGCAGGGGGTGCTGGAGCCTATCCCAGCTATCTTCGGGCAGTAGGCGGGGGACACCCTGAACTGGTTGCCAGCCAATCGCAGGGCACACGGAGACAAACAACCATCCGCACTCACACTCATACCAAGGGGCAATTTAGAGTGTTCAATCGGCCTGCCATGCATGTTTTTGGAATGTGGGAGGAAACCGGAGTACCCAGAGAAAACCCACGCAAGCACGGGGAGAACATGCAAACTCCACACAGGATGGCCGGGATCGAACCCACGCCCGATGCTGTCTCTCACTGTGAGGCCATCGTGCTAACCAGTCGGCCACCGTGCCGCCCCACAAATACACAAACAACTGTAATCGCTCACTCGCAAACAAAAAAAACACACACACAAAAATGATGATCACCAAAATAAATCAATCAAATCATCAGAAAGGGTGTTTTTTTTTCCTGGGTGAGAGGCTATTTTTTACCTATAGGTCAACAAAGAGTTGCTCTCTTCTTTGATTTAAATACATAATAATCTTAATAAGCACTCGGCGCAGGGCTTACTCGCAAAAAGGAATCAAGCGCTCCATTCTCCATGAATTCTGTGATGATGAGGACCGGGCAGCTCCGTGTCAGCACGCCCTCCAGCCGGATGACGTTGGGATGGTCAAACTGGCCCATGATGGACGCCTCGGCCAGGAAGTCCCGCCTCTGGCGCTCTGTGTAGCCTGCTTTCAGGGTCTTGATGGCCACCACCATCTCCCTGCGGCCGGCCTGCTTAAGCCGCCCGCGACACACCTCGCCGAATTCACCTGAGGTGATAAAAGGGGTGCGCCAAAAAGGGGTGTGGGGGACGGAGGGAGGGGGTGAGGGTGATGAGGGAAAAGGGTCAAGTGAGTTGAGGAAAGAATAGGAGGGGGAGCTGGAGAGTGCACGCGGGGAGGGAAGGAACTGGGCTGATTTTAGTGAGGTCAGTGCTTGACTGTGTGTGAGTGCGTCAGGGGTTATGTCGAGAAATGGAAGTAGTGGGCCAGCCAGATTTTAAATGTGTCCTTTTATTTGTTGGTCAGAACAAAACAGTCCTTGGACACCCTTGTTCTAAAAACGTTATACTTATGGTAAGAAATTAAATGAGAAAAATAAGATACTGTACCAAATAAAGCACCTATGGATTTGAGCCAATCAGCATGAGGAACACAACCCATGCTTGAGTCACCAATAGTAAGCCTGGTACCCATCTTGATCTTTTTAATAGTTTTTCGTATTGCGGAGCCCCAAGAATTGTTGTATTGTCATGAAACTATTATACTGTACTATACACCATTTCAAGAACAAATAAATAAATCTGGGAACAAAATTTAAATCTGTGAAAAACCACTGAAATATCGAGCTGCAACCGGAGGTAAACCACGAAATCTACAAGTTCTGGTCAGAGTGAAACTGCAATCACCGAACCGTGAATAGCAACTGACCACGGTACATTTAACTCATTCACTGCCGTGGGCGTTTATGTTCATCAAATTGAACCCAACAGTTTATTGCAGATTCCTGTACATGGTGCTGTTACATTACTTTGGATTTGATATTCAGTACGGTTCAGAGGTGAAGATTACGATTCGGCGGCGAATCTCGGTTTGCCGTGTCAATTATAAGGAAGAGAAATTCCAATAAGTTTGGAAGTGAGACAAGTTTTGGCACCTCACACTCAAAGCCAGTATGCGTATATAGAATCAGAGTGGGTGTTGCGCCGATTGGTAGAAAATGTGCTTTATCGTGAGAAAAGAATTGATGCAGTTTGTGGAATGAATGGCGGTTAGTCAGCGTTACAGCGCGTCTTAGTTGAAAATCTGTAAATGATTCTTCGCTTTTCTGTCTTTCTTTTGGTCGGGTTGGTGCTGATGTTGTCTTAGAATACAAAATTCTGTGTGAGTGGAAAGTTCAGTGTCTGGCAGTGAATAAGTGAATCGTGATGGTATCTAGAATTGCGATTTGATAGTGGGTAAGACCCAATTAAAGGTACCAGATGCATGAAGCGCCACTGCAAAGCTGGAGAGGCTACTCAGGCAAGTACTCAAAGGGTAAAAATGTCAGGGAGCGAAGGGGTGACGGGTCGTGATCGAGTGTGCAGTCTGGGAGTAGTGTAGGGACAACGTGGACGGGTGAGGAACTTGGGTGTTGTGCAAGTGGAGCCTGAGTCCAAACATTTACAAAAAGCGGAGAGAAGGAGAAGAAAAACGTAAAGAATAGGAAGGGATCATAGTCGATAACACCGTCATTCAGAGGTGAAATGAGGATAGAACATGCTGCCGGAGAGAAACAAAAACAGATTGAGAGGGAGGGAAAGATTTTCACCTCAATCCGTCCCTTCCCACCCGCATATCTCACGCATGCACGCTCTGAATCTAAAGTCCTTTTTCTGCCTTCAAGCCCATCACACAGAACAAACCCAGAGGGCTTGATGGCACACTGCTGTTCAGATAAATCATTAATGAACGCGACTCATTTGGCTGTCCCTTTCGGACAGAGAAGTAGCTGCGCTATTCACCTGCGCCGATGACTTCTTCAATTTTTATGCAGGAGATGTCTATTTCCTTTGCAAACTCGTGGATTGCGTCATTGGGGTCCTCGTACGTGAAAGGGTCGATGTACACTTTTACTCCTGGAGAAACTGTGTAGAAAAAAAAAAGAGATTAAGATAGTAGCGGCCCTGTTATGTAAATGATGCCCAATTCATGTCCACACGCTGGTTGTTAAGTCGCACCCTCATGGCCAACAACGAGGCACTCTAAAGAGATGTATTTTCACGATATATGCATATACCGAATAACCGCTGATGCAAACAAAGTCACTCAAGTTCTTTTATAGTGGAGGAAGAGTGATTCATGCCGGATGCCATTTTAGACACGGCCGAAAAATTTGAAAAACTGAAATGGGGCAAAGTAGACTCCACAAGTGAGTATTACATAGTTCTGAGTACTTTGCAGAGGTTATCATGAATTATCTTCAAACATTTATATTGTATTTAAAAACATGTTCTTCTTTTTTCTAACAGTTAGTGTCTTTCAATTTTATGACAAACAAAAAAAAAAAAAAAAAAAAGAAATCATAATTGCGTCGCTAATCAGGGCCTGATGAGCAACACATTTGACACACATATGCAAACAGACGACAAAACCAATTAGATCCAACATCGCAATTGTGCCTTTTCAAAGATAATAATGCTCAGTTTTGGAGGACACTGTGAGAAAGGTATTAATCTAACAATATGTTCATTATCATTGTTGGACTTTTTGTTTCCCTTCCCTATTTAACTCATCTTATCTAGCAACACCAGAAGCTCTGTGATGGATGCCGCAGTGCATTTCTATCCCAGTACAGCCATAACAAATTCATCTGAATAAAAATGATTACACCCTGACAGTGACAGTTTTTATTGTATTAGATTGTCATTTGTTATTATTAATTTCCACACATTTTTGTCCTTCTTAAAAAAATGTCCACATTTATCAGCCCAGTTAAACCATTTCAATGTCAAAGGGCCCTGTTTTTGTTCTGGGCATAAAATCGACCAAAAACGCAGGTCTAACTGTGCACATGGGTGGAGTTTATTTTTATTTATTTATTTTTTTATTGCGTTTGGTATTTTGCTAGAATTGGCACAGGTAAAATTCGGCACAAAAGGGTGTTAACGTCGTTGTGTGGTGCTGTGAGTCGGTACAAGACTTTTCCCGGCCAATTGTGGCGGCATCCTTCATTTGTGTTAAAATCAGGGCGATGGGACTGCAGTACGCTCAAGTATGCCGTGTTTGACAGGGGAGAAACAGAAATAGACTTGCAGGAGTCCACGCATGACATTGGCAGGTAAACTGCAAGATGTCCCCTTGATGGATGATGAAGTTGGACGTGCATGTGACGTGGGTCATTGCTCACGCACTCATGACCACTTTGAAACACAAAACACAAAACAAGATCCCATTGAAATGGATGTAGATGGCCTCCAAATTGAACTCCTCTTTCCACATTTTGAAAATGTTTCAATATATTCAAATAACCAGTAATGCAATATTTCAATTGAATATTTATCCACTTATTTGTGACATATTGTAAACTATTTTATTTTAAATGAAGCGTCTCTTCAATGCAACACATATGAAATATAAATTGATATGTGCAAAACAGGTTGGCAAGGTGGCATGACGTGCGTACTTCACGGTGTGCATATCTGACTATCTTGATGCTTCCTCCCACGACAAGCGCACCAAACTTCAACGTCATAATGGAGTGACTTAAACAATAAAATACATCTATTGCCAACACTGACTCATCTAAAAACTAAACCGTAGGTCAACTCAAACACAAATAATCTTACATTAGCATATGTACTGAATTTTCTATTCCAAGCAAGTGTGTGTCCACAGCAGGCACGATGCTAATCTGAACTGAGTTACCAAATTGCTCGGCTTTTGTTTGTCTACACAGCAGCATTCATATTCACGCATGAATTTCTTTTCATGAGGTTTTCAAAAAGAAAATTAAACGAAAACTTAAGTAAAAAAAAAAGAACAACATCTTATAAATGAAGTAAAGGGAATATTTCCTTTTTTTATTTGTAGACAAATTCAGATGAGTTCATTCAAAAATAACTGGTTAAATAACTAGAGCTGTCCAAATTTTGTCAGGCCAAATATGGATACATTAAATGAGGGAAGGACTGCTTCAACATTTTTCAGTTAACACAAAACTGATTCATTTGTAGGTAAAGATATGTGAAGCTATAATTAATTTATTGTAATAGATAACTGTATAGTTTGAAAAAAAAAGCAACAAAAAAATACATAATAAAAAAAAAACGTCAATGATTTTTCAATATTTTGGTATGGTCCTATGAATGATGATTGATTGGTTGAAAACAAGGACGCAAAAGATGAGAACAACTTCTGTTCACCTGCTTTGCCACTCAGAGTAGAAGCTAAGAAGTAAGAAGCGACATTCTAGAGTGCAACCAGTGCGAGAAACAAACTGAAAAAAAAAAGATGAGTCACCTGCCACTTTGGCTGGTGTTCAAAAAAGTACAAACCTAATTGTGACATTGCAAACTAGTTTTGAAATTCACAATTTTTCTGTACACATTTTCCAAAACAACATTCCCAAATCAATGCAGATTTTACTCGTCGAACTCCTCCTTCCGTATTTCTCAACCATTTCAAACATTCTCATTATATTATATGAATTCTATAGTTCCACAGTTCAATTAAATCTACAGCATTTCAGTTTTTCTTTCATCAGTCACGCAAATTTTCTTCAGAAATTGCATTTTCTAGTTTTAAAATGTAATTAACATTGTTGTGATTCATTTTGCAGACGACTGTGATGTAGTCCAGAGCTGATTCGAAGTTGAGCGCACCTCTAGCTAGTACACAGATGACAATCACGGACAAAAAACATCAGCCCATGTTCAGTGATTAAAAAGAAAAACTTGTGCCAGAATCACAATTAATTTGTTGTCCCGGGTTAGTAAATATTGAAAGGGCAACCTGACAGCATATTTAGCTCAGTTAATGTATGAAGAAAAACAGCACACAGCAAAACACCGTCCAGATTGAATAGGGGCTTTTGTGCAAACGCCAAACTTATTTCCTGTCTGGGGTCAGGTGACTTAATTAAATCAGGTGGTTAACAGTACAGGCATGACCAATAAAGCAGAAGTGCAGAACACATACTTACTGTATTGCTGCAGTTTCTCCGTGTACTCCAGCTCAGAGCCACTGCGCTGCTTCCTGTAAACAAAGTCACATTAATATTCATCATTCTTGACTTTTTTCCTATACATTTTAGCGCTACTGAACGGCCGTGTTATTTGCTTCAAGATTGGCTGAATTTCCATCCAAGACACACCCTATGAATGCGTGTATGATGAAAGTCCGTTAGTACAAATACTTTGAAGATTTTTCAGGATATACAGTATCTCTACTTTATTTGAGAATTCTTTTTTACGACGATTTTTAATCCCCGCATTTCAAATGACTTGTTACTAAATTATTGTGTTTTCAATATCAACTGACTTGAAAAGAAAAGACATGAATAAGACGTAAATAGAGAGAGGTTAAGCAGTTGAGATTTTGAGTGAATGAGATCATGGTGTGCTATGACTCGGGGGGGGGGGAAGCAGACAGCAATATATTCCTCTTCCATGGCCTAATTTGAAGTAATTGTTTGATGTTGGCATCATAAAAGGATTTGTGACAATTGTGTTGTCACATGCTGAAGCCGCCAGCTTCTGGCCTTCAAAAATGTAATCTAATCTTTAATACGAAAAAATACACACGTATGGTATGAATTCACAGTTTTTATTATGAGCTAATTTATTAAATTTTTTTTTTTCCAATGCTAACAAAGCCATGGGAACCCGTTGTTTTGATGAAGTGGTGGCACTTACTTCTTGGTATGAGCACTGTGTAAATTAATGCAGATCAAATTATCAAAATGTGTAATTGATGGTATAAATTCATTTTTACTTTTGCACTCAAGTATGTACTTAATTGCTTTTACTCAAACAGGGAGTTAACAATTTTTACAAATTTTTAAAATTGGCAATATGACCCGTCATTATAAAAATGATAATTGGGAAAAAAAATCAGCCTTCTTGTACCTCAAATTTTATTTTAAAGATACCACCGTGCCTAAGGAAAAACAACCAATCCTAAAAGAAATGTGACAAACAAAGTTTCGGACATTCTCGTGCACTCACAAGCACACCAACAGTGAGCAGACCCTTGCGGACCCCAGCTGTAACGTTTGTTGCTTTGCTGAACTACGGTGGAATATCTATATCTGGTTCACAACCAAAGTTAAAAGAAGGTGTTGGAAGGAAAAATAAAACAAGATGGAGGCCACACAGCCAGTTGAGACAATTCTGAAATTTCTTTCTCACCTCTGTTTATTTAACATGATTTAGAGAGAATGAAAGGAATCACTTTGATTGGTCATGACTGAAGTTGTCTGTCACCATTGCAACAGCGGTGCAGCCCTCCTTCTTGCAGAGCCACGGATCGAGACTTGTGTGTGTGTGTGTTTGTGTGTAAAAAATGACCAGCATCAAGTCTAACCCGCCTACATAAAGAATTACGCCACATGCAGCACCCATCACGACAAGCCATTAGTGTTTTAGTAACGAAAAAGTCATGCGATCAACGTAGCAGCCGTGACAACCTTTTAACATACCGGAGTTGAATCAGTACTTTTAGTTTTGCCAGAGGCTTTTTTTAAACACAAGTACCAGTACTTCAACTTAAGTACACATGTAAATGTGTGAGTGTGTGTATTATCTCCACCTCTGAAGGCATGTAAACATTTAATCAGCCCCTTTGTTGCGACTCCAATTAACTCAATGAAATATGTAGTTCACGTCATCGGTGCTGTGCACTTACTTGAGGCAGACAACAGCAATTACCACCATGGCAACAATGACCACCAACCCTGCAGAGGCGGAACCTATGATGAGAGGCAGCTGGTCCTGCACAGACTTCTGAGGATCACCTGGACCGAATCACACAAAAGGCACAAATGAGTAGCAGACAAAGCGTGGCTGCAGGGATTAGACCGTGTTGTGTACCACCTGGATAGCAGAAGCCATTAAAACTGAGAAGCTATAAAACCGTAAACCATAGCAACAGATCACGGCGGAGATAAACAGAGGCCTTACTGTGCAGGCTGGTGCTGATGTCCATGGGGTTGCTGTAGCGACCATATCCTGCGACAGTGCGAGCTCTGACTTGCACTACGTAGGGCGTGGCGGCTCTCAGCCCCTCCACCTTGGCTGAGCTGTGCTGGGATGTTACCGTGTGTGACATAGCCTGGCCCTGGAAGACAAGACGGTCCATTTACTGATCACTTTGCATCATCACAAATCAGGACATTTTTCTTACAGGACGACGCAACGGAATTGATAAAGGTCGTATTTTGAATTTCAAATGGCTATTCGCAGGGGAAAGGGACTAAGCCCGTCTGCGAGTAATTGGCACCCCCCCTCGAAAAACAGCTTATATTAATCATTCGAACCGTAAACATGCCGGCAAAAATGTCACAATCATTTGAAACTTGACATTAACCTCTGTTTAAATGACCTAATAATGGATTTAATGTAAAAAAAAATGCACATTCGTTGAGATCTGTGTGTGAGTTCCAATCCATTCCAACTCCGGGTTGAGCATAGTCGATTTGTTAACTTTACTACTGCGCAATTACATGTAGTGCTCGACTAATTGCCAATAACGTGTACTGGCAACAACGCGGATGCCTCGCTTAAGTCGACGGGAGGTGCAACAGGAGGTGCAACCGCGCAGTGACGACAACAAAAATTCTAAATTCGTTCATCCCCATACTAACAACCGAACAAACAAAGCTTGTTTGTTAGTCAAAAAATAACTTCATCATACTTCCTTGACACCAATTTCTATTTAGACAAGGCTTTTTGTGGCCGCTTGCTGCATTTCAGCTCGAGCTTAGCCTGAAAATATGAAATTTGTGAAAAGTACACTCGGAATATTTGATGGACTAGTGTACTGTATTGTATAAGAAGTAAAAATGAAAACCAATGTCTAAAGATTTTAACGAGAGCAAGCTTTCTTTTAGGTTTTCAGACTGAATCCAGGAATATTGTTATTACAATCACACAGGAATAGGCTAGAGGCAATTTCCAGTGTTACTAATGTGAAAATAAAAGTATTTGCTTTTTAAACTGACCTCATCATGTAAGCGTAAGCTCCCGTTGAGAATTTTTCTGCAATACAAAGGTCGTTTGACCGTTGGAGGTCATAAAAAGAACACATTAAACCTTGCAAGCCCTTGCCGGGAATTTGATCAATACCAACGATTCAACATTGCAGGAGCTGTTGAGGCTCTCCATCAATAGAAATGACTCCCTCACACGCACCACTTTAATATTGCATTTCCCAGCATCTGGAAAAGATGAAGACTCCAACTCACCCTTTCGTGGTATTTAATCTCGTAGTCCAGAATGACCCCATTTGGTTTCTCCGGTGGCAACCATGACAGACTCAGGGTGTCTGCGGTGGAACGCATCAGATGGACTGTTGGTACTGCGGATGGTGCTGCAGAGAAATGCAGCAAAAGCACACGGTTTAGGGGGCAAAATAAAACCATGTCATTATTTTGATTAATGACACAAAACTCTCGACTATCCATGTGATTTTTATTTTCTTTGTTTCATGGCCTGAAAAGACACTTTGCGCCCTCCTCATGTGTCCACCATTCAAGGACTAAAATGTTGCTAACGCTCTCTTACCTTCAACCCAAACCTTACACCAGGATTTTACAAATTGAATCAAAGTATAGATTTAATGGGCCCAACTGCCCAGTAGTAATGGTTGAAGAAATGGTGCATGTTTCACATCCTCTGCGGTTTGGTGAATCCTAAAAGTGACTCATCTCATAGCCATTGTCTGCGTTCCATTAACCACAGTAAAGTGGATTAAGTGTGGGTTGATTTAAGTGATTACAGTGTGTGAAAGGTTCTGGAAGGTTTGCTTGGCCAAGACATATGAAGGTGACATTGGCTGAACTATAATTTTCTTTACATGTAATCCATGTACTGGAACTTGATATAATTTTTATGCTGTCTACAGTTTACGGCTACTGCTGTGAAGAAACTGACTAAAGTTGAGTCATGTCGTTGGAGTCCCCCTACTTCTGCTAAGAGATCATTAAGACACTCATTGACATTGACTGAGCGTAGGATCCAATAAACTGCTTCTTTCATTGTGCTTTTAAGTGATATTGATCGGGGAGACCTATGAATTAACTTGGTTTGCGGACACACGTGTAGCGTCATTGACAGGTCAACTAACCGGCCTGATTGGTGGTGATGTTGACTGTCGAGTAACGTGGAGAGGTGGGGTTCTTCCCGGAGACGCCGTTGACCGCCTGCACCTCAAAACTGTAGCGGGTGTGAGCCTGCAGATTCCTCACCACCACCTTCCTCTGCCTCAGTCCAAGCCTTCGAGGGGAGATGTCCACGTTGTCGTCGCAACGCGTGCACGGGCTGCGGTCTCGCAGGCATTTCTTACACACCACGTTATACACCAGGTCACTCCTACCGCCAGTGTCTTCGGGTTCCTCCCATTCCAGGGACAGGGAGGTCTCATTCACACTGGAAATTACATTCAATGGGGCCGATGGCATAGCTGCAAGGTGTTCAGAACAGACGTTAATCATTCCTTAATGATGAAAAGACGTATGAAGTACATAATACATGTTCAGCATTTCAAGCAGTGAAATAGGACACAATGTTTTCTGTTCATCATTCCCTTACACATGATGAGGAATTAAATTTGCTCTACGTTTAATGTAGCCCCAGATATGACCATGCGAAAATAAATTGTGGCCATGAAATAGCAGTAACGTTCGCACGAAATACTAATTTGTGGGTTTAATATCATTCCCATGACATCAAGCAAAAAAAAAAAAAACGCTCTTCCTCCTTCCAGGAAAGGTATACTCTATTTTTCTTAAACAACTGTCCAAGAATTATTAAGGAAATGGATAAGCATTCTGGATAATGGTTTGAATGGAATTTAACACATTAGCCAAAAGTTAATATTTTGTGCGAATGTGATATTAGCAGGAGATTAAAGATATTCATATGCCGTGTTTTTGTGAAACCACGAGCAAAGAAAATCTCTTTGAGAGGTGAAAAAAAATAAGCAACTGAGATAATGTGGTTGCCCAAATGAGCGCAATCTCATAAATGGCGTGTGGCTGTGTTTAGAATTAACCAATCCCAATTAAACTAGTTTTAAACGGGATTCGGTACAGGCGTGACACCCTTCAAGTGTCTCTGACTAACCCCAAATAAGATTCAGCTGTTCCAGCTTGGTTTTCCTGACATTTCTTTGTCACATCTTACAGCATAAACCGTAGTAGGGCTCAATGGGATCAGTCAGGAAAAAAATTTAAAACAGTTTCCAAGACATTAAATATACCATTTGAACATAGTGAAGACAGCCATCTTTTAGTGTAGCAAATGTGCCAGAACAGTGACATCACCAAAAACTGGATGTCCCCTCGTGATTTATTTTGGGATTATTTTTTTAATATCACACCTGTCATTTAAACAGAGGTATGTCGAGTTTTTTCTAACCGCTGAATTTTCTGGTTACAATTATGTAATCTGGCGCCATTTAGCATGTCTGTTTGATATAAAGTGTGTTCCAGGATTGTGACATGCGAGCAGAAAATAAACATGTTCAAAAATGATATATGCTTGATGCTTGAAATCAAACCTTGCGGTGTTGCTATGAATAAATAAATACAGTAAAATTAGCTCTTTGTTAGCAAGAGCTTGTTGAATGTTGTGGTCTACAACCATGTGTCATATAGGAGCACTTGGTACCTGGGCACCAAACACTGACCACTCTAGTAAAAGAAATAAATAAAGAACGAAATAATAATTATGTTTACACTTGAATAGCTTCACTACCTTATACAAAAATATTGATGAAAACTGGTACAAATGACCAATTGTAGATAGAAAAAACTGTAAACGGTGAACAATGGATGCCGTGGGACAGAGCGTTACTTTGGAGGCAAGGTAGACACCAATAAATGATTGGTGTTCGCTTCACAAACTACACAATGCCTGTTTCTGAAGTGGGTGCCTTTCAACTCCTCCTGTCGTAGAAAACAAGGGTTTTTAAAAAATATTATTTTTGGGGGTGGTGTTTTATCACATTATGGACAATGTGGGATGGATTTGTGTTGCATTGATATTCTGGCAGTTTATTGGTAACAACTCTTTTTGAAACTGATACAAGGCACTTAATTACATGTGTCTTGTTATGTCACAAACAGGAAGTCGTCGCGATGGCTATTTTTCCCACCTCAAAATACATTCACACTCAAAGCCAGCACGAATCTCAGTCTAGTTGTTTATTTTATCTCTGCAGTATGTCTGCAATATTGTAAGCTGTGAAATCTGATGACTGATTATAAAGGGAAAAAAATTTAACTCTCCAAGTGGGTCAGCGTTTGACCATCTGGTTGGCCATCGTTCCTGGGAACTACCCATTTATATTAACATTTTCAGTTCAAGACCCAAAAGTACGGTACTACTATACTGTGTTGTATCAACCGAGTCACTGTGGAGCCCAAAGAAGTTGAGAGCAAGAGTGACAGAATCCTCGTCTAAACTGGCCATCCACTAACTTCGCCCTTAGCCACGTTTTCCTCGCCCTGTCCTTTCTAATTAGAAAGAGACGGTTCAGAGTGGAGTCTTTTCTAATTGGATGCCCGACTAAAACACACGCTGAGCACAAGCTGCCGACTGGCTCAACCTAGCTTGTGCAACACCACACAAAGGACAGGCTGGCACACAAGCTCTGCCAGGCTACAGGGACAGAGGTGTCAGGCCTGTTTGTGTGTGTGTTGAGTTGGAGTTAGTGCTGCCTGGGTGTATATATGCGTGTATGTCTGTGTGCTGGTCAGCGTCAGAGTGCACAGTGTTCCCGCGACAGGGATCTGGGGAGGACAGTTGCAGGGCCGTGTGTGTCATTTAACGTGTGGAAAGGCCCCCCGGGAGTGATTTTACACAGTCGAGGCAGCTCATGTCACTCTACATCAGCGCCATCGCTGGGCAAAGAGCTTTGTCCATCCACAACTGATATGGACTAGATATCAGATCACATTAGTATCAGCAAGCCTACAATTTGCTACTGTCACAGCACAATATTTGTTTTACATATTGTCTGACGACAACAGTGTATGTTAAGTTGTTTTTTTTTTTTTCATGCAGGAGTGATAAAAGACGGTTTTATAGACTACGGTTTGAAATCAATGGTCTACTAGATGATTTTTACTAATGCTTGAAGTTGATTAACCTCTATTCACCTTTTATTTTGCATCCCGTCTTCCAATTTGACAATTTACAGAAGACTTACGACTCGACTATCTGCAGTCATAATGTAACGCTTCGGGAAACAGAAATGTCTGGCCAGCAACGTGACAGTCTTCTCCATTTGTCAGTACAGTTCTGAGAGTATGAAAATACGCTGGTTGAGGAAAATAACAGCAGTTAGCCACACTAGCTTTGGCCATTCTAATCTTAAAATATTCATACCAGCAGGACCATGAGACTAGCAGCGAGGAACGACGGTAGTGGCGTGAAGTGAAGTGCTAGCTTCATCGGCACAATGTTATGGACAACAATGTGCCGACAAGAACTGTGTGATAACAAGAGCTTTATACATATGCATATCAACCAACCAATATCATGTTTTACATTTCAGCAAAAATTAGACCTAGTAACATGGTAAATTGCAAAATATGCAAGCCTATAATCAAACACAATAAAAGGAGAGCCTGTCTTAGAACATGCTACGCTTTGAAACACAAGAAAAGGCCGGTTCCCTGAAGAGAAATAAAAATGCGCTGGGATCCTCATAAATTACAACAATTCCATTCAATGTAATGGTGAATTGTATTAATTGCAATTAGCATTGGTTTTGTGGCGGTCTGTCGAAAAATGTGTTTATGAAACCTGTCCGTGGCGCAAAAAAAATTGTGATGGACCGCAAATCTAAATACTGCTATATGTGAAACTGGTTTGTGGCGCGAAAAGGGTTTGTGTCTAAGACAACCACTTATTAACTGTCAACACTTGAGCAGTCCTGTGTTCTTGTCAACAAACATAAATCCCGAGCAAAATGTATTCGAGTGTTTTCCATGCAGGATGACTTACTGGTGCAGGCAGTGTCAGGTGAGTCGCTATCAGCGCGGTAGAAGCCACTTTGGCAGGGACAAACACTGGCTCCTCGGGCACCGGTGCGACTGTTAGACGGACACGCAGCACAGGAACCGTCACCGAATTTGGATTTGAACGTCCCGGGGATGCAAGCTGGATGATAGAAGAGAAAGAAATCAGTGTTGGGAAGTAACCAAGTATAAATAATTTGTTACTGTACTTATGTACAGTAGATTTGTTTGATGCCTGTTCTGTGCCGCAGTGTTTATTTTATTTTATTTTTTTTTAAGATATTACACACCCATGGCCATATTGAAGAGATATTTTTCTGTTGAAGGCTACAAGAAGGTTTTCTTAGCCCGTACACAACATTAGCCAAACTATGGCGTCACATTGTTTTCATAACATAAAAGTTAAGCTAATGCTAGCTAGCTCTTGAAGAACAACCAGTTAGCATGTTTTACGTTCCGCTTAGTTATCAAAATGTGTTTTGTATTTAACTGAGTCAACATTAATTTGTACTTTTAACAGAGTGCCGTTCTTTTTCTTTTTTTTTTTAGCCTCCATATATCCCATTAAGTACAGAGTTGCCAGCTGTGGAACAAATAAAGAAAGCAATCACAGAGAAAAAGGAGAAATGTCACGCTACAAGACAAGTAGCCGTCAGGCCTATCAAGAACAAAACAGTGCACTGACGAAGCTCGGTATTTATTAGACATCAATACCCGAGTGAGAAATGGACCACATTTCCAAAACGTTATCATTATATTTGCATCTGGTCTAGCTTTTTTTTCCCCCTTTTCCATGTGACATTAATCTCTCGAAGCTGGGATGACAGTGATGTTTAATAGCAAAGAGGAGGAAACAAGGGATAAAGAAGACGATAGACCGCTGACAGGAGATTACTGTTTTCAGACAAACAGAGATGGAGAATGCCTTCGAGGCGACGGATACACCCTAAACCTATCCATCAGCCCGCAGCTCTCAGGATACCATCAAGCCTCCAAATGCATACAGAGCTCTCTCATAATTAGCCTATAAATCAGCTCTGCGTTTGAAGGAACATCAACAAGACACAAATTAGATGACAAGAGTTACGGTATGAGGAAAACTATATGAGGATTGTTAACAATAGGTGCGGAAATAATAAATAAAAAGAACTCACTTTTTATCATATTGGTTAAAACTGCCCTCTTTGACCACAACTTGTGCCTCTCATTTAGATTTTTAAGTAATCACGCCGCCGGAAAAAAAAAAAAGCAACAAATTAGAGACAAAACACCCCCACGGCTCCACGCTGGTGTGTGTTCTTGAACTTAAGGAGCTTTACTGAGACGATAGGACACCGGGAAAAAATGGACATTCCTCGTTTGCCAACAGCTGGATATTTGAAGACAGAAGCGGAGAGAAGGGATCTCTGGCAGATGAGATGACTCAAAAACGATGCAGTGGATTGTAAATTCCAAACAAAGACAATTTCAACATGATAACGGGGCTCTATTTTCAGAGAGCGTGCTCATGTGCTCGGGCGTAGAGACTGCCACATTTTGATTTTGTAGTGTGTTCGGAAACAGACCAGCTTAAAGCGGGTCAAAGTTTGTGTGACATGATTTTTGGTGGATGTGATGGAGCTGTGGGGTGAGGACATACACGAACACGAACGATCAGATTATAAGGTGGTCTCCAAGTGCCCCACTTCACAGCGCGGATCTGTGCTCGCCATGGCAAACTTTACACCATCCACCCGTGGGGTTCCATCTAAATGTAGTTTGCGCGCTTTAATATTCTGCATGGGCTCCAATGAGTCAATTTAAGACTGCACGCACCTCACCTGCACTCAATTTAAAGAGAAAGAGAGCGGCTGCGTTCACAATGGTTCAAACGCCCGTTCCTAACAGCGCTCATCTGCGAAAATACCAAAAGAATGAAAATTCCAGCACGCTTTGAGTGAGACTTGTGCTGGGCATGAAAAACAGAGCCTTTTCCCTCACGTAACAGCTTTTCGACTATCACTTCACAAATCCACACTAAGGTGCTACAGAAGAATGCTAAAATCACCTTTCAAGCCATTAACCTTGTTTTCCAAAACACTCTGCCTTAATCAAACGACATTTGGGGGCTTCTTTTCGAATGGTTCTGTCAGAGAAAGCTCATTTTTTTTTGCCATCTGGAAGTACACGTGAAGTCAAGGTGAAGAAAGTTGCATTGGATTTTTTTTTTTAGGTTAAATTGAGCTAATATTGAAATGTAAACCAAGACTAAAGAAGGATTCTGATAAAGAGGATTAGTAGTAAAAGATGTGGAAGAATCAGCCACGGCAGGGCCATTTTCCACATTCCAAAGCGATAGTGTAAAAGTGGGGTCTCTGGCAAACATCTGTCCTGTCAGCATGAGGTCTCATAAAACCCAACCGGTGAGGGAGTGAATGATTAACTAGTCGGCTCAAGTGCTTTTTCAGTTTGAACTCAAGTTGCAGGCTAATTCTCAACAATGGCGCTTTTAGAATCATCCTTGCAGCTAACAGCCTCTCATTGTAGCTGGAAAATGGCGCAAGAAAAAAAAAAAACTAAAGTCAATGAGATGACAGTGCAGAATTTCTGCCTCCCGACAGCCGTTTGGGTTCCACACTATCTGATCCGATTTAAGGTTCTCGGTTATTTGTTTTTATTCTCCGTGGCCTTTTTCGAGAAGTTCTTGAAACACCCCACTGTCCTGCTTCAATCCACCCATTAACCTCTCCAGAGCTACGATGATTCAACATTTTAAAAAAAACTAATGTTTCCTCTCATTCTCTCCACGTTGTCTCTTAGCTAACACAGCAAAAACTGAAAGCAAAACAAGATTCATTTCATCCTGAACTGATTGTTGGGCCATATAAAACTAGAAAATATTCGATTGTGACCTATCACCTCACAAATCTGACTTTCTAGGATGAATTAAGTCAAGAAGTAAAATTAGTAACGGAGTAATTCAGGTACCTTTATTAAAACAAATCTTGTTAACCGTTTATTTAGTTTGCACCGTCAGAAAGAAACTAAACGGCGGATGGTTGTTACCTCAGTTTTGCAAATCTCTGAGGCAACATAGTAGCTGTATGTACCGTATATCTGCCAAGTCCGATAGCTCCCTACTGTGGACTGCAGGCGTTCTGGGTTACACACACGTAAAAAAAAAAGAAAAAAAATAACATCTCATATTACATGTCAGATTACAAGGACAAGTGACCCACCATATACCAGAACATAGAAGTAACCCTCACAATACATTTTGCTCATTTCTCTTAGCAGCACAAGTGCTTGTGGGAGCTGAACAAAATATTGTACACGTTTAGATCTCCAGACAGATCCTAAGTCGTGTGGACTAGCAGTTGCTCCGTAATTTGCTGCTATGCACACTTTGAATTGAAAAGAAACTTGATTATCTAAAAAAGTAAACCAGTTTGTCGTTTATTACCCAGTGAAATGTCTTTTTTAATCTTATTCATTCAGAAATGTTTTCTAAGCAAGTAAACATATATTTAATTATTTGACAGAATTTCAAGTAGGATACTCAATACTAAAATATTTGATAGCAGAAGCCCTAATTATGAACGTATTTTTCCCCCGTTTGATTTTCCTACAGAAGGTATCTTATTCCACAAATAGACTTGTGTTTTAAAATAATGTCATCCCTTATACCAACATAATATGCCATTGGTCCTGACTTGTAAAAAAAAAAAAACACCATAGTAAAGCAAAAACTGTGGTGCCTTCGGTCAATTTTTTTGCTTCGGCTTGCAAGCGTTGAGACACGAGTGCTATGTGATGGCAATGAACTCTACTCAGCTTACTTCGCGACAAGATGCAGTTTGGCATATTAACAACAATTCTTTAAAAAATAAACTATTTGATGCCACTGCCAGTTGAAGTTCCTGTTAGTATTCCTGCATATTGCTGGATTACACACAGTGGTTGAGTGAAACGGTTCTCAGTTTGTCTGTACGATCGTATTAAGCTGCCACTGGGTGGCCAAGTCACGCACACCAGAAGGAGCCACAATGACTAAATTATGATGCACAATTGTTTATTTCGTGACAATCCTTGTCATTACGTTACGACTAGAGGTTACAATGAAGTGCAAAATGATATTGTGCTATTTTCCTTGGGAATGCAGAAATTGATTGATTGCATTCCCATTCATTCGATGGAGAAAGTTGATTTGCGATACAAGTATTTGGAGTTACGAGTGTGGCCCCGGAATGTTGAACTGGCGCTTGGATTATTAGGGGATTCTTGCCTGCATGTAAAAAGTTTGAGACCACTTGTCCTGGAGTGTTTTGTCTTGAGAGCGTCACTCGCACTGAGGCAACAGCTAAAACGTCTGAGTGATTAATGTTAGCGTGGCCATGTTGGCTCATGTTGCTCTGAATGGTGTTAATGAGTGTGGCCGGCTGTAGATTAACTAACAGGAGGCCACGGAGGAAATTACACTTCCTCATCGCAACCCCTGGCTAAGGCCCTGGAGAGCTTTTTCTCAAGCAACGGCGGGAAGCTTTTAACCTTGAGCCGACAAACGGCCACGACAAATACCTCCGCCACGTCTTTGACACCATTTCTCAGCCTAGGTGAGACAGACGGGAATGATTGTCTATCCCACAGCATTTACAACCCCCTACCACCCGCTTTTTTCATTTGTTCATTCTTGGCCGCTGCTCCGGTCTCATGTTTGGCAATTCACACGTTCTCTCGTCTTCCTGTCGTTTGTGGACTTCAAACGTCTTTTTTCTTCCGCTATCTGTATTTTCCCTCTATTGGCTCGCCTTTCTGCACCGCTATCTTTCTTTCCCTCCCTCCTGTTCTGCTCTTACTGTATTTGTATGCCGCTCCTTTCGGCAACACCTCATTAATTCATACTCTCCTCCACCCTCCTTCACCTCCATTCAGGAACCACACAATACATGCCGAGAGGGCAAAAACTGGGGGGACATGCGGGGGAGAATTATTAAGCAGCTTTGGTTCAATAACGGTTGAAAAGTCACATGAGATACTAGGAAGGTGCATAATCTTCGATTAGTTGATCATTAAGAATTCATTGGATTTTGTGTAGCCTAATTAGTTTTCGGTTAATCATGTCTTGAAGCAATTGAAACTCTCAACTAGTTTTGTCTAATTCCCAACCACTGTGCCATGGCAGGAACTTATTCAAGTACACTTAATTAGTCCAAATCCTAGCAATTATTTGCTACGACGAATTTATCTTTGTCTATTTACGCTTGCAACGTATAGTGACAGGCAAAAATAAGTAAATGCTCTTCCAGTAGATGGCATAAAGCAAGGGTGTCAAACTCAAATACTCAGAGGGTCGAAACGTAAAACTTGAACAAAGCCGCGTGCCAGAATTTCATTTTTCAAAAACAATATAGATGCAGAATTTTTTCTTGAAAATGTGGTTTTATTAATGCAATACAGTGTTTAGTTTTTAAAATGACTATTATCATTTTGAGTGTTACTATTATCATATAGAATGTAAAATGGTAAATATAATTACACTGCGGGCCAAGTGAGTGTGGTAAATAAGATAGTAAGGTAGATAAGTAGGAGGGAAGTTCTGGCTTGACGGACGGACGGACGGACAGAAAGACAGACAGATAGATAGATAGATGGATGGGTTGACAAGCTAATCGACTCAGGGCATTGATAACCAGTCCTCTTTTGTGACTTTTGTTCCCCATGTTTTCTTATGCTGTTTGCCTTTTTTTAGATGTTTTGCACAGACAGATAGATAGTCCACAGGATTGTTTCCCATTTTGTGTGAGCCATATGCCAGGTATTCCCAAAGGCAAAGTTGTTTAGTTGACATTTAGGGTATTTTAATTGCTGTCAAATGTCAAAGCGAGCGAACCGTATGAAAGGGATAACTCCACATACCTTGGCATTGGGTGCGATCAGGGGAGGGTTCATAACCAGCGACGCAGGTGCATGCACCAACTGGAACCATCCACTCTCCGTCACCATTGCAGTAGAGCTTCAGCGGGACGGACATTTCCATGGCGTTTGTCACACAAGCCCCTGGCGCGATGACTAAGGAAGTTGCTTCGGCCCCCGTCGCAGTCTCGGGAAAGACGGCGAAATTGGCAATGGTGGTGGAGCACTTTTTGAAGAACACCCGGACGGAGATGAGCGACATGCAGGCTCCGAGGTCCTGGAAGGCCAAGAAGAAGCCCGACTTGGACAGAGGGCCAAAGCTGCGCACTTTAGTGTTGATCCTGCCAGCTTCCAGGAGAGAAAAACTCTCGTCGGGGGCTATAGTATCCACTTTGACATAAGGGTTCTCCCTCCACAGGGGGCTGGTGTCTGTGGCCGTGTCCCCATCCGATTCGTAGTAAAACAGATTAAATGTCTCTTTGCAGGAGCCGGGGATGTTGGGGATGCTGGCACAGTCACGTACGGAGAATTTGAGCTCCACGTAGACACGAAGCACACCCCTGCGGGGGATATAGTCCGTCCTGAGCCAGTTGTTCTGGTTGGGCTGTCGGACATTACACACCTGGTAGGTTCTGATGGGGCTCATGGAGTCATCATAGCCGCTCACTTCCTCCCACTGTGGGATTAAAAAACACACAGTGTGACAAAGGAAGGCAGGGAGACGTTTGATGATGACACGGTGCTCGTTTAATAGGCTCTTTTTAATTGGACAACGGGTCTATTTCTCATTTTGCGACAACTGAGCCTCAGCAGATAGGCGCTTATCTGTTATGTTTTAATTAATACAGACTTGTATTAAACATAGAGCCGCCTAATACAAAGCAGTGAAGCATGAGCGCATTCAAAAAATGAGAAATGACATCTGATATAAAAAAAAGGCACATCCCACATTGTGTTGGGTCGGGACTGTGAGGAATAATTTGCAGCGAAACAAGATGTGAATTGCAAGAATCAGTCGGCAAATTCTATTTATGACATGCTGACTATTCATAGAAAACACATTTTCTCATTAAAACACATTTCCACGCATGCTGGCCATTTGACAAACCCGTCTGGGACTGATCATTAATTGTAAAAACAAGGTTGTTTTGCATTTAAGAATGCAAATGTGGTGTCTACATTTGTAGGAGGGTGTCCATAAAGTCAATTTATCTGTAAAAACATATCTATTTTTTCTGTGTTTTTTTTTTATCTTGCTTCTGTTCATTTGCTTTTAAAAAAAAATTGTGTAACACCCCGTATATATTTAAATACAGGGGCACTCAAAAATAAACCCCAGCATTTATTATATATGAAATGAAGTGGTGCCTTGAGCTGCCTTGTTTAATTAGTTCCTTGGTTCATAACACTATTTATAAAAAAAAAAAAGAAATGACATTCTATAATGTTATATTTCATAAAAAATATGTCATAATTTAACTTTAAAAAATCTATAACACTGTTGTGAACAGCTTGGCCATCTTGGTTCGGTATAATATAGACCAGGGGTGGGCAAACTTTTTCATTGGTGGGCCACAATGGGTTCTAAAATTTGAGAGAGGGGCCGGACCAGGTGCAGATGGATGGAGTGTTTTGGTAACCTCACACCTCATCAGAGAAAAAAAAAAAAGATTTTAATTTTAAATGAAAATGAACAAACACATTACAACAAAATATATGTGTTTGACACCACCACAGTATTTAGAAAATAAAACATTAACAAGGTTTATTCATTTAATTTTTTTCAAGTTTGGCATGTGGCCCCCGGGCCGTAGTTTGCCCACGCCTGATATAGACATACAGTTAGTTATTCATGGAGGACGTCATTACTCTTATTAAGCTGCAGTAGTATTTATAATTCTTCTCATATTGTTTTAATAATGTCTGTCTACATGTGTTGTTCCACCGTTTATGTTCAAATATTTGTTGCTTAAAGGGTAATCACTCAGCGCGACACAGGTGCTACTCGTTAGCCCCGTCTATCGCGTTTTGCACTGTTTGATAGCATTAAGCTAAGCAGACTTTGTTAAAGCAAAGCTATGTGAATGTTTTAAATACCGACATGTAATTGTCTTTGTGTTGTGTTTGCCTTTTATTTTTTTTTTAAGAAGAATTTTCTACTATCTGCCAAACTGCTGCTTGGTGTGAGGTGAGTTGCGTTTGCTGCAGACGTACAGGGCTCAAATCCTTAATGTTGGGTCAAAGCATGCTGTCTATAATTAGTATTTAATGCAACGCTGTGCTGTGATGGCCTTCCTGTGATCTATGACCTCACCCAGAATATAGTTTCATAGAACATATATTCACATCACTCATCTGCTTATTCTTTATGAATAGCTGTGTTACAAGGTGAAGTATTTATACGTGTTTAATACTTTATGATTCAGACTGTCGATATCATCTAAAGTAGATGAATAGCTTCATACGTATGTTGGTCCTCTGCATATTAATGTGTGGTAACCAACATAAGAGTCTGATTAATGGCCCAGTTAGTCAATAAATGTATAGTCCATTAAGCAACCACCTAATGGCAGTCAATCCATTTTTTTTTTCTTACCCGACAATTCCCAGTTGGACCAAATGCTTCGTTTCCATAACAAACGAGTTTGCAGAAGTTGATTATTTCCAGAGCAAGAATATACTGCATAAGTCATCTCACGTCTTCTAGCTGCTGTGCAATTTATTCCCACGCGATGAGCCCAGGAGTCAGCGCTAGGCGTCATAAATCACCAACAACACGTTTGATGCACTACCTGACAAATATGATAATTGCAGGTCCCTGAACGTTTGGGCTTGGCGGCCAAGCGGACGGGGGAGGCTTCCTCGCCGCTTCTGACGTACGACTTTATGGATACCAGTACGCTCAGACTGTGCCCTTTTTAGCAAAAAGGAGGGAGCCTGTGCTGCCCAAGATCGTTTCCATGGAAACCCAGCATTTCCATTGACTGACTTTGCGCTCACGTAGCGAAGACAAATGACACTGGCCAGGAGTGGGGGGAGGTCTGTCAGCCTGTTAGCCCTCGGGTCAAATTCATGTTGCTTCATTTTCCCACCACTCATCCGGGGCATATCAACAGAACACCTTCATTTTGGACTCTCAGATTTCAATTATAAGGCACTCCATGCATCCTAACGGTTCTTCAAAACTATGGTGATTTGCTTTGGTTTATCAGCACGTTTGCACTTAAATAATAAAAGTGCTGGAATGGAGATTACGGGTGGTGGTATGCATGGTGAGCAGAGAGAGCGAATGTTGGTGTGGGGTCTTGCTGACGAGTGTTTCATAGATAAACATGCATCAGCAAATTGAAAAAGGGGTCAAGTGACTAGGAGCTCCAGCTCACAGTGGTGTGTCTAAAAGGGAGCCCCGGTCATAAAGTGGATGGCATCGCTCACTTATGGAGGAGAGTTTTTGAAGATGAGCTACATACTATATCTTTGTAATCTAAGATTTGGAGGTCTGTCATTTTAACCAGCAATTTCATGGACTGTGTTCATAAAGATTTAGTAATTTATATTACACCAGATGGAAAGCGCTTCGTTACAGCTCCGGATGTTGTGAAATGCGCTGTATAAATAAAGTTGTATTGTATTGTAAAGAGTAGCTTTTTAACTTTAGAGAGAAGAGTGTCAATGAGTGCTTAAAATGAAAGACTTTTAAGGCCTTTTCGCATCGTTCCCCGGTGAAGGATTGTCCAAATTTGGAAGCGTTTGCATAGTAGCCTAACAGGAAGTGACTTTTCTCGCAGGTTTTATTGAGGTGTAGAGTAATTTGTATGTCTCTATTGTCCCAAAGCGACCCACTGACTTCCATTTTCCCCCCATTCTGTTTACAGTACAAGTTAGCCACAATAACATTCTGAAATCACTTTGCCAGCCACTCTCCTAGTGGATGTTTCTTCTGATGTCACCGGGTCACCCTTGCAGCACATACACAGTCCCGCTGAGCGTTGCTAAGTGCAGTGTGAAAAGGCCTTGAGATCATCAAACTGGAAAATGCTATGCTAAAATGTGGCAAAGTACTAATGCCTCGGCCACATTTGATCACTTTTTTGTTTGTTCTTGAAGTCTTTTATCCAAATTTTATGACTGCAATGTATTTTTATTGTTTGTTTCATTGAATATTGGCTTTGGTGTAGGATGAATAAAATGGAAATGGAAAGATATAATGATATAATGTGGATGACAATTTTGATGGTTGCATTGAGTAGGATTTGGCTTTGGATTTGTGGTGTGCTTCGGGTGGGGGTTTGAAGATGGGCGATCCACTCGTTAAACTTCTGGTGTTGTCCTGTGAGTCAACAAGTATTTATACAGTAAAAAATAAATAAATAAATCATACAGTCCCAATTTTTTTATTGATTTTTTTCTCTTGTAAAGGTGCAATCCAAAACAACTTTATTCTTTTTGACAATACACGTCTTATAAAGATTCCCTTTTTCTTAATGACTTTTTAAAAGAGTAAGACTTTATTCTCATAACGATTCTAAATATTTGTATGCAAAACATATAATATATATGAATTGCTGTTGTTATAACATTTTGATTTTTTTGGTTTGAAACCAGGCATCTAATTTCTTTGGAAATTGGGGGTTAATTTTCTGTGATTTACGTTAGGATTAGGAGTGGGCCCTTGGAAACATTTCTTCTCTTCCTCGCAATTCTTACACAGTGTGGGGACTTGCTCTAGTTTATCTGCATGTTTGCACACGATTTGTTTAGAGAGCATGATGCACAGATTGTGTGTGGCTCATCAAGCTTTTAGCTTTTTTTAATTCTGAAACTCTGCAGTTGCTTCCCCCACAATGTCACGCAGCGTGTTTCTGATTTGCGTTTTTACTATCCCAGAAAAGCAAACACACGTTGCAAAAACAAAGCAATAAAACAGTAGGAGGTGTGCTGCTCAAGACACTCGGGGCTCTATTAACGAGCAAATGGAACAAATGTTGTTAAGGGTTGGGGGGGGAAATAAACAAAGTGGGTGTGGCCACAAAACACAAGTAAACATATGCTCACCCCACTCTCTGGGAACGTCGTCCAGGCCAGCTCTGTTGTAGCCCACCGACTGTCCATAAGCGTTTCTGCAAAGTCAGGAAACACTAATTATAAGAATGGCAGTTAATTCACAGTGTAAAAAAGATGAAATAAAGGCAAAATGGAATTCCTCTACCCCTTCATTAGTCTATACATTGCATTCTGATTAATATTTGCGATATGTGAGTTAAGCAGCAAAATCCACCCGATTTTAGCCATCAAAAGGGGCGGCCATTTTGCCGCTTGCTTTCGACAGGAAATGGCATCACAAGTGCTACGGGCTCAATTAACCTCCAATCATGGCTCAGCTTTAGAAAACAGGTAAGGTCATTACCAATGTTGTGATGTAATTTTCAGTTGACGAAAGTGACAAAATGGGAAATCATCATTCACCATGGAAATGAATAGAAAGTCCATTCATCTTTTCTAGCCATCCCAAAGCCATGTTCAACTTCTTTCTATTTAAGAACATTTGCCAACCACAGGGGGTTTTCCACATCATTGCTTTTTCATTATTAAGATTGTTAAGAGAAACAAATGCATGAGGTGAAATTCTCCCACTCATCCACAAAAAAAAGCACATTTTGCCATGATTTGAGATATTTAATTTTGGTTCGATTGGTTATAAGAAGAACAAAGCCTCCCTCACTATGCCGCACCAATTCTGAAGGCCCACAAAAAGTACACACAGGTTCTCCTTTCAATTGAGATTTGTCAAACATACTTATCAATGCCCCCCCCCCCTCCCGCCCTCGACTGCCCACCCAAGCTATTTATGACTTTGCATAGAGGTGAGAGCGGAAGGTAGACAAGGAGAATAAACAGCAAATCAATAGGCACTGTTGTCTGGATGTCAATCAGCCCTCACCTGGTCCAGAGGGCTTGTTACACCTCTCCCAATTCCCACTCTGAACGAGAGGCCTCCCAAAGTGATGTTGTTGTTAGCGCATAATTACTGAAACAATTACACTTTCTTCCCAGAGACTCAATGGCACGGCGCCTGCTGTGCACCATTTGCTCACAAGTTGTTGATAGTGCTACCCAAGGAGAGTGAGATGGTGCAGGCAAACACACACACGCACACCCCGGGGAAAGCACAAAAGACAAGCCACACTCTTGCTGGTCTGTTTCCATACTGTTGTGCTTCAAAGAATGAAGGCAATGCAGTAGAAGCACACTGTGTGTCCCTGACTTGCCTGAAGAGATCATTGGTCCTTCTGTAGCTGCTGAGCTAAAGTGTGGGCACTGTTTACCGTCTGGCCGCCACCTTCATTAATAAACCCACAATGGTCTCTCTTCTCTTTGGAATACACATTCGCGGTTTGCTATCTGTGAATTCACGTATTAATAGAGAAACATTCCAGACCCACCGGCAAGACATGAAAATCAATGCTTATAACGAGGCAATATTAGCCGCTGAAAACAAGCATGGGTTCCCTCTGTAAGTTTGGCATATCGTTCAGATGAACATAGGTTTCGTTCCAATTTTCATTTTTTTTTATCTTTCAAGCAATCTGATATTAACCCAACCTACAAAACTGATTGGATGACAGTAGCTACAATAATGATAAAAGTGACAAATCAAAATAATTATTTTGATCAAAAACAGGATTCCGTCAAGACAAGAATCCAGAAGACGTAAGCATCGCCTTAGAAAAAACTTTATTAGATCACAATTTGCATGGGAAATTTGATAAGATGACTTAAGTAATAATATACTAGTTTTTTAATTAATTAATTAATTATTAATACAGGCAATTGAGAAAAAAAAAATCATAATAATGATAATTGGGAGGCTGTCAATTACTTTATACTTGCGTTTTTTTTGTTTTTTTCACTTTTCACGGCATGATTTTCCACAGTCCTTTCCTTGAATAGACAAAAACTGTGTTAAAAATGAAACATGCTTGTCTTCTCATTTTAGATTTTACTACAGTTGTACGCTGGGAGCAAAAGAGGAGCAGACAAAAGGAGTTCTAAGACCTTCTTGTTGCAATGCAAATGAGATTTTCGTTTTCATGTGTGTGTGTGTGTGCGTAAATGGAGATGAGACCTGACATCTGGTGTTGCAGCTACACAGATACAATGTTAAAAAAGTGGAGAAGCCTAAGTAGTGAATAAATTCAGCACAATCTGCAATGAATGAATGCAGATGCACCAGAAATTCCTGGTACTCTTCTTTAACACCGCTTGATACAATTACCACTGAGACATGCAGGAACATCCAAGTTCATCTTGATCTAACAGCTTAATTCATAGACTATGCGGAGCCTTTTCTCATAAGCAATGCACCGTAATAAGGCGTTTTGAGGATCACTTTAACAGAGGGAACCTCGAATGTGGAACACCCAACACTTTAACACACTTTAATTGGGAACTCAACTTGACATTATTTTCCCAGCAAGTAGATGTTTATATTCATCAATCCAAATGTTTACTCAACAAACGTACAGTGTATCAATTCCTGTATATATCGGTATGGTTTTATGGTTTTAGAATGAGTAGTTGCACTTTGGATTTCAGATTAGAACAGCCTCTGTGTAGAAGTTAATGGTTGAAGAGTGAATTTAATATATTTAAGATAATAAGAAAATAAAAAAAGTTGAGGCACTTCACACTCTGTCGGTAGAACAAACTGTGTCGTTATCATGAGAGAAGATGATACAATTCATGGAGTGACATGAACAACATTGACGTCGTCCTTAATGGTGGCTCGGCTTTAGTTAGTTAATTTAAAACCAGTTAAGCTGCCAGGAAGTCGGATCGATTTGAATTGTGTGTTCTACATGTAAAAAAGTCACACTAGAGCTGCAGAGTAAGTCAGCATTGCTCACGATGTATTTTTATTAGTTGGATCTCAGTAAATAATTGATTATTTTGCCATCCAAAGCCCTTTTCAGTCTCGCCTTTGTTTTATAGTTTGAGGTTTCAAAAAAGCAAAAAATATAAGCATCAAAGTCACTGTCTGACCTTTTTTCTACAATTTACTGCTTTTTGTTCAAAAATTGGCATTTTTGCTGAAAGCAACTCATATTCTGATTGTTACATAAAATTGAGGCATTGTTCGAACCACAAACCCATGTCAAAGGGCAAGCGACACCACCAAGTGGATGATGAAGTGGCTGAAATAATGTTGAATTTTGTTGAAAGATGTGGAATACTAGCTAAATGTGTGAAAATTGCACTGCATTAGACGGCTAACACCTCAACCCAATGTGCCACAGTGACTATAGCAAAAGCAATTCATTTAAAGCATGATGCGGTACTACTGTCATTTAATTCTACAAACGGAATCTTAATCAGAATGCCGCGTTTAGACTATTATTGGCGCATGCAAAATAAAATAAACAATTGTTTTGAGTTGACTTTAAAAGAAACTCCTGCTTCAACATTCTTCCTGGGCACCGAGATCACACTCAGTGCTTTAAGTGCTTCTGCCTTAGCAGAGAAACAGTGAATAGATTTTCCAGATTTTTGGAAATATGGAAAACGAGAACATTTGTGACTAATATTTAATAATTGCCTACTTTGAAGGTGATGTAGCGCTTACGCCGATATCATAAGCACGCGTCGGTCTATGAGGACTTTCAAAGGAGTATTTCAAAAGTTTTCTTCTTGGTGCCTTTATTCCCTTTCATGTGGTTGCCACATACATTTTTCAACAAACCTTAATAGATGATTTATGTTGCTGGGACTATTTTCCGTAAACTCGATTATTTTTTTATGTTTCACAACAGGAATTCGGGAAAGGGCATTTATTTATATATTGAGAATCTTCTTCAAGTTGAAGAGTTGAATCAGTCGGCTAAAAGGACTGTGTCAAGTAAAAAAAAAAATAATAATAATAATGTTTAAGGCATTGAGTTGCTCTTGCTTTTGTCTTGGTTAAAGTAACAATCCCACACTGTAAAATCTAACAACAAACTAATGTGAAAAATGTTTTAAATTAGAAGTGGAACACTCCATATTATTATATTAAATAAAAACATACAATAATGACACAATTAAATAGAATGTAAAGAAATAAACCGTTTTTCTCACACTTTTTGATTCAATTCGATGGGCCTTGTGCTGCCCCATCTGGTGTGCGCACCTTGGCTAGCAAGGTACAGTATGCAATATTCACCTTGGGAAATAAATGGAGACTCTTAATTCTTAAGTAAAACACACAAATATTAGTCATCCTTTACAGAGGATGAAGCATATATGCTTGTGAGTATTGTTGCTTCATTTTGTGTGTGTGTGTGTGTGTGTGTGTGTGTTCAGAAATCTGTTGCTTAAACACTTGTGACACTCATTAATTATTAGCATTAAGCTAGCTGAGGCTACATGGTTGTTTTAAATGCAAAGTACACAAAGTGTCATTTTTTTGTGTATGTTTTATTTGACTGCAAACATCAACTGCGAGTGGCACTAAACACTTTGAGGCCTCTTTTTGATTCATTTTTCAGGACTTCTATCTGCCAAACCCCTGCTTATCGTGAAGTGAGTTGAGTTGATTACAGGCAGATAATAATATATGCCAAAAATCATAACTTTTGTCTTGTTTTTCAAACTTAGTTTTCGCAGTATGTGCGCATGCGCGTGTGAGTGAGATTGACAGCACCTCGGTTCAAACACACAAGAATGAACACCTTTGTTTTTATCATTAGTTGTGAGAGAGGGGATTTGGGGTGCTGGGGCGGGGTGCAACCAATCCCAGCTGTGTTTGTTTGACTACTTTCGGGCCTTGGGCAGCACGCACAGCTGGCTGAGCCACAGATCATGCTCGGCCCCTCGGGAGTCCGATCCAGTTCAGCCTCTCCTGGCCCTGGTGCTCAGGGTCGGCTAGAGCAGTCGTTCACGAACCGAGGTCCCATGAGCCATAACATAGGGTCCACAAAATAATTAGCAATAGATTAATTTTTTTAATTTTAGTAGATAAAATAAACATACAATTACGTTTTCCTACCGTGGCTTTCAGTCAATTAAAAGCTCTGATATGATTGGGACCTCAACACAAAAAAATGACCCGACATTTGTTAATATTACAACAAATATTTCCGTAATAAACAAATACAACTTTGTGAATATGGAATTTAAAAAAATCGGTACTTGTTATTCGAAAGACTCGGGAAAGATAACGAGAATTTGTTACCGCCACTTTGTGACTTAAAAAAAACAAAAAAAAATTTCTTGTAAATGTAGTGACAATTTTTTTCTTGAAAATAATATTACTAAAAATATATTCTCATAACATGTCATTAGATTTTTTCTTTTAAAAATGTGTTGTTCCCAAAAATAAATGAATTTCTGTCTTCGAAAAATATATATTATTGTCTTGTTAAAAATTCTATTAAAAAAAAACTTTATTCTATACCTCATTCAATGTTACCAAAAATCTGAATTTGTTCTGAACATCATCCCTTTTTTAAATGTGAATTTTATAGCCTTATGCAATGACATTTTTTCTCTAAAATACAATGAACATTTTTATATCTTTTTTAAAAATATGCCATTGTTCATTAAAAGAAATGACTTAAAAAAGTGCAACTCACATTTTAAGTATTTTCAACAAAAAAATCTGAATATATCCTTCATGATTCAGATTTTTTAATTTATTTTTTTTTAATCAGGAAGTTTCACCGTTACTTTAAGTATTTTTTTTCTTCCCAAAACATTTTGATTCCTGCAGCATTTAGTACACATGGTAGTTGTTTGCCGGCAGTATTATGAGTGGGGTCCAGAAGAAAAATGTCCCCCTTAAAAAGGGGCCCTGGACCAAAAAAAAAATGCAAGAACCTAGAGAGTCTCTAGTGCAAATCTTACAAACATGCAGAACTACCAGCCTTGTGTGAATTTAGCTTCATTTTTGTGCAAGAAAAAAGAAGCCTTTCTTTTGTATCCAGCAAAGAAGTTTCATGTCATGCTCCTATATCCACTCATAACACATTTCCTTCATTTGTTCCAGAAACTGGTTCAGATCGTAAAAGATCCCGTTTGTTCCAGAAAGCCTCAAACCCCTCTCGTAAAATTTACTACACCTTTGAGATAACCGCTACTATTACTCATAGACCAAATCTCCACCCCACCCCTCCCACCACACCCGCCATAGCCATAAAACTACAGCCACAACAGCAGCAGTGGAGTTGCCCAGGGGTAAAAAAAGAAAAGAAAAAAAAAAGAAAGAAAACAATGCTGCAATGAAAACTTGTGAGCATATCTGTCCTTTTTTTTTTTTTTTTTGGTTTTTAAAAGTCATGATCACCGGAGCCAAAATGCCACACATCCATGAGTTCCAAGCGCACTTTGGGAGCTCACACATGTTTTATTCACTTTGAGAACGAGCGAGAGCATCATGAAAGCGAGGCCTCATCTTACAACGTCGGCTCGCTTGCCAACAAGCAAACATATGAAATATTAACTAGCAAATATTAGCATCAGTGATAAGAGGATGATCAGCTATACAGCCATTAAAAAGGTATACTGCATATATATTTGATTTTTAAAAGCAGACGACTGCGGGGATCTGACATCTGAGTTCCTGCAGAGCTCTGCTTCATCTCTGCTTGAGATTCTCTCCGATGGGAACAGTTTGACACTTGATGAGGAGCTATTTCACCACTAAAGTCGACCTGATTTCATTTCACGAGTTCACAGCTGATTGTACATTCATTTGCAGGTCAGCAAATTATTAAGGCTATCTCCGTGAATCAACCCGCGTCGAAATAAATTGCATCTTTAATGGGTGATGATTATTTTGTGCAAAAGCTCAGCAACGCTCGTCCTTCCACTTTATGATCTTTTAAAACAACTATACAGTAAACGCTTTGTGCAAAATGAGAGTAATGCAACATAAAAATGCCAAATTTTATTGCGGTCTTTTGGTGTGAACTGCAGAGATGTGATAACACGAGCATCATCAAGTTGAAGCTTGCCAAACTCAAAAAAAGAAAAAGAAGAAAGTGCTGAACTCCAAAGAACCACACGCGCAGCAGAGAGAAAAAAAAAACATTCTGGCCATAATATTACAGAAATTGCGAATGTATGATGACGAAAATCGGCATAACGTGTGCACAAAATGCACATTCGTAGATTTAATATGGACGTTTGGGTTTTCAAATGGAGTGCACTTTTGCTCGTCCTCTACGTTCTCCAGTTTCATTTGCTTCCCCAACTAGACAGCCATGGTTTTGTATTTTGTACATATGTTGTACATGTAGCCCAATTACAATTTTGTACGCACGTTATAACTATTTAGTTCGTGGCCAAAAAAAAACAAAAAAACATCCAAATTACTTGTAGTAATTTGTCCACACCTGCCACAACCTAGTGTCATATGGCCTCAAATTAGTATGTCATGCGCACATTGTAACTTGTACTTAATACTGTAGCAAGTACAATATGTTATAAGTGCCAGCACCATTCAAAATATGATACCCTGATTAATGTGACATTTGTGGAATAAGAAATGAACACAATAATTTGTCATGTTGGGCAATATCACACTCTGGAAGTGACGTCACAAGTGGAGTTACACTTTTGCCTGATAAAACATTTAATTAAGTCTTTGTTATAAATGAGTTGGTAAAACTACTGCCAGGCTGTCAGACTCAAATTTACAAGTGCAGATTAATTTTTACCAGTAAAACCACCTTTCAAAGTAGGCCGCCGGCTGCCATGATTCTCCTGGGCAGCTTGCAGCTCACAGTGAGTCTGTACCATATCAGAAAAATTTAAACAGCGTACGATACATAGTTATTAGTTAGCAATTGTTAGCATATTAAATTAGTGATTGAACACGATTTTGGGATGGCGTTGCGTTGATGTTGATGGGAACAGTATACGATGGCAATATAAACTGTGGCATTGATATGCTATGTTTTTCAGTTTCATGCCGTCAATGTGCCGTGAGGGCCAACTTCAAAATAAACGTCTAACAAAGCGCTGATGTCCATCTATTATTTGGTAGGCTATAATTTTGCAGTTGGCCCCCCGCAGCTCTTTGGCAGCGTGTTCTGTATGGAACATGAACAATCGGGGTCGTGACTGGCCTGGCTGCAGTCAATATAAGCTAGGATATCAACTTGAACTTGAACAGCCCTGGCTAGTCAGCCGAATCGTGTGTCCGTCATGAGCCGGTTGGATACAGTTAGCGGATTTGAGCGATGTGTAGCGGATCGTGACTGAATATTTATGAACTGGCATACTGGTATGTCACATTCTCCTGAATTCCACCACACTGACAAGCTCTAAAAATGGCTGACCACATACACGAGAAGATGCAGTGCCTTTAATGTATTTTTTAGAACACATATTTTGTAGATTTAAGTAAAGAACATCAGATAAAGAGCGTAAGCACTAGATAAGATAAGATAAGATAAGATTCCCTTTATTAGTCCCACAATGGGGAAATTCGAGATTCGAACCCAGGCCTCCTGGGGAGACTGGGACCGAAACGCGGCGCCTTAGACCACTCGGCCATCCTGGCAGATATAACAAAGTTCTGTCATCTTGGGTTGACTTCGCCTTTAAATTGTTTGCCACCCATGCCAAGTCTACGGCGGCACAGAAATCCACCAAGGTTCAGCAAAATAATGACATAGCAGAAAAAAGGCCTCTCTCACTTCTAAACCCCCTCTGATGATCTGCCCTTCGTGTTTACCCTCAGAGGACAAACACTAGTTAACCCCTGAGCCTTGAATAAAAATCCACAGCCAGCTTGGGAGAAAATGGGCCGATCATCTTGGCACTAAATCCCAGTGGGACTCGGAAGGGCCGGTGTGCCCGCTGCATTGATTTACTCGCTGACACCAGAATTTATGAGAAATCACACTGGCCGCGCTCCAGCGGAGGCAGAACAGCCAGGGAGGTGAAACACAGAAAAGGAGGAGCTCAGGTGGGTATGGCGGCGAAGGCGAGGGTGGACGTGACTTTCCCTCGAGCACAGCAACACTACCCGAGTGTTGAAGACAACTTAAGGGGCTGCGGCGTACTTGTTAAACCAGTGACCTTTAATTCACTATTGTCACCTATCATGTTTCACATGTATGTCCCGCTGGCTTTGAGGCACGAATGAGGGGTGGGTGGGGGTTTCGCCATTGATCCAGTTTGGTCTGTGTTTTAAACCTCCGCAGCACGCTTCTATTTCAAAGACGTGAATTCACACTCCGGGGGGTGTGGTGGAGGTGTATCGAGCACCCCCACATTCTGCTAGCACAAGGGTTCTCAAACTCTTTTGGTCCAAGTTAAGATTTTAGTTTAAAATAATATTTAACATAATTCTAAAGGTGGATGGTGGCAGTTTGGCGAGGGGCTGGGGGCGGGGCTTGGTAGGATACCTATGTTTATTTGTTTTATGAAGTTTTACCAATTTTGCTTAAATTAAGTAACATATTCCTGATTTCATTTTTTTTAAGACCCGTTCTTGCAAAGAAATGTTTTACTCAGCATCGTCACAACGATGAAATTTCATGTATAATCTCATAATATTTTGCCTTCTTTCCCTTCCTATAAGGGTTAAAACCATAAGTCGAACTTACTACTCGGCATTGAGGTTTATCGCTGAAGGTCTGCTTATTGAAAATTGTATGTAATGTGTTTGACGTCTCGTCTTCCAATCTGTCTTTACAGAGGACTTTTCAATTTGCCCGTTTGTGGTCATTGGAAAAAGTGAATAGCTAAAATCCACAAGAATTTGACACCCATTGAAATACATGACGGGAAAAAAATAAGAAACAATTCAGCCAAAATGCTGATTAACATTTCGTTTAATTTTCCATGCCAAATTTGGTCCAAACGGGGAGGAAAAGCAAAAAAAACACAACAATACTACTCATATATATATTTCTTAAATAATAAAAAAATATATATTTTAAAAAAAATCTTTGAATATGCGACTCCACAGGTGTCAAACATCAAGTATGCAGGGTTCGACTCTTTCGAAAATGTCTAGCCAACAAGGTGACTCAATCTTCATAATAAAAATGCCAGTTAGCCTCGCTAGCTTTGGCTATCCTGAAGATTTATATCAGCGGGACTGCGTGACTGGCAGTGAGGAACTACGTGAAACTCTATCTTGGTCACAAAAATGTAACGTTTCTATATCTGTCTCTCAATATGCGTCGATATATGAAACCTGTCCGTAGTCGTAAAAATAGGTTTCAGTCCAATCATTTGTGCAAAGTCAGATATCATTGATTAAATGGATTTTGAATTTCATCACATTATATTTGATTAGTCGTTCATTCCTTAATCTGTATGGGCAAAAAAAAAAAAAAAGTCATTATTACAGTCAAGCCAATTTTCATTCACATCTTATTCGGATTGCACATTTCATTCTGTGTGCAAACGCTTCTATCTTATCAATTCGACTTTCATCACAATATCGGTGGCGGGGAAAAAATTGGTAGCCGTCCAAATCCTATCCAGTGATAACTCGTCCTATGTTCTGAAAAAATAATTATATGAAAAACAAGCTTTATTCATGTAAGGGTGTCAGACGGATCTGCTGATTTGTTACAATCACATCGGGGCTTGTAATTGGTGCAAGGGAGAAGTCATTGGTTGAGATGGTCCCCATATGTAGGTATCATGCACTTTTTTTTTAATGATACATCTTTGTAAATCATTTTGCAGACCTTCAAATTACAGCTTTCCAACGCTTGGGGGTCCCCGGACCCCAGTTTGTGAACCGCTGTGCTAGTGGGTGTGACAACAACAGGGACAATAGCAACAGGGCAGCCCTTGAGCCGCAATGCATGGGCATCATCACACATCGCAAACCCACAGAATCATGCATTGACACTCTTTTCTTTTTGAAGCCTTAAGTGAGCCGAAAGGTGACTGCACTGAAACCACATATCACATAATCTACTTTTCCTCTCGTGGGATGTCACAGAACCAAATTCCAACATATCCATTGTTCTCGTGTGGGAGACAAAAGTGATAAGATGGGTGAGAAAAAAGAGAAATAAATCAAGCATACCTTCAACAGCCAACACCATTGGCACGAGGAGGCTGCACACCCACAGTAAGTAATCCATTGTCAGGAGCCAGGCTTTTGTAACATGAATAGAGACCCTCGGGATGGCTGCTGGCTGGCTGGCTGGCAGGCGGGATGGATGGTGGGATGGATGATGGGCTCAAACAGTGATCACCGCTGCGGAGCTTTGTGTTCCCTACTCACACCACGGAGGGCTCCAGCCACCCCATTCCGGCATCATCCAAGTGTCGTTTGTTGTTTTCTTGTATTTTGAAAGCCCCCTGTTACTCAGTCACGTCCCGTTATTCCAGTGACTGCGCGCTGTCTCATTCCCGTGATTTGACTTTACCAGCATCTGACCATGGGCGCATCTCTCTCTTTCGCTCTCCGTCTCTCTCTCTCTCTCTCTCTCTCTCTCTCTCTCTCTCTCTCTCTCTCTCTCCCTCTCTCTCTCTCTCTCTCTCTCTCTCTCTCTCTCCGGGGTTGCTGTCCTCCCACCCCACGCGCACAGAATTTGTTTGGGAGGTGGGAGGAACCCGCATCCGAAGACGTGCGTACTGCACCAGCGGTTCCGAGGAAGTCCACTTGGGCAACTCCGCTGAGCTGTTGCGCCTCCGTTGGGGGCTGTGCGACGGAATGGCAACACTGGGGAAGGACAGACGGCGGGAGTGTGTGCGTGAATGTGAATGTGAACGTGTGTGTGCGCGCGCGGGTTGTGGTGGTGGGGGGGGGGGGGGGGTAACGCGGGTTCAATTCGCTGCTCATGAACAAGCAGCATCCGGTGATCGCTGTCAAAATAATAGCTTCTACCTACAAATAATGTTAAAATTTTCAATTGGAAATCCTTTTGCACTTCTTGTTTATGCACCCTGTTTAGTTTTTTTTTTGTTGCTGTTTTTTTTTTTTTTACAAAAATAAAAAAAAAACGTCTTTACAAAAATATATTAAAAATACCCTACCGTGAAATATAGTTGACAATATGAAGAAAAAGTTTCAGTTTGTTAATACACTTATTTTATTTTGCTTAAATGTGAGTGTTACTTGACTAATATTATCTGTGAATTATATGTGTTTCATAATACAACTGAATGTCTCCATGTCAAATTACAGCTTGAAATATACCATAGCTGGAAAAAACAGCTTTATGTGTTTTACTAGTCAAAGTTGCCTGGAACTGGAACGGTTCAGAATAATGGTCAGGGTACAAAAAAATCTGACGTCATCAAGGGTTTAAAAAAAAAACAGGCCTAATGGTATTTGAATTATCGTACATGAGCCATCTGATTTCGAAGGCCCTGGACAGATTACATTGACATGGCATCGCATTGAAGTTTACATACGATTGGACAGAAAAATCTAACTTCCAATTACACATACTGGAAGCAGTGTAATCAGGTGAAACAATATCATTCAATATATGCATCCATCCTTCTGTCCATTTAGCGACACAATATCTATCTTATATATGTAGTTGTGTGAACCGAATGAATCGCCACAAGAATTCAGTTAAAAATCTGTTTTAACAGCCCCATTGCAAGTGTTCTCGCGACCTGCCTTGACAAAGCCATGACATAAGTCTTCTTTGAATTTATTTTCAGGATGTCAAATTTTAAATCCCATATTTCAGCATATCTAAAGAATGTTATTAAATGCTTTTTAGCCTTGAACTATACCCACATAGTTAATCAGTAGAATGCATTTCGCAAAAAGATCAATTTTAAGGGACCTAAATTCCCTTACCATAGATGGCGGCACAACCATGTTTTTTTTTTTGGTTTTTTTGAATGTTTGTTTTTTTTAAAGTGATATTTATAACACATTTTTGTTAACGTAGAGCACAACTAAAGATATGCTCTTGTACCCTACACAGATGAGATGACAGTCCCGCTCGCATTCTCAACAACGGCCAATTTCGGGACTATGCATTAAACTTACCATGCATGTTTTTTTAAATGTGGGGGAGAAAACGGAATACATTTTTTTTTTGCTTGTTTTTTTGTTCTATTGTTAAGCAGTTTAGATGTTCAAAAGGGAGTAGGAAGAAATAAAGAACTTATTTAGTGCTATCCCCAGATCTTTTAGTGTTTTGACTTGTTTCAAATTATTATGTAGCTATGTTACATACATGACCATTAAAATATTTTTTTTTCTCAGTTAAGCATTTACACCATTTCAGAGTTACTTTGTTCCATTAGTTGTGAGCCATTTGCAGTCAAATATCTTTCCTGGACTAGGCCGATTAAAAATATGAGTCACAAAGGAACAGCTGCCTGAAAATGACCTCACGCTCACCAAAAATCTCACGTCATCTCATCAGTAGGGGCAGCACGTGGCTGTCACTGTGTCGTCCCCATACTGTATTATTACATCTGCGCTTTTATTTTGTAGTCAAGGTGGATATTTCCCCCTGCAAGTGCGCGTGAGTCTTGACAGAGGTGGCTGCGGGTGCTGAGGATGAGGTTGAGCAGGTTTTGTAGCAGTCTGAGCGCGGCCAACATCCCTCGCAGCATTTGTCCATCCAAACAGCAGGCAGCAGCGTGTCGATCAATTGCGGTATTAAATGGACTTTGGAGGGTGTCAATGTAAGCCTGGATAACAATGGACAGACAGCACCTCCCGCGGTTTATTGAGTGGCCTTTGAGACTGATACAGCACCACCAAAAAAAATTATGTGTTTCCACTCACTCATTTGGGTGTCCATGCAAATTATAGTAATCGCAAAAACAAAACAAAACAAAAAAACAACCCTCCCACAGTTGAAGCAAAAACATAGCTCACAACGACGATGATGAAGCGAGCTGCTTTTCTTCAGCAGGACCAGGGGAGATTTTTAGAGTTGATGGGAAGATGGATGGACTCAAAGGCAGGGCTGTGTTGGATGAAAACCTGTTGAATTCTGCAAAAAAATTGAGTTTGGGGGCGGAGTCTTACTTTCCAACAAAACCATGATCGTACAGCGAAATTGCCAATGGAATGGATCGAAACTAAACATATCCAGGTGTTAGAATGGCCAAGTCAAAGCCCAGACTTAAATCCAATTGAGATCGGAAAAGTGTCGATCACAAACGATTCTACCTGAGCTGGAGCTGTTTTGCAAGGAAGAATGGGCAAACATTTCAGTGTCTGGATGTGTAAAACAGATGCATGAACCAAAAGACTTGCAGCTGTAATCACAGATAACGGTGGTCACACAAAGTTTTAATTCAGGGGGCCCAAATAATTTTTCAGGCCCCACTTTTCAGTTTTATTTATTTCTAAAAAAAAGTTTTAAATGTCTTATGAATTTCATTACACTTCACAATCGTGTTGATTCTTCACGAAAAAAAATCAAATTTGACATCTTTATGCTTAAATCCTGAAATGTGCCAACAGATCCAAAAATTCAAGGGGCCCGAATGCTTTCGCAAGCCACTGTAGAGTAAAGCGGACTACAGTACAGTGTGTGGATGTGGGTGTAGCGCTCAAAGCTCCGGCACAAGGCTCCCTTTCACACTACCTATTCATCAGTCTGCACTCCCCACTGCTTTTTCAGTCCCACCAGTCCTCCCCACCAGATCCTCACGTCCTCCACATACACACACGCACACACAATACTAAACTTAAGATCCCCCACTTCTTCATCCTCCTCTCCCGCTCCTTTTATCCCCCCCTCCCACCAATCCTTTTTGGCTTTAGCAATTCTACCACCCTCGTCCCCTCCGCCCTCCAACTCTCTTTTGTCCCCTCAGCTTTGTGCACTAATTAACTACAGTTCAGTTCCCAGCAGGCTTGGGTCAGCCCACACTGTCGGGGGATGTGATTGACAGCTCCCTTTAGCTAGCGGATGAAATGGAGAAAAACTCGGACCGTTACCCCGTCAGTCATTAGGAGCAGGTAAATAATCATATGAGAATGACATCACTGAGACTATTCGGATTTGTTAAATATGCTTTTTGGGAAGAGTATCTTTGTTGGTCTGCTTCCCAAGAGTGTCTGATGAGAATAACATTTTTTTTAACTAAATTAAAAAAAAAAAAATGCTTGATGTAATCCCTGGCAAATCTTGAATCACTCTAGGCTTGACTAATAGAGTATTGGAAGTGAAGCCAATGTGTTAAAAAAACAACATTATTTTGTTCAAATTATGTCAGATATTAAGACATATTAGAGAAGAAAATCACAAAGGTCTAATCCTGAAGATTATACTTTAATTGTAAAATATAATAATAATAATAATAATAAAATAAAGCAATGTTTCCCAACCTTTATACAGCCAACACATATTTTACTTTGGAACACCACCAAACAAAAAATGTCACACAAAAAGGTATGACAGTATAGTTATTCCTAGCATATTTGTGGTTTGGTCTTTTCAAATTTGTGTGTTTTTTTTTTATCATCCCTAATTCACTGAAAAACTCGACCAAACCTTGTTCATTGTTTTTGTGGTAAAGCAATAGCAGTATCGCCTTGGCGCCATCTGGTGGAATCCTGGTGTCAAGGAAGTAAATTGAAGTGAGGTGAGGAGTTTCCTTTAAACGTACTGTGAGTATTGCTTACTTTCACTTTTACTTCCGATATTTGAGTACTTTTAGTATCAGGAAATTAATTTTGATACGTAAATGTAAGATATGCAATATTCTACAAAGTAACCAAAGTTATTTTCCGTTCAGATACTTGTACTCTTACTTAAGTCTCACATTGAGATAAATTATACTTCTATTGTCCGTCTGTCACTTTGATAGTCAGTGTGTAGTTGGAGTGAATAATTCTCCCACCTTGAAATATTCGGACCTCATTTGTCCAGAGCTTTACCCCCTCTTTTTCTTTTTGTTAATATCCCAACCAGTAACCACTGTCTAATTCTTAGAAGGTAACAGAACCTATAATTCTGTTGCACGTATGGGCTACACAGAACATGGATTCTTATTAATAGCATTCTTCTGCCTGCCTCACTAAGTCATAGACATGGATCGAAATTGGGAATTACTGCACTTGACCACAATGTTATCAAAACCACACAGCACACAATAGAATTTAATAACCTATACAGACCGACCAAGCTTGTTGTTGAAAACAACAAATACAGCACAATGAAAACCAAACAAAACTGCAAGATGGCAACTCTGAGAATAGACGTTCATGCAAAGTGTGTTCAGGTATCATATTTGACTGCTATTACTAAAGCAAAAGGCCTAAAAACGGTTTTGTGCCTTAGTTGTTGTTTCGACAGGTAGGGAAAATTGGGAGGAATTGCTACAACTGGAGACTCATCCCATCTGGCTCCAGATGACAAGTCAGTTCTTGGGCTCAGGGGGGTTAAAAGTCCATATTTTAGACAGCAAGTGACACAAGGAGCCAGAGCTGGAAGCAGAGGAAATGAAAAGTCGCTCTGTCGGGCGTTAGTGTTAAGCCGACAAGAAGGGTCTGACAGAATATCTCCAAAAAGCCACAAACTCTAAACTACTTGTGAATTATGGAGTAGGCCCAGCAGCCCACACTGTGTCGGTGTGAAGGATAAACAACGCATGAGCACCGACTTGCATGTTGTGCTTGTGCAGCTGCAATTCTGCCATTAATCTTAAATGTGTGTTCCTCCTCATGTTTTACACAAGAGTGCCATGTGTTTCCAATCAGCATGTAAAAACAAAATATAGTGGTCGTACTTGCCACACAACCAGTGGTGAGGTGAGATTTGGTTTACTGAGACACCGCAGAAACGGCTCTATTTGTGAAGAGTAGTTACGCAGTATTGGCCTCATACTTCTGAGGAAAACCAAACTAGTCTGCATGTTTTTTTTATTTATTCATTTAGTAATTTATTTAATTATTCATGCAGTTAAGTCAAATAGAACCGAGGTCAATCAAACTGCTATTAGTGGTATGCTTGGTGAGCAAAGTGTGACAATAGGGTGAGGTCTTGACTATGACTTGTAAAAAGTCTGTAAGTGGAATTTTACAGAATTTAATTTTGGTTGATTAATAGATTAATATGCCTTTTGAAGCGCTATTTTGCTGGGATGCAGGAGGTGTATAATTGAAGAAAGGTCCCGGATTTGAAAATGTCGGATGCCAGTGTCAGTTCCATATAAGGCAATTTAGCAAAATGGCATTCCAGAGCTATATCTCCGCGGTGAGTGCCCTGCACTTCCAACCGGGGAGCTCGCGTACAATCTCCAAGTCTTGCCCGTCTATTCATTCCCACTCCAGTCTCTGTAAATATCACGATTGGTACTTTATGCATCCTCACTGTGATCTGCAAAGAAGCAATGTGCAGAGTCCTCCCAGTCTCATCTATGTCACTCCACTCACTCCCGCATTTTCTCATTCGAAAATAAATCAGCCACGGAGAGGTTAATCCTTTTGAAAATAGGGCCCAATACGTAAATTGAACTGCTAATACATTTAGCTGTGTGTCATCTACATAACCATGATAGCCGACATTGGCTTCCTGAAGCATTTGACCCAAAGGCAATATTTACCGACTGAACAGAAGGGGTCCCAGTATTGACCCTTGAGTCACCCCATATGTCATGGCCATTCGATCAGATTGAAAATTTCCAATGGTTACAAAGTCAATATTTCCCTCCAATTAGGACCCAAACCATACGAGCACTATTCAAATTAGTCCCATCCAAATTTCCAACCTGTTCAATTGTACCATATATTTTGAGCAATTTTATCAAATAGTAGCACCTTATGTAATGCACCAGTACCTTAAAAAAAGGCATTTTCTGTGCTTTAATGAGAGAAACCTGATTGAAATTCATCTCAAAGTCCGTCTGAGTTGAAGAATTTGCTGAGTTGATTCAAAACAACTTTCTCGACGAGCTTGGTTAAGAAGGGAAGGGAAACTTCAATATAAATGATAAATGTGTGATTTAAAAGTCTGCAATAAAGTATAAACGCAAAAAGTCAACCGAGATCTGGAGAAGAACGGTTGAATATACCAAAGGCAGAATATTGCTCTTGTACTGGATCTCATTAGATTGTGCAGGCATTATGTAGCGAGGATAGTAGACATAAACCAAAAACCAGATACAGTGGAGCCCAAAATTATTCATGCGCTTGCCCAATTTTTCAAGTTGTGCGAAACACACACAACCCCCTTGAGTGCAACCCCCCTGGTAGAGAGCGCTCTGGCATATTCAGCAACCAGCACCTATTTGCATATTTCTGGTCCATAGAAGGTGTTTTTCTTTTTGGTCTTATTGGATCTCCAGAGGTGGCAAAAGCACTCACATTCTGAGAAAGATACTTGTGAATTATATTACTCTTGTAAAAGTACACCTACTGAAATGACCATGCTGAAGAAAAAACAGAGAATATTTTTTTGCCTTGCACTCGCGGGCACGCACACAGCCTGGTGCTGCCTTGTTACCTTGAGCATTGGGATCTGTGCTGAAAGTATGGCAGAATAAAATAGCCACCTCCACATTAAAGAACGCCCAACTGTGTTGTGTTTGCAAACAACTGCGTCTAAGTCGAGAAAACAAAAGCAGAGCAATACAAATTCAGATGCACCATGCTCTCAGACTGAGCCATTGTCAGCTCCAACAACAATTTCACCCAAAAGATTTCTCATTACTCGGGATACATTTTGATATATGTCACTCTGTCTGTGCTTATTTATAATGAGGTTTAAATAAACCTTTCTGAAACAAGACAGGGGAAAAAGTGCAGGGGTGGCTTTTGCGTCGGAGAATGGTAAAGTAATGATTCATGATTATGCTCTGACAGGGAGTTTGTTGTTTGAAGGTGCCAAAGGGCAAAGACACTGCTGGGCTGTTCACAATGGCTTGTCAGCGTGTCGCTGTGCGTGCGCCGCCGTGATGGGGTATGAATTGGATGTGTTTATCTCACGGAAATGACTCCTTGTCATGAAGCTATGAGTTCCACTGGTAGCTCCTGGAGTACCAGCTGCACTTCGTCTGACTTGCAAACTTAGGGTGCTAATTAGCCAAAGCTGTCACTTATTTCACCATGACACGATGTACAGGTCAAATTTGACAGCAATAAAAATACCATAAATGTTTTGGGGGATTTTTTTTTGCCCAGAAATTTGAGGATTTCTCTCCTCATGTGACCCAAAATACACAGAAATTAATATTCATTCTTTTGAAATTTTGTGATCCCGGAAGTATCACTCATTAACGCAAAATTGTTTTCGTGTACCTGTATAGCAGTGCTGTTCAATTATTTTTTTTCCCCCCTAGCAAGAAGAAAACAATTCAACAACAAACACCACCAACTCTACACAGCAACTATAAATAAAAGCATTTTTGTTGCAAAACAAACCTACCTCATAGTGTTAATACTCGCGGCGCACAATGGGCAAGGAAGCGCCACTGCCATCTACTGGAGTGGATGTGCAATTACACAAGTCTAATCTACCGAGTTTGGGACCATGATGCACCTCACTGTGGAAAAACGTAAAAAAAATCTCTTGACATGGACCCCACAATGTCAAGCACAGGGAGGACCTCCCTAATTTTAAAGCAAATGAGGGGAACCGCTACGATTGGCCAGGAGTCGGCTATGTCCCATCCTGCAGTGGCAAACACACCTGCATGAACGCCCCCCCTTACAGCCAATTCTACCTTTGCAAGGTCAAGGAAAATTTCTGTCACAATGAGCAGTCCACACGGAAAGGGATCCAAAGACATAAACAATTGTCACAATTGGACATGGACGGTCGGGTCAAAAATGAGAGAACATCTCAGGTAAGTCAAGTCATTTCCTCAGCTCACTCACATATTGGTCAAGCCCACACTTATACGCGAGAGAGAAAAGAAATATTGGCGCTGTGCCGGCACTTGGTGGTCAAGGCATGCACACCAGAAGAAACAGTACAATGTCCACTGAATTGCAGCAAAAATTATATATATTCAGTTATGTTATTACGTATGTTTCTGTCAAGAACAGTGTAATAGCGCACTAGTTTTCTTATTTAAAATAAAATATAAAATAATTTTTGGGGGTTTTGGAGAGAGGCTGGAGCATATTCATGGTATTTATTCCTTTCAGTGGAGAAAGATGATTTGAGATGCAAGTGTTTCGAGTTACAAGCAGATCACGCAGTGCATTGCACTCAAGGGACCACTTTGTTGACCGTAATTGTGATAATAGTCCCGGTCTGGATCAATTTTGTCCTTTTGAACATACCAAATACTGTATGTGTGCATGAAAAATGAACAGCATGTAAGGCTTAAACTGGCACATGTTGTTCAGCTGGACACTTGGAAGGCCGGACGTACGCTAAGCAGCCAATGAATGGGAAAATAATGAGCGCTGATTCACGAGGTAAGCCAACACTCGGCAAAAACTCATTAAGAAAAAAATTCACTCAAGTGGGCGCAGGCACTGTTTCCTTCAGAATTATTCACAGGAGGTGTTATTGATGATTCGTCACATTCTGTAATTTTTCCCCACTATTTTCCTTCTCCATTATTCATCCTCTCCTTTTTTTCTAATCTTCTGAGAGCTGACTCAGAATTCCACTTCCATTTGCAGACTGTTCCCTCTCAATGCTCGTCTGTAGCATTGATTAAATGGACCCCGGTGGGCCGGGTCTATTTAGGTGGCGCTTTGCAGTGTTCTTCCAATCTTCCAATGAGCTAGGTTTTATTTAGATAAACAGGGTGTGGGCTGGCTTTGATGATTTCTCTGTGTATTCGCTTGGCTCGCATGGGGTACATTTGCTGCAATTTAACAATTACTTGCTTTGGCAGAGTCCTTGGTTTCTCTCTATTCACTTCCCTGGACGGCATGATGCAGCCACTGGGCTGCCACTGGAAGAATAGCAAAGGGAATAGCGAAGGCAGAAAAAGAATACAGACAATTATTGCTCATCAGCTGCTATGGAGCAAAGACACGTTCAAACAAGACGGAGATAAATTAAACAAGAGAGGGGTGAGAATGAAAGACAGCGCAGCCGCCGTTGACGCCGCTGGCTTGTGGAGGATTATTTTTGTAATATGCAAGTTGATTAAAGTAGCGCTTAGTAAATACATTTACTAATACAATTAAACGGTGCGTCATGATTTTATTTTTCAATGTCCATTGACGTTTTTTTCCAATATGCTCGCCTCATATACTTCAGACATAACACATGAAGAATAGTCAGAACTAAAAGACAGTAAATTGCAGAAATATTAGTCATTTTTGTAGAGATGAAAGAATATATGGCTGTGAGTATTATTTTTTTCTTTCGTCGTGCGTTCCTGCACTGTGTTCAAATAGTTTTAACAGCGGACCCCTGAATACTGTGAGTTCAGCACTCAAGAATTTGTAGATTATTTTCCTTTAGTTTTAAAATATTTTTTATACCTAATTTAAACGCCCAATGTTGTGTAAAAGTGGAAAACACACATTGACGTTTTGTCTGCTTTTTTTGAAGAATTGGCTGGAGTTCATTTACTTATTGACTATTCGCAGGCTGGCATTGTCCCAATGCAGCGCAAATAGAGGGGAACCGCTGTAATTCTCTTCAACTGGAAATTTGCCAAATTGGCAATAAATCGCTTGAAGCAATTTTTTTTTTGAAGAATTCTTCAAAGTTCACTGCTCTCATTGCATGTGCACTCGAAATTCATATCATTGTTTGCAACTCAAGAAAAAAAAATATCAACTGCTCATATCACAAAAAAATAGTTAGCTAAAAACACAGGTGTGTTGATCATAGCTTTTTTTGTGGCATTGTGCAAATTTAGTTTACGGCAAGGGTCTCTCGTGCATTTGTGCATTTATGAGGGGGATCCACTTGATTTAAATGACCATGTTAGACGAGGTGTAGGTGCAGCATTCTCTCAGGTTTAGAGAGCATGCTAAAAAATAGAGAAAATATCACCTGGATTTAAATCCTAACTGGTTACCACTCAGATCAAGAAATAAAATGCAGATGAGATCAACGTATCGTTCTGAAACTGCTGCCCCTGTGACCTAGTTGGAAAATCTGACCAATTCATCTCCTTGTAATGTGAAAATAAATGTCTTGTAAATTTGACACACCACATCGAAGAGAGTAACTAATTTGAATGGTTGTTTTTCCACACCAAGACAACAATGCACTCTAAATGGTCCCGATCCACTCACTGGCTGTCAAATCAGACAAATCTTCACTCTTCCGCATCCCTCACGAGGCGCTTTAATGTAGTTTAAAGTAATTGTCAAATTTGTCTATTTCGTTTTTCCTTCTGGCGAAGGCGCATCAGCAACAGCCAGTCACTGAGCACGAGTTCCCCCCCCTTACTGTAGACAGCCCATATGAATATGTCTTCACCATGCCCTTACGTGCAAGAAGTCAGACAAAATGGTGGTACAGTACCACTAAGGAATTGAGCCAAGCACAACCATTTAGGAATTTAAATGTCCGTTTGGAGTGCCCTTGCTGGACTGGGGGATGAGATCCTTCCCTAAGTGAGAGAGTGTCTTGGTGAAGAGACTGGAGTGATGAATCAATGCAATGATGCAGACTCGTGAATTGGTCTGGTCACTTTACTGAACGATATACGCTCCCATCTCTCACCTACGGTCGCAAACTGTGGGAAGTGACTAAGATCACTGATACTTACGAGTTCCCTCGTAGGGTGTATAGCCTCACCCGTACAGACAGGGTGAGAAACTTGGTCCTCCACAAGAAATCATGAGAATTTTTTAACTTTTGACCTCTGTGCGTCTCCATTAACCTCTGTGAGTGAAAGTTTGATGTCCATGGGTCACGCCTTTGTCTCTATAGTCTCTCGTTTTTCGTTGTATTCACGCCATGAAATTTTTAGAAATAATAATTGCAAATTAAATTAGCAATGTAAGATGCGACCACAGAGAGATGATAGTACGCCTTCCAAAAAATCTATTTGTTATCAGTGCAAACTGAGAAATTTGAAGTCACTCAGATCGGATTGTTGAGAAAGTGGCTGTGCAAATAATTTTTACCCTAACTGTGCTTAATTACAGCACCACATATGATTATTTTCCATGTTCCAGCACTCTTGTGTTTGTTTGTTTGTAAAACGCATGCTCAATAGGGTTCATGTCAACACATGAACTTGGCCAGCTTAAAACCTTCTACTTCTTGCTACTGATGAACTCCTCCTGTTATCTTGGTAGTTTTTTCAGGGGGTCATTATCTTTCTGCATGATGAAAGATCTCCCAATCCTTTTGGGTTTATCTTGCTTGAAATTGGCCGACAGAAAATTAATGATCCCATTTTTCCAAACTTGACTCAGTCTTTCCATCACTTTGGTAAAGCTTTACGAATTCCAGCCGGGCCTTCCTAGTGTTCTCGCTAATTAGCAGTTTGCATCTGGATGTAGTCTCAGTACTTTTAATTTCATTGGCAGTTGGAAAGTGTCTAAATAGGATCTTATTGTGTTTCATTTATCACCTGACCGCACTGGCTGAAAGTGTCAATTCAAACATTCCAAAACTCTTAAGATTATTCACTCCAAAAATCCCAGAGGAAAGCAACAGATGGGGAAGAGTCTTTGCGTAAATAGTGAAAAATTGCAAGTCATTAACATAGACTTTAAATAATGACCTATATTCATAGTTCAAACATAATTTCAAAGTCAGTTTACAATATTGTAATTAGAAATAAATGGTTTACAGATGATTTGATTTTGAAAAAAAAATACACCATAAGTGTGTGTATACATGTAGATGCGGTGCAGATTCGAAGTAACCACATAAACAACCCGGGCTAAACTTAGCCCCTCCCTGAAATAAAGGCTAATTTTAGTTCGGCCCACGAATTGGCCCTCGTACGTGTGATGAACCGACCCGTTGACCGAAACGGAGTCGGGGGCCGACAATTTTCATGAAGAAGGCCGCAGGGTCGAGGCCGGAACCGTACCAAGATCGCGGCCGGAGGGCGGGGGACTGACCGGCAAAAAAAGGTCAAGTGCCCAGCTCTGAGTAGGGAGGTAAGGAAGAATATTTGAACATAAACATTTGGAATTGTAGTTATTTCTTTATGACTTTTATCAGGACACTCACTTGATTTGGGAGTGAGGTTTTGTGTAAGCCTTTATAGCACCTTTTCGAAATGAGCCCAGTGTGTGTGTGGACGTGTGTTTATGTGTGTGCGTGAAATGAATTTGTTGCTTGAGTGGATTAGACTGATCTAACCCACAGGGCGGTTTCAGGGTAGAGCAAAATTGCACATTGCACAAATGACTCCACAGCCACTATCTACTCAGTACATAAAAAAGGAATGGTAATGTGAGTGCATGTGACTGTGTGCTACTTTGGTGGCCTCCACTCCTAAGACCTCCAAAGGGTGACGACAGAAGCCGAGGGGACATAAACACCTGGTTGGCCAAACGCAAATTTAATGTCGGATGCTAATCTAATCTGGCAGGGTGATGCGAGGAAAATGAATCATGATGCTAGATGATGTTGCTCTTATTCTCGCATGGAATCTGAGCGCCTCCGAGTGTATGAAAGTGGAAGTACAATAACTTTTTTTTTATTTTATTTTTTTTTATCATGAATCCAATCAGTCATGGGGAGCCAAGCATGCAATTATTGACAGAAACAAAAAGACAAGCAATCACAAGCAATTATAATTAATTTATATAATGATGTGTACTCTCATTTGTTATCAGTGCCCTTCGTGTAATTGCATTAAATGCAATGCCACCCAACCTTTTAGCGAGCCAAAAGACAAATTTGAAATGAGAAAAATGTCACAAAAAGGGAAAATACGAAAATAAGCCATTCAATGATCCATCCATCCATCCGTTATTTGAGCCGCTTCTCCTTAGCCTATCCCAGCTGTCTTCAGGCAATAGGCGGCGTACGCCCTGAATTGGTCGCCAGCCAATGGCAGGGCACAAAAAGACGAACAACCATCCACGCTCACTCTCGGACTTAGGGACAATTCATATTGTTCAATAAACCTACCATGCATGTCTTTGGAATGCGGGAGGAAACTGGAGTACCCAGAGAAAACCCACAGAGGAAAGGGGAGAACATGCGAAACCACGGAGGAAGGCCGGCACTGGAATCGAACATTGCACCTCTGCACTGTGAAGCCAACGTACTAAGCAGCCATCCAACGGTACATAAAGTAAAAGACGAAAAAAAAAAGACAGTTAAAAGAACAAATTAATAACATATAACAGTAAACCCCCCAAAAATCACAAAAACAATGCCAAGTCCCATGCTCACAAAGAACAAAAAAATTGTTTTGCGATGAGTTTTGAAGATGAATAGAGAGGGGACTTGCCTAACGTTTAACGGGAAGTCAATCCAGCAACGGAATATGCTTGATCCCCTCTGAGGATCTGCTTAGTCCTCTGTAACTCCGGTAACCAGGTAGGTGCGAGCCAGAGAGATCAGGTGGCGTCAGACCATCTTAAAATGAACTCTAAACCTAAAGACAGTTAAAGTAGGCCGGAATAGTTACGTGCTCCCTCCTATGAGCTCCGGCAGCATTTTGGACCAACTGGAGATGCTTGAGGGACGACTGGCTGACTCCAAAATGAAGTGCATTCCAATAATCCAGCTCGGTTGTAACGAAGGCACTGTTTAGAAGTGCTGTTGTGAAAGGAGAGGCTTTCCTTTAGCCAGCTTCCAAAGAGGTTTTATTAAAAAAAAAAAAAAAAAAAAACTGTATTTAACATCAGCACCAATTCGCCAATTATTCAAAATCACAGTCCCTGCATTTGGCAATTGCCTTGTAAACATGGCGATACGTCAGCCGCCACGCGCAGGAATTAGCATCTACTGGACAATATATGTCAGCAAAACCTTAAAAGTATATGTATTAGTTCCCTTGTGAGTTAAAGATAAAGATAAAGATAAATATGTCCTTTATCAGTCCCACAATGGGGAAATTTGAGTTATTTTGTCAAGTGCTCAGGCAAGCCCTTGAGCCCAAGAATGTGCAGGCTGCGGTTTTTGCTCTTTACTGGTAATTTTGACACAAAGTTATAGGGCATGTCTTCATTCATAAGCAGGCCTAAGGTAGTCAGTGGCCTCCATACGAGCACACGCAACCACTGCAATTAGGGAACCTGGTATAGGTTGCCTGAAGTTCAAGCGAAAATGGGATTTATTTTATAATTTGTTTTTTTTAACTATTTTCCAGTTTAACAAAGAGATCTGGTATTGGTTTGGAATGTACCTGAAAAGAGGCCAAAGCAGTTACCCCCAGAAATTGGATTTTGAGACAGACACACACAATGAAACCCCCATAAATGACTTTTGGGAAAGTGTAATTATGTAGGTCATACAGTTGCCTCAACCTCTATCCGACAATTACCAGGCCCAGCAGGGACACTTCTCATTGTGAAAAATGAATAGATAATACAGTCACTAATGCCTCTGACAATAGTGAAGTGTGCGCAATATTAAAAGATAACAACAGTGAGAACTTCCTAGCATTCCAATTATACGATTGCAAACCTCTAAGATTAATAAAAAAAAAAAACACCAACAATAATAGCTATTAAGCTGTCCAGTCCTATGACAAAATAAAACCAAAACATGAAACATATATATATATATATATATATATATATATATATATATTTCCTGCAACATAATACAGTTTGTGTGTGTGTTTTTTTTTATCCTCAATACGTAAAGCTGGTACAAGTACTTTGTTACTCCTTGAGTGTGTGCTTGTATAACATGCAAACTCAGTGATGGCGAAATGTGTCCCCACGGACGAGATGGTGCCCCTATGGACGTTGGTGCCCTCCGCACTTTACAAGGAGCATCAGCCCTGAACTGGAGCCTGTACAAGGGAGATTGTCAAAGAAAAGTTTGGTCTCTGGATGGCCTTCCCACACGTCATGAGGTGGTTTTCAAACCTCCATCCATCAATCCATCAACCATGCTTGTATTTCCATTCAGTCTAAGTCACTTGTTTAACTTTAAATGGATTTTTCAAAGTAGAACGTGTTGTCTTCCCTGCACCTGAACTTAATGGCGTCTTTGAAGGTGCATTAACATGTTCGATATGTTGCCCTTGACTTGGGGAAGTACTTTGAAGTGCTTTTGGCAAGTAATCTCGGTCTTGTCAACTTCGCAATTTCCATCGCTGTTCTCAAACTTGCTGAAATGCTCCTATACTCTTGACCTAGATAAGCTTGAAGGGTCCACATACTGTGTCTCCACCTGGTACAGCGGCTGCACTGAGGCGGACAGAGTGAGGCTCCAGAGGACAGTCAAAACAGCGCAAAGGATTATTGGCTGCCCTCTCCCCTCACTGTCGGACATCTACACCGCCCGGTGCCTCAGAAGGGCTCTCAACATCGTCAAAGACAATACCCACCCAAACTCCCACCTGTTCGACCTGATGCCCTCTGGCAGGCGCTACAGGTGCATCAAATCGAGGACCCATAGACTGAGAAACAGTTTCTTTCCGAGAGCCATCTCTATTCTGAACTCTCACACACACACGAGACCACCCTTATATTATTGTTGTATTGCACTGGAGAGGGGAGCCCTCTAATCTCGTTGCACTCCTGAGTACAATGACAATAAAGGGATTTCTAATTCTAATTCTAATTCTATTTTTCTTTATTGAAAACAACAAAAGCAACAAAAACTGTTTTGACTTTTTCAACCATTTCAGTTGATTTCAGTCACGGAAACTGAAATGTAAACGAGTAAATTGTGGTATCATGTTGATCATGAAACAAATGACAATCTGAAGTCAATGTACCATCTTAAATAAAAAGGTCAATTTTATGTAATGTGTGTGGGGGGTATGGTGGGGGGACACAACCAAGCACCCCAAATAATTCTTGGAAAAAACAAACAGCAATACATTCTGCCTCCTGTTCCGTACCACCAAAAATCAACGCCTGTTTCATCCTAAACCTCACACACACAATGCTGTTGTCTTGGTGACTGAAGCAGGTTGTCGGGCATTATTTGGGCTCCAGTACTCTGGAATACCATCCCCACGGTAATAAGACTTACTATACTTCTACACTCTTACATTTAGTTAACCCACACCTACTCTAATATCCACTTGTCCTCCCTCACCCCCTGACATCTGGATTTTGGCCTGTTTTACCGCCGCTTCTCAACTTCACTCTATTCCCCACACACCCCACCCCCTCCTCTTCTGGTGCCATCCATTGCATCCTGGTCATCCCGAAATGAGGGGATCCCGACATGTTTGATGATCCCCACCTGAGAGAGACGGAGACAAAGAGAGAAGAGCGAGCGAGAGCGAGCGAGAGAGAGTGAGAAAGAGAGCGAGCGTATATACCACAATCTGTTAATCTGAGGCAGTCGTGACACACTGAGTTACCAAGGGCACACCGCCCTACATTCTGACCTGACCGGAATACTAACATTTGAACTTCTATCCCATACCTTCAACTTGTGTCCATTTCCTTGAGGACTACCATCTGCAGGTGTGTTTTCATTTTCTTTCATTCTGAACACAAGTCGATCGTAACGTACTTTGCATATAACTAAATGGGAACAGATATTTAGCCGAATAGATATAATTTAATATAATATAATTTTTATTCGAATGAGAAATGTCACATTGCTATTGGTGTAAGTAGTAAAATACACTAATTGTAAGAGTTGCTGGGCGGTTTGAGGCGACCTATGATTACTCGTTAAAGAAAGCTTGTCAAATTAAATCTCACTGTTCTACTGGAAGATATTAATACTTAATGTACTCCTCATTTCATAACTTTTTTTTTGTTGAGTTCAGGTCATTTGTGGAGTGAGTATATAACAAGTGGGAAGTATATAATTGACCATATACACTCATAATGTATTCAACTGTACACATTAGAACGTTTGGCCTTGAAATCATGAAATATGGTGAAATGGGTAGAATGTACGTGTATAATGTTGATCATATGGTCTTCTTGTGACTGTAACGTAACGACACATTGACGTGTAGAGGGCAGGGTTGTGTGGAATAAGTGTTAAAGAGAATAACAAATGAGTAAGTTTGGATTCCGACGCTGACACAAATCAGAGTCAGTTGCCATGGGTAAGTTGCTAGGCGTCCAAGTTTTTAACAAGAGCCCACTTTGAAATGAAAGGTCTTTGGTTTCCTGCAATTATCTGATCCTTTTAAGAACATGTCTGCTTTCCTTTTGAGCATGCTTTCCGGTAGGGACGACAGATTATGTACACATTACCCAATCAAGCATATTATGTACACAATGAGGATATGACATGTTTTAGAAGTGATGGATATGTTTTACATTTCAAGTAAATTTTCCTCTGGAGTCTAGGCGCGCAAAAGGAACATAACATGGGGGTCATTTCCAGAAATTTTCAAATAGCACTTTGTATTAGGAATATTAGAAACATTCAGCTGGACAGGAAGGCGACCATCCATCCATCCATCCATCCATTTTCCATACTGCTTATCCTATTCAGGGTCGTGAGGGAGTTGAGTTCTATCCCAGATGAACGATGACACTTTGAAAGTGAACGTACCACTACCAGAAAATCTAGGGCATTTAAAAATAAATAAATAAATAAGCATACACCACAAAGACATGCATGTAAACTCAAAAGAAATAATCGAACTTCATTTTTGGTTATTGTTTAATTTATTTTCCGTGTTAAATAAACACTACTTTCCATAAAAACACGCCGCGTACTGTGTACTATACTGATGCCACAAGATTCATTTTTGTTCAATTCCATATTCTGTTCCAGCTTCCCCCAATCAAACAGCACACATTTTTAAATGTGGTTTTTTTTAGGTGGAAAACTATCACTCTATAATGTATATCTATATATTCATAAATGTACTTTATAAAAATGTACAGTAATGACATAATTAAATAGCATGTCAAATGAAACATTTTTTAAACATTTGTTTTCTGCTTCAATTCGATTGACAATAGGATGTTGTTTTCTGGTGTGTGTCCGCCTATAATACAGACATAAGGATGTACGGGAGGAGGCGGTCAAAACTCCTCAGTAAATCGCAGTAATGTTAGTTGCTCTTTGCAGAGGATAAAAAAAATGTACGCTGGCAAGTATAATTGTATTATGTGTTGACATGTGTTGCTCCATTATTTGTGTTCAAATATGTGTTGCTTATGTTAATAGCGCCATAACACCAATGCTATTTACGCATTCATTCATGGTAATTTGAATGTTTTTGTTGAAATTAATTAAAATCTGGGTATTTGGATGAATATTATTATTATTATTATTATTATTTGTTTATTTATTTGTTTATTTATCTATTTATTTTATAGTTTTTTTAAGATGAGGCATCTATCCATGTCGCAGGTTGTGTTAGTGATGGGGTGACCCATGAAAGCAGGTCGAAGAGATGAGCTTTGTGTTCCCACATCAAGTACAAAGGAACTCGGCTCTTGGTTCCGCTCTTCTTGCAGTAACATTTTCGATTCCGTGGCTCCATTAAAAATGAAGCTGATCGCAGGTGGAAAAAAAGACTGCCGGTCTCTTTTCCTAAAAGACTGACGGCGTCGCTACCAAAGCGAAGTGAAAGACGGGAGCACTTGTCTTATTCAGGCAATTCGTCATAATCCACGTAGTCTATTTAAAACTATTAATTCTGCACTTAAACCTCAACAGCCGATTTGCACAGACTCGCCCCCCGAAATGTGCAAGAGATTTTTGCAGTTTGCCACTGACAAGGTTACAACAGCTAGGACTCTCGTTTCAAACACCACACTTGACCCCTTTGTATGTGTTCCTTGATAGCAAGCTATCTAAACGTTTCAAGGAGGTAGGTTAGACATAATGATGGTCATTTTTGCAGAATGACTATATTCCCTGCCAATCAGAGCAGCTTCTACACAATAGTTGTTGACATGGAAGCAGAAGAAACTAATTTGCGCATGTCCAGCAGGGGATGCAAGTCGGCAACGTACATTTAGCGAGAAGAAACTGCATGCAGACCTTCACAAGTTGGATCTGTGAAGTAGCGCTTGTAATCCGTCATCCACCCTGATGACATCCATCACGCAAGTCCATGGAGCACCGAATGTGTGCCTGTGTCTCAAATTTCCCCAAATCACATAAGACTACGCTGAAAAAAGATTTTGTTGTATTAATTTTATTTAAATAGTAGCGCTGCCGCTCGCACGATAGCCTCATGGTGCATAGGTCGTGAGAGGGATTCCGGGTCCGGCCTTTCTGTGTGGAGTTGGCACGTTCTCCTCATGCCTGCATGGATTTTCTCCGGGTACTCGGGGTTTCCTCCCACATTCCAAAAACATGCATAGTATGTTGATTGAACGCTCTAAATTGTCCCTAGGAGTGAGTGTGAGAGCGGATGGTTATTTGTCTTTGTGTGGCCTGTGATTGGCTGGCAACCAATTCAAGGTGTCCCCGCCTACTGCTGGGATAGGCTCCAGCACCCCCCCGCGACCCTAGTAAGGAGAATCAGAACAGATAATGGAAGGTTGGAATGGATAGTAGCGCCGCACATGTGTCAAAGGAGCTGTCCTTTATGTGAGCTGGAACACCCAGCAAGGCTCCGAGAGATGACTCAAATTCGCAAAAAGGCATAACAAGGTTTGAGCCTGCATGAACATCCACACACGCCATGATTTCTGCATGCGGTATCTACAAAAATACAACCCTAAATGCTTAGATGTCTTGCCACTTGATTTTGAGCATGCCTCTTGTTTAGTGTGGGTTTTTCATTTTTGTCCTGTTCATGTTCAAAATAAATATTCAAACTTTGGCCAACCCTACTACTACTCTAAAGCCACATCAACAGTCTCAAAACAAAACAAAAAATGTGTACCAAAGTTTGTCTGATCTTTTTGTTTTTGCGACTCATTTGTGAAACTTATCTCCTCCTTATATTCTCCATTGAAACACAAGAACCCACGGGGGGCACAATGCCGGAGCCGATCTGCGCCTATTCAAGTGTTTCCGCATCAAACATCACCACGGATGTCGGTTGCCCCAATGTTGCACTGCCGTGTGGCATCAACATCTCCTGGTTCCTGGAGAACGCCACCAAGCAGGACATGGATGAAATATGCTTGAGCGAAGAGGACTACATGTCGATGCAACTGGGGCCCCCGAGGTCCCCAATATTCCTTCCCGTCTGCACCACCTATTTAACGATCTTCATGGTGGGCGTCCTGGGCAATTCCCTCACCTGTGCCGTCATCTTGCGCTACAAAGTGATGCAGACGCCAACCAACTATTATCTTCTAAGCCTGGCTGTGTCTGACCTATTGGTGCTGCTTTTGGGAATGCCGCTAGAACTCTACGAGATGTGGCAGAACTATCCATTCCTGTTCGGGGAGGGAGGCTGCTACTTTAAAACCTTCCTGTTTGAGACGGTCTGCTTCGCTTCCATCCTCAATGTCACGGCCCTCAGCGTGGAGCGCTACATTGCTGTGGTGCACCCCCTCAAGGTCAAACACATGACCACGTCGGCTCACGTCAAGAGGGTGGTGCTCACACTGTGGTTACTCTCCATGGTGTGCTCCGTACCCAACACCAGTCTGCATGGGATTGTGACGCTGCCGCCAAAGTTTGGTCGAGATTTCCCCCGTTCTGCAATCTGCCGTACGTATGGAATTTCTCTCATATGTCTGGTGGCGAGCATACCGACACACAAGAAAGTTAGGCAACATTTCCACTATGTTCCCAGTAGTTTGGCAAGCTCTGTTTCAGACCCTGGATGACAAAACAAGATGGTCGCAACACAATGCAAAGAAATGTGACATGAGATGCCTGCCACAATATTTCTTTGTGTTCCGTAGTATTTTATTAACTGTCAGCTCACGCTCACTGCCTACAACTCCTCCAAAGCTAAGAGAGAGAGAGTGTGAATGCAGTGTTGATGTGAATATCAAGCACTTTATCATATTTTGGTACAAGAGAGTAGTGAATTAGTTGTAGACAGAAACGAATATTACCAACATTTATTGAGCGTCTCTGTGAGCCCAGCATTGCTGATGCCGACTGTAGGGGCCGGAAAAGAAACGTGCCCCAAAACCGTCTGACACATTTTGAGAAAGTTGAGGGACTGCATCTGAAATGCATCCTTGCTAAACCACAGACTGAACCATAGTTCGCCCTTGAAACCTCGGGACTCATGGCCTGTTATGGAGGAAACCATATTTTTAATAAATAAATAAATAATTAACTTGCTAAAATCCCATGCTGTACTACGTTTTGGGAAAACAGGTCTGAAGTGGCCACCAGAAATGTGTAAATGTAGCCAATTCACTAGCAAATGTATTGGTCCATTCATGGAACAAATACATAGTGTGAACTTTTCCATGCATATTTTTATACACAGCGGAACCTCGGTTTTCGAACGACTCACAGTTCGAACAAATCGGAGTCCGAACAAAAAATTCGAGAAATTCTTGCTTCGTAGTTCGAACAAAAATCGGAGTTCGAACGCCGGTACGACGCGTGAGTGCGTACGCGAGGGTGGGATGCTGAGCGGCGTACGGGTGTAGATCGCTCTCTTCGTGACCAACTGTTGTTGCGTGCGGACGTGCTGCGTTTTGCTCTCGCGTTTTATATAGGTGTACGAAGTGTTTTAGCCCCTAATCATGCCTCCAAAGAAAGTCAGTGCAAGCATCAAAGGAATGGTTTCGGTCTTCGAACAAATCGCTTTTCGAACGGATTATGGTCGAGAACCGAGGTTCCACTGTATATGCAATTATTGAATCATTAAACACTTGGACATATTTTCTTCCTCATTTTCTTCTTTCAATTTTCAGAGTTGGTCAAGCCCAAATGGATGTACAACCTGATCATCTGGATTTCCACGCTGGTCTTCTTCATCCTACCCATGCTGATCATCAGCATCCTCTACCTTCTTATCGGATTGGAGCTGCACAGGGAGAGGATGCTGACCATGGTGGAGGACAGGTGCTGCTTTGGACCAGAAAGCCTCAGCAGATCCCACAATCAGAAACTGAACAAACGAAATGTGCAAGTCACCAAAATGTTGTGTAGGTCTCAAAAACAATTCCTGCCTTTTAACCATTAAGCAGACTTGAAACTCAGTTGACTTGACTTCCAAGTGCCTCAGTGTGCATATTTTTGGGAGTTTCAAGTGTCACCTTGGTTTTTGTTTGCTTAGTCCTGTGAACCAAAATTGGAATTACGTACAAGCTTCAGAGACGCCACTGCTTTTCAGTCATTTCGTGAACAGGGCAGTCAATGACAAAATGTGAACACTCACAAGGAGCTGCTGTAGGCCAACACACACACACACACGCACAAACCCAACTCAGCTATTGCTGTCACTCAGTAGGCCATGCCCTTAAAGGTAAAGGTTTACAGGTGATAATGAGACTTTTCCTCATCATTCCATTCATCAGTCTATATTCTATATCATTGGTTTTCAACCTTTTTTCTGTGATGCACCCTCTGTGAAATATTTTTTCTGCCAAGTACCCATTAACCAGCGGCAAGCAGTTTTGGGTAAAAAAAAAAATAAATAAATAATAATAATAATAATAAGAGGCACGGTGGACGACCGGTTAGCACTATGGCCTCACAGTGAGAGACAGCATCGGTTGTGGGTTCAATCCCGACTCCGGCCTTCCTGTGCGAAGTTTGCATGTTCTTCCCGTGCCTGCGTCGGTTTTCTCCGGGTACTCCGGTTTCCTCCCACATTCCAAAAACATGCATGGCAGGCCGATTGGACACTCTAAATTGCCCCTAGGTATGAGTGTGAGCGCGGATGGTTGTTTGTCTTTGTTTGCCCTGTGATTGGCTGGCAACCAATTCAGGGCGTCCCCTGCCTACTGCCTGAAGACAGCTAGGATGGGCTCCAGCATCCCCCGCGACCCTAGTGTGGAGAAGCGCTATAGATAATGGATGGATAATAATAATAATACAAAGAAGAAGAAGACTCAAAAGTGAGTCTGATTTATAAAATTTTCGAATCTTTCAAACTTCATTGATATTGGTCCACAAAAAAATAATCAACCTTAAGTTTCCTCTTTTGGATCATAGAAGAGATCTGCAACATGGGGGCATTTGTAAATCCACATAAAACATCATCTTCAACATACAATCGAAATTTTGCTGACTCTGGCTTGGCTTTCTTTTGCACTTGTGTCAAAATAATGAAATTGAATAACCGACTGAATATAACGTTTCATGAACGTCTATCATCTTGAAACATTTAATTAATTTAATAATTGTGCATGTTTGTTTGTTTGTTTTTTTAAATCTCGCATACCCCCATTTGAGAACCGCTGTTCTATATTATGTATTCAGCTCATGTCTATCTTAGCTGAAATTATTACAGGACACAACACCACAACGGTATACTTATTTACTCTTTTTCATAAACATTTAGTACAAAAGCAATTAATGTGACGTGACTCTGATCATTATTCTTTTTAATCACACTACATTTGTGTGTCAGACTAAATCAAACATTTCCAGAAAAGTCATTGGATAGTAAAAGATGTCCAAATAGGAAAATCCACCACTATCTCAACTAAAGCTTGTATTTGTGAACTCCCAGGCGACCCCAATCTGAGAAGCCCTGCTCTTTATCCCATGTGCCCAGTTGTGCTGGTGATCGTTTTTGGTCTGTGTTGGGCTCCCTTCCACGTGGACCGTTTGATGTGGAGTCTCATGGACACGTCGCTCGAGCAGCATCTGCAGATCTTTGAGCACATCCACATCGTCTCGGGCGTCTTCTTCTATCTGAGTGCCGCCATCAACCCCATCCTTTATAACCTCATGTCCACGCGCTTCAGAGAAATGTTCCGACACATCTCGTGCAACGCACACACCTGGTCGCTACGCACGAGCTTAGAGATGACCCCGCGCAGCAGCCTGAGTCCGAAAACACAGAGAAGCACCAGATGGACTCGAACATCGATGTTGAAGCAAAATACATTGAGCAGGGAGGGTTGAATTATTCACACATCAGTGCTTGGATGATAACTGAAAAGGATCAAAAGCACATGTTATGACCTTCACAAGAGCAGAAAAACGGGATTGGGCTAATTGGCCAGAGGTTTTTGAATTTGTGGGGGAGGCAGAGAGCGCTTAAAGGAGAGATTTTTCCAAGGATGCCCTCATAATCCTAACATTAATGAAACTTAACTACCACGTTTTCCCCTAAATTCCATGTGAATTATTTATATTTTGAAAGTTTCATCTGATGTGTTCATGACCTGCTTAATATTATGCTCTATGTTTATATATTATATTTATGCATCGTGGCGGTGGTACACTGCTTAATCGAGCAAAATGGCTGAAGCTAAAGTAAGAAGGAGTCATTGTTTTAATGTTTGTTTTAGAAATGCACCATTCTCCATGTGTGAGGATGCACCTTGAAAAAAAGTGATATAACAATCCTTTTTTGCAAATTATTTTACAGAACACCAAGAGGTCTGCGGGCCCCAGTTTGAAAACCACAGCTAATAGCCAGTGAATAATGTGAAGAGTACTGCACATTTGGCATATGCTGATTTTCGTGCAGGTGCATGGCTCACGGCGCTTATTTACCATTTTGGAGACCTGTGTGAAATTAAGAGTACAGTATTTGCTCGTCTCTTGCCACACTGGCCAAGAGCAGTGACAATGCTCCAGTCATTCACAGATACGCCTCCATGTAAGACTGTCGTAGATCTCATTTAAAGGGAATGAGGTAAAATGTGTTCATGTCCATATTGGCACTTTGCGCCGTTGTGGGTGTGAACAGTTTTTTAAATAGACTTTGAGCGCAAGACAGTACGGTTACACTTACTTCTATTACACTTTTCCCTTTTGCCTTCAATGGTGCATTCTTCACAAAAAAAAAGTCAAAGGAAAACTAAAAGACACTTTTGCTGGTGACTTATTTTTCCAGTTTTTGTCAAACTCCAAGTTGCATCATTTAGGGGCATTCAACCTTGGAGGTTCCACATTTAACATGTGGCACATCTTACTGCACTGGACAGGACATCTTATTCTAGAGGGGATGAGAAGATGAGAGCAAAATTACCATGCATATGTTACGTCATCATTTTTAATTACCAAGAAAATGTACCAAAACATCATCATTTCTGAGGGAATGAACATTTCCGTTGCATATATTGTTATATTTGTAGTTGATCTTATTCTGATTGCGTAGTCTTGCGTCCAAGCAAACATAAAATGAGGACAATCAAATGTTGTGTGAGGTCCACTTGTGTTTACTGTGTTGTTGCTGTTGTTATTATGATTAGAACAATTGTCGTTGTCCTCTAACAGTCAAGCATTGTCCTTTATCTGATACTGTATGTTTAAAAAGTTTAATTCATGTTTATATATTTATAGTTTATATATTTTTTAAATAAAATTTGAGGCATATTCATTTAAAAATAATTCCTCTCTAAATAATAATAATGAATCTCTAATTGTGCATTTGTATGACGTTTGTGCTTGAGTTGAACTTTTTAATTGCAGCATTCATTAAAATTGAGAATATATTGCGAAATATTTGGAATGTTGTCCCAGTGTAACATGTGAATATGTATCATGTCTTGTTTCAATGACTGAAAGCATATATGCTCTCTCTTGTCTTGGTTTTCTGATTTCATGACCTCCCTTCTTAAACATTGGTGCAGCTGGATGGATAAAACAGAAGGTTTATTGCTCTTCGGAAAGCAGCTCTGCCTTAATGAGCCTTGGAACTCATTTTCATATTCACAGCGCAACCTGCTCCAGGATGAAAATGCCTCCCGCACAAAGCTGTTGAAACGCGACTGGCGAAAGGACTTGATTAAAAGTACCTTTTCATCAGGCAGTTTCTTTGCAACTCTGTGCGTCACAGTTTAGGAATTATTGGAAGTACAATTATGTAAAAGCAGAAGGGTCTACTAGAAGAAGCATGATGAAAACATCAGTCAACAACAGTCGGTATGTTGAAACGGCCACAATTTGGATCACATGACCGTCATTTAGAATGGACTTGTAAGTGGACTCAATCACAAAAAAGAAGCCCTTTGCAGCTTTTATGATGGGTCTGACAATGTGTACGCTATTAAGTTGCTTTTCATACAGTAACAAATCCAAGGACACCAGAGTGAAAAGTGATTGACTACAATTACATTTGTTGTTTTCCAAGAATGACCGTCACACCCGAAGATTAACCGGGAAATAAAATCAGAAAGCACATAATCCAATAAACTCAATGGAGCAAAACAGAAGTGTTCTCCCCTGTCCTACTAATTTTGTAAAGCAATCCCCCAATGAAATGACACTGATGATCCCAGACACATGCGTCATTAATTCCCAACAGCCTGAACAAGGACAACCTCAATAAATTTGGGTGTCAATTTACCCCCCGTCCCAAAAATCATAATGGCACTAAACACTGTCTCTTCATCCTCCATGAAACAGGAAGTAGCCTACGAACTAACAGATGGACAATTCATTGCCAATTCTTTTCAGCTCTGCCTTGACGGTGCATTTGAGGCTATCAGCGTTTGACAGCTTTGCTTGCATACTACGGTAAGTACATCTTGTTTTCTTTTATGTTCAATTGTTGATTTTTTTTTTCTTTTATTGACAAGTTCTTTTTTTTTTCTCTCCACTAGTTTCACCGTCATTCTGCCGTCTTCATTGGGACCTTAAAAAGTACTCATTGTCTTCTAAATCACTTCCAGGTGCCACTACTTCCGGATATGTAGATAATTAGTTGTCTTTTTTAATGTTCAATAGCTTCGCTTGCAGTTTTTGCAAGCATCTAATTCTCAATTTACACAGGGTCAGGTGTTTTTATATCTTGGGCTGCAGTTCAGGGCCAGTTTGAGAGTTATGGGCATCACTCTGATGTTTTCATCAGTGGTGGTTGGAGCACGCCTTCTGCTGTGTGGGTTGTAAAGAACAGATCCTGTTTCAAGAAACTTGCTGCGGATAGCATAAATTGTATTACACATTGGGGCAGTGTGATGGTCCTTAAGCCCCTCAAACGGGCACTGGACTGCGTTTGTAGGTAGAAAATCTTGCTTGGTGACGTTGTTTCATGGGGCAATTAAGGGAATGATAAACTTATAAAGTGGTCAAGCCAAACGAAATGTCGCTTCGCCTCAGATTTTCATTCGCACCATGCCACAATAAAATATTTTCCTTTATTAAGACAAGTTCCTTTTTTGTGATTTGGAAGACAAAGAGGACTTTATAAAGTCTCGATGAAGACGGCTTGTCTTGATAAAAGAAGAAAAATCAACTATTGAACTTAAAAGGGTGGTTTTCTCTTCTGACAGAAAGAAAATGTTTGAACCTTTCTCGTCAATCAGGGGGCTAATGCTAAATGCTTTTGCTATTTTGGTACACAACTGTGAGGCTGTTATTAAACGTCAAAGCAGATAGTAACGATCCACTGTCGTGGAATCTCCTCATCTAGTGAAAGTTTTTTTGAAAAAAATAAAAGCATTATTGAATTTAGAAGAAGCCTGACATAACGGCACACAGCTGAGTTCAACATAAACATTCTTTCCTCATTTTTTCCCAGTAATTAATTGAAAATTAGAAAAGTTAAACTCCCAAGTTATGATGCTATAATAACAAGAAAGTATTTGGGTCGAATCCATTTTTTTTTCCAAGACGTCTCACATATATCCATTGGAAGCTGGCTTTGTTGTACAGCTCTGCATGCCGACAGGCCGCAATGATTAGTTTCTTATTTCTTATTTTTACACAACCCGCACAGGTTGAGATGTGTGTGCTGTTTGTGTGCCGTAGTAAGTAAATTCTTGTGAATGTTTTGCAGTTCCGCTTGGCAAGGATTTGCACCGAGCAAAGCAAACTGCTCTCACTATATATTTGATTTTATCTATATTTAATCACATTGCAAAAATAGTTCTCTTTGGTTTGTCCGTTGCATTGGTCATGTCTTGGCTTTTGTCAAAACTGCTCAGGCATAATTTCTGATAGTATTGCAGTTTTTAATCATGGTGTTATTTTGTGTTATAAGTTTCGACTGGAACTTGAATACTTTAACCTCTTTTTACTCCGCTTTATTCATAGAGCACTTTAAAAAAGAAGCATAGCTGCACCAAAGGCTTACATGGATCACATCCTGCTAATTAGTGCAAAACAAGATCTAGTGGGAAATTTCATGATTCAAAAATTAAAACAGCCCAGAGTAGTTTCATATTTGTAATATAGCTTGTTTATGAAATGTGTGCGGCTTGCTCAAAGGTAAAGGTTGCCCACACTCCCTCCACTTAGTGTGATTAATTAAGACTTTATTAAGGCTAAATAAGAATCAGTGTTCACGAAAGCGTCTAATGTAATTGTGATGCAACTCAGTCTGTAAAAATACACTTTGCAGAAGTTGGGAGACTGACCATGCTTTTTTGACTAAAGCAGGCACAGCACGGGGATTTTTTTTCTCTTCCGGGATAAGGGAGGGCTCGACCAATATGCGGGGGTGCTGTGGGAAAATTAAAAAAAATATGACTTAACTTAAATGAGGTTTTCACTGCTTTTTTAAATATTATTTTAAATAGTGTAAAGTGTAATTACATTAGATGTGTATGGTCGAGTCGTGCATTCAATATAAGGTATGAATTAGTTCTAAGGTACAGATTTGGACCCTACCATACAATCGTGTAATTATGTTTTTGTATCTCCTTTCATATGCACTGTTTAGTGACAGAAATGCCCAAATTATACGCTCGCATCACCTCACTGTTTTCCCCAGTTCTTTTTGGGAAATGCTTGTTTCACACAATTTTGAAGCCTTCGCACTTACGAGCTCTGGCTGTTGCTCCTTCTTTACACCCATGGGAGACTGGGAGATTTTTTTAGATTTTTTTTAATTACAAAGCGATACAATTCTAAGATGGATTGCAAGCTAACTAATTTAGACTCGTTCCGAAATCCACTCTAACGCCCGTGCAAAACTTTGAGAGTGGGTGTTTTTCCCGAGAGGGTGAGTGTGCTCCGCTCTCATTCATTTCTGAATGTTTCCAGCAGTGGCGAACCATATCCCCAGTCAGAGCGCCACTAATGGCTAGTGCCGTATTTGGGACACAAGTCAAAGGACAAATTTGAGCAACGCTCTAAATTTTCTGAACGGTCAAAGTGTACTAGTGTCACTCAGATTATTTTCAAATGAGCCAATAATGCCCAAGTAACTGAAAGACTCAACCTGTCCCTCTTTCTCCTCGCAAACGCACTTCAGGTACAGCTGCACGTCAAACACGAAACAGGAATTATATTGGAACAGACTGGCTGCTTGCTTGTGAACTTTTTTTTTTTCACAAAAAAGGTTTTTAAACTTAAATTAAATTATAAATGATTAAATTAATTGCTGACGGGGCTTGACAGGGGTCCTGCCGAGCCCCAGTGTAGTGCCGTGCATACTTTAAAGTGTTCATTCTTTGGCATTCCTTTTTTCACAAATACTTCAGATAAACTCTAGCGAACAATAAAGACTGTTTTATTGTTTTTGTTTCAGAAAAAACAGTTTTCCAACAGTAAAAAAAAAAAACATATATGATGAAAAATGTTGATATATATACAGTCCTTCACAAATTTATTAGACCAGCACATAATGTAACAATGTAATTATTGTATTATTATATTGGCCGTCTACATGTCTTGCTGCATACTTTGTGATTAGTTTGACTGTAAACGTCAACTGGGAGAGACAAATAGCTTTAAATCTTTTTTGGTTTTTTTTTTTCTTTCAAAGAGCTGCTTGTGAAGTGCTTGAATTTGCTGCCACCAAACAGCGCTTGTGCCTTAAGTTTGTGCTAGAAAGTAGAAGCAAAAAATAATCAACCGAATGACGTTTTGTATCGCCAAAAAACCCTAAGTTGAGTCACTCGTATCTCAAAGCACCGTTGAACAGGAATAGAAAAGTCAATTCGACACAACATTTCTATTTCCTGTTCACAACGGTAAATGCTCACTGTAATTGAAGGAACCCGCATTGAAGTACTTTAGGATGCCTCTTTTCGTTTTATGACTGGTGGTCTACTAAATGTGTTAAGCAATGTCTATAAATATGAAAATAAAAAGTCCTCCGGTCCGCATAACTACAGATACACTTACAATAAATGAACAATAGTATTAGAACATCAGCACCAAACGTTTTGACCAGCATGTCACAATATATCTGTTCTACAAACACAGCCAGTAATCACCAACAAACAGAAAAAAAGCAAAGAGGCTGAACATGCCTCTCAAAGACCTTTGGGAGAGTACTTTTTCTCAAACTTGGGTACATCAAACTTGCGAAGGCAGCCTTTGTAGTTCATGTAGCGGATCTTTCCAAAAACTTCTCTCTCAGCCCATCCTTGGTCGTGAATGCCACAAATAGACCACATACAACCTAAAGTGAGGGACAAGACATTGAAAAGCGCATCAATAAAGGAGACGGTGATTGAACCTGACGTACAAAATAACAATTACTGTTGTAGCGTACCCACGAATCCATTCGGGTCCTGGCCATCCAGCTCGTAGCGGTCGTTGAGGTAGAGAGCGATGGAGAGCGCCTCCTCTGGTGAAGAAGTCCACTCAAGAATCTTTTTGGCCCAGTACATCCGCAGGAAGCCATGCATCTTCCCCTCAGAGACCATCTGATACTAAAGAAAGAATGGAATATTCGGTGACCAAAACAAATTCACACAGAATTTAAAATGGCACAAAGTAAGTTCTATTAGGGACTCACAATTAATTGATGCCCTGCCTGAAAATGGATTAGCTAATATTGAGTAATTCACTGCCAGACATTTTTTAAGCAAAGCTCTCATCTTTCAAGACCCATATAATATTGTTCTGTGACACTATAAGCACCAAACATAAAAAAAAATTGAAAAAATAAAATAAAAAAAAAGCTTTCCTGTATTTGCGTCCTCAACCTCCACGCAAAACCCTGACAACCTCAGTCAAACACTTCACTGAACATTCCCAGAATGTCTAGATTATGAGTCTCACGGAGATAAAACTCTCTGATGCAAATCTTTGCATCCAACAACACTGCAGCTCTGAAATGACATAAGTATCGGTCTGTGTAGTCCGGTCATCGCTTGTAAGAAAGGAAAACAATCTAAAACTTTGTATTACAGTCACATTTTGTGACAGAGGCAGCTCACAAATAAATGACTCCCGGTTAATTTCACACTCGATGGCTTGGCAAGTGCTCCGGAGACACAATTATTTGTAAACAAGCAATTAAAAAGTTTGCCATGATTTCCATCCATTTAACTTCTGTCCTCATTAAGGTCGAGGTTGCGCTAGAGTCTAGCCTATAGTTGACTTTGGGCGAAAAGTGCGGTATACAATCGAATGTTCACCTGTCAACCACAGGTCACGTGTACAGAACGTTCATGCGCACACTCACATCTCGGGCCACTTGACAGAGTGTTCAGAAATTATTCACCTCACTTCACTTTTCCGCCGTTACAATTGTCTTCCAAAATGGATTAAATGCATTTAATCCCTCATAATTCTACACACAATATCCTCTAATGAAAAAAAACTTTTTAAAATGTTCACAAATGTATATAAAAAATATCAATAAATAAAGGCCTAATAAATCACATGAGCCCATAGCATAATTACCTAGCATTAACTTACTGTCACCAAATGAATAAAGAATATCGCAGCACTGGTTTAAAAGAAAATTGTAATTAAAAAAGTTGAAATATGATTCAGGCAACTAATTTGTTGTTTGCTAACAATGCACCAATTAGCTGTTGCCCCTCCCACGTTGATGGATCATGTGCAAATTTTCCCATTCATTGTTTTTCTTTTAATAACGCCGCTTTTCCATGAGCCCGGTTCCACACTCAGACAACTTTGCCTGGCCCTGAGTGGGGACTGTTCCATTTGAATTTTGCGTGGCCGAGCAGTTACAATGGAACCGTGTCTCAGAACCGCCTCAGAGGTGGTCTGGAACCGTGTCATCACTGTCGTCTGATTGGCCCACAGCGACGTAGATAAGGACACCGCTACACACGGACATTTTCTGGTTTCAGATGAGCAAGACAGAGCAGCCCGCAGGTTGTTGGCAAAGAAATACAGTGTATACAATAAACAGAATAATGTTTTATAACAATCAACCATATTTACAATTTCCTATGTGCTAAGGGATGAAATATTCAAGTTTAGTGGAAACCTTTTCGTGCGCTGTGGAGTCAGGCCAAGCGGAGTGGTGTGGTCTGGGGTTCATAGAAAAGCAACGTAATAATTTTGCTTTGGGGCCATCTTGGTGCAGAAGTGAGTTGAGAAGCTTCATTTAGACCTTTTCTGCCATGTTGTGCCATCTACAGGGAATTTAAGAATATCTTTTATATTTGCTATTATATGTCATACCTGAGCTGCATTCCACAGCTTGTCATGTGTCTTGGCTTTGTCCAGTTGCTCTCGGGTGTATAAATATGGCCTCTTGTCCTTGGCGTGATCTCTCAAGCTCTTTTGAGCCCATTCATAAGCACCTGGAAATATACGGCGTCCAAACGATTGATGAGTGATTTCAGATGTTCTCAATGGTTTGAATATTAAGGAAATAATTCAATCCTAAAATTAAGTCAGAATGTGGTTTTGTTGCATTGCTTCTTCGGCACATTTAACAAAACCAAATCATGTCACGGAGACATATTGATTAAGTTTTTACTTTGATTTGCCTTACTTAAATGAGTAAGAAGAATTAAACGTATTTGTCAAACAAAGCTTATGTTGAAGCCAGGAAGTCGGGGGAATAAAATTTACAGCAGAAGTCAAACAAATCTGTTCCAGGTTGACTTCCGAGTGGTTCTAATACACGTTCAAAGTTTTTCTATTTCATACATGAGTTGAATAATAATAATATAATAAAATGACAATGCAATAAATAAAACTATTCAAAACTATTCATCAATCCACTCTCTGTACCGCTTATCCTAAAGCAACACTACAATAATATAAACATTGTATGCATCAACTTTATTTTATTTATTTTTTTACATTTCACGATTTATATCATATTACTATGTACAATTGGAATTGTTCCCCGGTATGTATTGGTTCCTGTATGGTTCTATTGTTCTCATTGGACGATTCATTTTTGCAATCACAGGTACACTTTTTGATATTGTGGCATGCAAACAAAGTAAAAATCAAAACACAAAGCACACTTGCAAAGTTAATCTTTTAGGCCGTAATTGGAAATAAAACTTGAAAGAACTCAACTGACCCTCGACGCTGTCATATTTCTCGTTGTAAAAGCAGAAGTTGTCCGTCAGCTCTCTGCGCACCACCAGCTCTTCAATGAAGGGCGCTACTGATTGACTGGCGTTCTTCCCGCCATGCTGGACTTGCAGTGCCACACGCTGAGCAGACAGGTGTCCTAATGGCATCAGTCACAAAAATACCACATCAGAAGCTGTTTAAAAAACAGAATAATGTGTTCCTCCATTATATCGCAGATTTTTACACGTTTTATAACTGTGAGACACCTTGAAGCAATCGGACTTTGTCTATTTTCTCATGAAAATGATGTTATAAAATAGTCTAGTTTAGGGGTGTTTCAATACAATTAAATGTGTTTAGCGTGTGGGTGGGGTAAAACTATATATTGCATTTGGAACATAACCCCCCCAATAAATAGGGCTACAGCTAAACAACTGAAAAATGGGCCGTGCTTCTGCCACGTGGATGCAAGCAAAAAGCACTTGCGCCGCTTCGTGATATGCTGCTGAGATCAATGGCTCTCTGGAGAAATCAATAGGAGAGCACTGTGACAAAAGCAATCCAGCGGTTCAAGGATAAGAGGCAGCAGCATGATCTGGCGGGAAAGTGCCACACAGCCGCATTATGGATGGAGGTGGAGGAAAGCGACCCCAACGTCGGCCTAGCTTGAGATCCATTTACACAGAATGCGTTTTTATTGAGTGAGCCCCATTCAGAAGCACTTAAAGCTCCATGTGCAGTCTTTTTTTTTTTGGGGGGGGGTGGCTTAGATTGGTCAAAAACAGACTTTGGAGTGCATGGAAAAGTTCACTTTCAGTTTCATTACATATGTTTAGCATGAACCTGTGTTACCCTCACATATTCACTACTTTTGTATTTCTTTACTTTACTTTACAGCCCAAGTCCTTTCCAAAATAAAAGCATTAATTTGGTGCCTTAATATGAGTGAAATAACTACATGTAGTCATGCCATTAGTCATGGTTACCTTAATGCTAACACACAATACAAAACTGGCATTGGTGTTGTGTAGTAATAACCCTTTAATTAATGGATATTTGAACACAAAGGGTGTGGCAACAGATGTGGACAGACAATATAACAGTACCACTAGATTTTCAGAACACAGCATATATTCTTGGTGCTCTCTGAAAAATATACTCCATTTTACTGAGTCAGTTGTGACTGTCTTCTTGGCCGTGTATTGCTTATTGTTCACTTCCCCCTGGTGGCCAAAACATTCACACCAGAAGGCACGCCACAATGCCCATTGAATCATCGTGACGCAAAATTAATTCTTGATATCCCATTAATAATTACTGTATTCAGAGAAGAATGTGTGCAAGCTTGAGTATGCAAGTGTTCAAATGATCTTTCTTCAGGCGTTCTACGAACCAAAGCGGATCCAAGGGGAGAGCTGGCTGAGCGCAGCAGCGTTGGGATCATTACGTTGAGTGCCAAACAGTTTGAGGCGAACGTCGATGAAGGATTCCAACATGGCCATTCCCGACATGTTGCCTGGCTGGGCCCACTCTGGCGTGTCCACGGTTCTGTCAACCTGCAGGGAGGCTATGGTTTTGGCCCAATCCACTGGCTGGAAGGGAAAGATTTAGTATTACACCATAACCTGGCTGCCAGGATGGCCGAGTGGTCTAAGGCGCCGCGTTCAGGACCCAGTCTCCCCAGGAGGCCTGGGTTCGAATCTCGAATTTCCCCATTGTGGGACTAATAAAGGGAATATTATTATTATTATTAAAAAAATAAAATTTATTATTTATTTATTTTTATTTTTTTGATAAAACCATGATAGTCTTGCAAGAATAAAATCGTGCTTCTACATGACTCGCGGACTTCCAGTTTGAGAACACAGGTTTAACTTACTTTGGCAGTTTTTGCTGCCGTGTCAGAGTGCTTCACAACCACAGGAAAATCCGTGAGGAACTCTGGTAAAAGTTTTGTAATTTTCCCCCGGATTGTCCTGGCAGCATATTCAAGTTTAGGAGACGCTACCCAGCATGGAACAATATTGTGGGCATCAACCTGTAACACAAAATCACGTGCCCAGTTAAAATAGCTGTAAACTGTCAACTGGGTCGGGAAGTTATTCAGGTAATTCCAAAGAATCCAATTCCGTTTATCTCCAAGCTTTTCCATTTACCTGAATGAGGGGAACATCATCAGGAAGACCCTTTTTCACATCATCCAACCACTTCAGAGGCTCCCTGAGGGGTGAGAAGTCCGTTACGACTGCTCCAAAGCCACGGTCGGACACAAAGCCAGGCAGCACTTTGCCCGCGGAGCCGTGCAGCAAATGGAACTGGATGTCCAAAGATTTGCATTCCTGTTTAATGACAACAACGGACGGTTTGAGCTCATGGCAAGCAGGCTGTGCATTTGGTATGTGGGACTTTGACTTTGAACATCAGCATTATCACGTCACAATGATAGAAAGCAAAACTACTAAACAGCACACAAATGTGAAAAGTAAATCAATTGTAGCAGTTCGCAATTAATATTCATCCAATAACGTGCCAATCTGGCGGAAATCTCATCACAAAAAAAAATAAATAAATTACTATAGAGTCTTTTAAGGGAAGCATTTTAGTACTGATGTCTTTTTTACATACATCCCTATTCTCCTTTCACTTCTCAGTGAATGTCCCTTTACTTGAGAGTGAAAAGACTTATGACCAACCAATCAGAGGATGGAAAAATGCTGATGTCATTGATGACCAGCAGTCTGGTTCGAATTTGAAACCTGTTTGGTAGTCCCATTGCTAATAGAGTTGAAGTTACATGGGCAAGCACTATTGATTCTGAGTGCAGTGGGAAATCAAATAGACATGGAAACAAATTACATAATTTCTTGGGGGGCAAAAAAAAATGTAGAAAAACTTTTCAAATGTGAGTCACGGTTTCTGACATTGTTTAGAACCTGACGATCCACCAGCATTGGTTTCAACCCTCATTGGCAAAAGACTGATCACAAATGCATGAGAGATACAATTGGTTGAAATCTCACTGGAAGCTGTACATTCGAAAACATTTCTGAATTTGGTCCAAATCCTCTCATAAATGATCTCTTTTACAATAATCGCTTGTCATTCAATAATATTTTCAATGTGTGCTAGCCTTCTACCACTCGTCCATCGAGAGCCTGTTGACGTACTGTGTCTCGACCTGGTACAGCGGCTGCACTGAGGCGGACAGAGTGAGGCTCCAGAGGACAGTCAAAACAGCGCAAAGGATTATTGGCTGCCCTCTCCCCCCAATGTCGGACATCTACACCGCCCGGTGCCTCAGAAGGGCTCTCAACATCGTCAAAGACAATACCCACCCAAACTCACACCTGTTCGACCTGTTGCCCTCTGGCAGGCGCTACAGATGCATCAAATCGAGGACCAATAGACTGAGAAACAGTTTCTTCCCGAGAGCCATCTCCATTCTGAACTCTCACACACACACGAGAACACCCTTACCTTGCAGAACAGCATTGTGATGTGTTTTTATATACCCTATTCAGTACTGAATTCCTTTGCACTCTCTTATTTATTTATCTAATTTATATATTTGTCTGTATTATTGTTGTTTTGCACTGGAGAGGGGAGCCCTCTAATCTCGTTGCACACTTGAGTACAATGAGAATAAAGGGATTTCTAATTCTAATTCTAATTCTAATGCTGTTTTGGGCGTAATAATGCTACGAATAAGAGTTACCGTAAAATGGATGTATAGTTCACCTGTAGTTCACACCGTAGCTTCCATACATTTTGGGATGCACATTTGTCAAAATTGAAAAGATGTTTAGCACTCAAAATAAAAACGCAGCAAGTTTTTGGTGTGTGAATCTAAGAACTGCTTGTTTAAATTTTGGGGGTAATATTCTGATAATAAATATATAATAGTGACACAAGCAAAGTGTTTTCAGAATCCAAAACTGATCCAGTTCTAAATATTAATTTAATTTTCATACCTTTTCTACTTCTTCCAAACCCCTCAGCATGAAGCTGTAATGTCTCAGTGTGGACAACTCGGATTTGGGGGCAAACAAGCAGACACAGATGTGCAGAGGCAGGTTCTTCTTCAGGGCAAGGCGTTGGGCGTGGATCAATGCCCAGTTGTCTAAAGATAAAAGAGATTAAATTAAAATGGCCATGAGCAAGAGCTACATTTTTGTCTCAATGCATGAGATCACATGCTTCTAACCTTGTACTCTCTGGTCCCTCAGCATCCAATAAACGACCCCTTCTGACTCCTGCTTTACCTCTTGTGTGTCAGATATAAACCGAACACGTTTCTTGTTGACTTTCATGTCCTTATTGTTGGACCTGTGCTGTTTGACAAGGTCTTGAAGCCATCCTACTGTTTTCTCCTTCTTCCCTTCCTTGGGGGAGGCCAACTTCAGCCGCTTGGCACTGGACTCAGCTGCAGCCGCAGCAGCAGCAGTGGTTGCTTTGCGCTTCTTGGCTGACATGATGGTTGCGAATGACTTGGTCAGGAAAGAGAAAAGTGAGCTGTGAAATATGAAGACGCATGAGAAAACTGAATTCGATTCCACAAAACACTACAGCAAGACAATGCCAAAGACTTTCATTTTTAAGAAGTGAGTGTTCATTCGTGTTCCAACTTACGTCCTCGTAACACAATGCCTCATACACGGTGAAAAGAAAAAGACGTTCAAATCGCCAAATGTAAGATTTTAACGAAATGCTCCATGCAATTCCAACTGTGCACGGCGAATCCGCGAGAGTGGTTTGCGTTTACACAAGCGTTTACGAGTGATTACGTCATAATTTCGTAACACAGTGGGTCGCGTTCTGTTTGGCTCGACTCGGTTCCTCGCCGTCAGCCACGAGCGAAGACCCGCATATAATTTTTTAAAAGTGTGCATATCGTGAGTTTGAAATAGTGTGTTTTGTGTAATTTAATTATGACTTCCTAAATCATTTATGTATTAATGTCATATACAGAAAACATATTTGTGCTGCGATGGGACTTGGAAGTAATAAAGAACTGTTTCCTCAGTACAATTGTATCATCACATTGCTAAATGACCCTCATTTCGTTATAGTTGCTTGTTGCTGTAAAACGAGTGGCACAAACTAACGAAGACAAAGCCATTGTGTTTTTTTTCTATCGATCGATCTATCTATCTATCTATCTGTCTGTCTGTCTGTCTATCTATCTATCTATCTGTCTGGCTGTCTGTCTGTCTGTCTGTCTATCTATCTATCTATCTATCTATCTATCTATCTATCTGTCTATATGGTTTGCTGTCGAGCTTGCCGTTTGGAGTAAACTGTGATGAGCAGAATGGGACGCGACCAACCACAAGGCCGCACCTACTTCCGGGTGGCCACGCGAAATACATCGTCCACAATGCAACGTTAGGGTTCGCGCATGCGTAGTACAGTTTTCGTTCTGGGGGTGGGAAGGGTCCCCTACAACAATTTAGCTTGAAAGGGTTAGCAGAATCAAGCGTCGCGCCATATTATTTTTGTATGTTTGTCTGTTTTTTTTTATAAATTAATTTTCCCCGTGCTGTATATCGGAATGAATAAACGTCATTATAAAAAGCCGTTGGTGGGCGATAAGGTGGACATGTCACTCGGTAAGGTCCTCAGCTTTAGCCTAAAAATGGACTCTTAGCTGTTGCTGTCAGTCAGCTGTGTTTAAGTTCCGTTGTCTTAATGATACATTGTTTGGCTCTAATGTTTATTATTGTTTAAATGGTAACTAGGTTAGTTACATAGACATCCAATTATAATAGAACAGCAAAAAACAAACAAGTACATGCATCTTGTTGTTAATTGGCTACACTTCTCTGACTTTCTGTGACTCTTCCAGTCTCTGTTGCCCTTCCTCTTTTTTTTTTTGACAGATGACATAATTCGGCTGAATAAAAAAGAGCAACACTCAAAAGAGAAACAACACAACAAAAATCAGCAAATACTCCGCCGGCAAAGGGCTCCTCCAACACAAGGAAGCACCAAAACTTGGTCCAGAAACACAAACGGTATTCTACATTCCTTTTTTGTGTTGCCTTGTCGACACATTATCTGAACCTATTAACATATTACAGGTGGTGTGTTCCGAGTGGGAGGACCAACTAAATTAAGAACTCGGGTCATCCCGAGTGTGCGGCGAGGTCAGGGTGTTGTCACCGGTCTGGCAGCCTGGAGGAACGCGACCCTCCTCAGGCGATCTCCTCAGGTGACTTCTAATAGGACGTAACCTTATTCTCACCCTTTCATTCTTTCGATACAGTAATAATAACTTGTATTTGCAGACCGCAGAGGTTGAGTGATTATTCACTTTGAACAACTTGGCATGAAGTGCCTGCTTTTATTTAATTAAATATTAAATTATTAAATATAGCCAATGCATTATTATTTCATCCCTTAGCCTCAGTATAGTACTTATTAATTAATACACATAGACAACAGTTACAACTGTACAATAAACTGCAGTAACGTTAGTTGTTTTTCCCGGCGGATGAAGAATATATGCCTGAGTGATTTGCTATATTGTCTGTCTACATGTTTTGCTGCACCGTTTGTGTTCAAATACCCATTGCTTCGTTCCGACAGCTGGATGTTGAAAGAAAAAGTCATGTGGTTGTTTTAAATGCATAACATGGAATTTCAGGGCAATGTACCACTGTAGTAAAATTATCACTACGAAGATTTGAGACAGAGATTTTCGTCGTTTTTTTTTTTTTTTGCAATCAAAATATACGGGTTTTTGATTAATAACATGAGCCTTAAATCCTACCACATACTCAACGGAGATGTGCTTTTCATCAGTTTTGTAGTAAACACAAGATTAATTTTCTGACTTTATGATGATTGAACTCAACTGCCGTTAGTTAAATTATTGCAAATTAGAAATGTTATGCTCAAATAAAGCTTTTGTTGGCTTTCATTGTGTACTGATTTTTGGAACATTGAAATAATTTAGAGTGCGCTCATTTATGTTGCGCTCTGTGCAATGTATTAGATGTATCATAACATATTGCAATACATATTTAAGTCTTATTGATCTGTTATTTATAACGTTTTCTTTCATATGATTAAATCTATATACATATGTTTTGTCTGTTTTTAGAGAATAAAGCAAAAGCCCCAACCTTTTCTACAATACACTCTGCGTGTTGAAGGAAAGGTTGGGGCTTCTGCTTTGTACAGAAACGCTGACGTCACCAAGACGGCCCCCAGGGAAACGCCAGTCAACAGACCATTTCAAATGCGACGACGGTGGGAAAATCATCTAAAAGTTGATTTCAGGGCAACTGGATTTCTTCTTTGTTGTTGTACAAAAAGAAAGTATATTATATGACATTGACTTTTTTTTTCCTGTGTTCCTTTCATAAAGATATCTCCCTTATGTGCATCAGACAGACGAACGCCAGGCCACATTTCTTCATCACAGAGGACTCAAGGTGATGAGATGCGTTTTTCTGTTGATGAATCGAGGCATGTTGTGTCAGTACCACAGTTTTGTTACTCCCCCTTTTTTTTTTCACGTCAGGTGCAAACGCTGGTGCAGAAGCCAAATCCTCACACTGTTCCTGTCAGAAGTCTTCCGTGAGTTGTTCCTCAATGTCTTGTTGTCGGGCCACTACTTTTGTGGAAATCAAAAAAACGCCCGCCATCTCGCTTGAGTTACCAAACACTGCATCATTGAAGCTGATATGCCTCATACTGCTATCATTCAATGTTGCGCGTTAAAATCAACACAACACCTTCCCATAATCATGTTCAAGCGCTAATATAATATGCTGAAAAAAATCGATAATTTCTTCTCCTGGCATTGATAGAAGTCTGCACCAAAAAAGCCTTTAGTACTAAAGAAACGATAATGACTTCTTCTTCCCAAAAGCTTTTTCTAATTTTGATTCACAAATGATGCAATAATAAATAATGAGCTGACGTGAAGCAGTGAAATAGGTGGAAATTAAGGGTTAAGCTTTATCAGAGGTCATGTACTTGTCTTTTCCATTTATCCACTAGGTGGCGCGCGTCAACAAATGGCACTGGAGTATTGACAGTATCCATAGACAACCCAACAGCCATGACTCAGCCTGAGTAAGACTCACTCGACTCAATTGTGACACGCAGGAGAAATGACTGCTTTCTCTCCGTAGGCCTCCTTCTGCTTGGACTCTGCACCCCACGTCAGCTCACTCGGCCACAAGTGACGTGGAAACGGAAGAGAAGAAAATACCGAAAGGAGTGCCTCTCCATTTTGACATCAACAGTGTTGGGAAACCAGTAAGTCACTGGACCTTGGGGTAAATTATTTCGAATTAACCTAAATTTCACTGGGTGAACTAACATGTCACACTTTTTTATTTTTTATTTCTCCTTCCAAAAGCAAACGTCATTGACCTTGAACGAGAGATTTCGCATCTTAAAAGAACGACGTGCACAAATAAGTAAAGGCAGCAGATTTGTTGTGGTGGACTAGACATCAGGAAAAACTGCAGATTATAAAAACAAGAGCCAGCAGAAGCCCAACCCTCCGTGGGCGGACTCATTTACTTTCCCCTCAGTAACAGAATGCAACAGTGTGGATACCCGTAGATTTTTTTTACGCTGTTATATACTCAATGGTTGATGTCTGTTCCTGTTGCAGCTGTAAGAACCACAATGTAATTTTTTGAAAGAATGTTTTTTGTAATGTTTCGTCAATTAAAGGACATTCCTTGTGTACATTGTCATTTGACTCAATTCAACTTTATTTATAGAGCACTTTAAAAAACAAGCGCAGCTGAAGCAAAGCACTATACATGAAACAAAATATAATAAAAGATACGGTTGATGTTTTCTAATACTGTAAAAATATACTTTGCAAAAACTAGACAATGTAAACACTCCTGCAGCACCTCTGCTGTTTCTTTGCACCAAACGGTTTGCTGGCTGCCTGCTGTGCAGCAAATAAAATGTCGTTGAAATGAAATTGTGCTTCTAAAGCAGGCATGGGCAAACTACGGCTCGGGGGCCACATGCGGCGCGTTAGAAGATTTGGGACTTTAAAGTGCGCCTTACGGTTGCGAAAATACGGTACTCAGATCTCAAGATGTACATCATTTTAAAAACATAACGAACAGAAAAAAATTATATTATTAAGGGACATCTAAAAAAAACGAGCACAAATATTTATCAAATTAAAGTACTAGTTGGACATTACTAACAACAAAAGCAAACTTGTGTGGAATTTGAATATTGCTTTTATTTAAATACAATAAAATTTGCAATGTAACAAAACTATTGGCATATGAAATTCAAACACCATTTTAATGAACAAAACATGGCTCACTTCATTTTGTGTGACTAGTGTCCGTAAACACTAGTTTTTATTTTTCTCACCGCTGGCGCCAACTCTGCTGTGATTGAACCCCTTTCCTCGCCAATCCCTGCACCCTGTTTCCCACTTACACTGTTCACAGACTGTCTTACAATAAGAGTGCTGAATAAAAATGAGGTAAGAAAGTGGTTTGAAGGTGACAGAACATGCTGAATGGCAACAAAAATATTTTTGTGATGGCGCCACAAGAGGAAAAAAAGAAAGAAAATACACTACTAGGAAAAAGTTAGGGCTATTGGGCTTTTTTTTTCTGGATGAACCTAAAATGCACTCAATCCATTTCAGGTGAACGTCATTTGAACTTAACTTTTGAATGGACTCAAGCCATTTCTTTGCCATTCTAAAACTGGAAGAGTCACAGAAAGGCCATTTTTGATTCATCCACGAATTCTACCAGAAATCCCAATATTTTTCCAAGTAATGCACATGTGTGCATTTAAAAAAAATGTAATCAACTGACACAGCTTTGCATCTTTGGTTACAAAGTAGGTTGAATGATTTCACAGCTTTCCCTCCACCCCCGCACACAAACGAAGGGGGCAGGTGTGGCAATACCAATTCACGACTTCGGCGTCAGATGCCTCCTCCAGGGCACCAGATCAGGTTTGATATCAGCAGGTGAAATGTCACCTATCAAGGCGTTCAAAGATTTAATAACATACATTCATACTGAGTCTTATTAACTTGAAATTGGCAAGGGCAGCATGAAATCTGAGTTAGTGTTTAACGTTTGTCAGAATTCCATCTCCCTTTTTGTTTTTCACTACTACATGTAAGAGCAGGGGTTCTCAAACTGTCTGGGGCCAGGGGAGACAATTTCCAATGATCCCCTCATAATCATAACACCAATAAACTGTACCTAACATGTGTCCACCTAAATAATTTTTTTCTATGCCAGTGACATTGGGTGACTGGCAGAACAAATGAAAGCTCTTCCACTTCCTCTTCCAAGATGCACAGCCCATGTATCCATTTTTTGTTTTGTGATGTGCCATGAGATTTTTTTTCATCTCATGTCAAATATATTCCTTGGCCCAATAAAGGTTGATAAACACAGACTTAAGTTCTATCATGTAAAAGTTGCCTACTATCAAGAAAACTAAATTTATCAGAAAAGATTTCATGTATTTTGGAGAAACCTATGAAAATAAAGTTGCATTCTCACCAACAATAAACATTGCAATCCTTACAAGCCCAACGATATACATTTATTCTTCCGTTAAAAAAAAGTTATAATCTCACGAGAATTAAGTGGTATTTTTCCAATATGGTTTTAAAATTTTGTTAAAAAAAAAATACTATGAGAGTCATATTTCAGTAAGCGCATTTTAAAATTATATTTCTTCGTCGCCTTTATTCTTTCAATTACAGGACTATGCAGTGGTAGCTCGATTCACGAGTTTAATCCGTGACTGAGCTCAAGTGACTCACATCTCAAATTGCGTGACACGCAGACGCTGGGCGAATGTTGTGGCGTCCGCTGTCGCCATCTAATGGCGGCGTATCTGAAGCTTGTTCACAACTCGAATTTTGGCTTGGAACACAAGGCACAAAAGAATAATAATTAAAAAGTGACCAATAGCTAACAATGTATATACCGTAGGTCTAAACACTACAAGCCACTTTAAATAGCTTGAAACTTAAATTAAAAAAAAGAAAAAAAAAACTGTGGGGTTTTTTTTTCTTTTTTTTAAATATTTTTTGGGTTCGCAAATACCATAATCAATTTCAAAGTCAAAATGACCAAAAATGAGCGTGTCATCCAGGTCATGGGAATCCGCAAATGTTGGGATTTGTTGCAGTTTTTTTTTTGTTTTGCAAAAACGTTAAAGGGGAAATCAACACAAAAATATTCTTTGCAATAATATGTTCCATATGCCTTCACTGGTTAAAATATGGCATTCGGATTAATATTGTGTTTGTGGAATATGAGTTAAGCAACAAAATCCAATGTTTTTAGGGGGGGTGATCATATTGTCGCCTGAAAATGACATCACAGTTACTCAGTTCTCAGGTAATGACCAATCACAACTCTGGTGTTTTCTGAAGGTGAGCTAGGATTGGTCACTGGCTGAGCCGAGCAAATGTGACGTTATTTTCAGTTGCCAACAAGTGACAAAATGGCCGCCCCCTGAGGTGTATAAATACGGCTCCATTTTACATCTAACGTCATATTCCACAAATGTAATAATAACCAGAATGCTGTGTTTAGGCTAATGGGACTGCATAGGACATATTTTTGGGTTGAGTTCCCCTTTCAAAAAAAAAAAAAAAAAACTGGCAATTTTGCTAAGAACGTCTTTAAAAACACACACACACAAATAGTTAACACATTTTGCAGACCCAGACTCCAGTTTGAGAACCCCTGTTGTAAAGCATTGCCCCTGGGGGAGGGTTGGCCATTTTTTTTCTGAAACACTGTTTAAAAAAATAAAATAAAGGGGCTATTGTTTCATTCATTTATGAATATAGCAGCCCCTGTAATAAATAAAACACTTGACAGCAGATGTCAAAAGACTGACGGAAGGGTTTATGTACAAGTAACGACAGAGGTGGCGCTCCATAGACGAGACTCTTCTTTCTTTACAAGGATTCAGCAAGGCTAAAATGCCCCCCACACCCCCCACCCCACCCTGCTTTACCCACATGGATCTTCTTAAAAAAATATTATTTTTTGACAATCATTTGTCTCTTAATGTGAGGAAAAATCCCTCCCTTTATCCTCTCCTTTACGGACTTGTGCAGATTTCAGATTAGTCTTGGACCCCCGCAGTCCACACGCGGGTGTGAGGAGGGGGGGGGGCAAGTTTTCCAAAAAAAAGAAACATCACCCCGAGTTCTCCGATACATGCCGTCCGATTCTGTCTCCTGATGATTGCATTAACACTGGAAAGGCCCACAGTACAGACAGTCACGCACGCACGCACGCACGCACGCACGCACGCACACAGTCCAAGACCAATCACACGCATAATCGCACACATAACATGCACGCACATACAAGCACTGCACTTTGTGGTCAAGCTGGTGGCTAAGAGGACAAAAGTTTCTTGAAACTTTTTTTTGTGTCTGTGTGTGTAGGTGTGTGTGTTGTGTGTGAGTAGAGAATTCATACACTACAGTGAACCCCCACCATTCTGCAGAACTCGGCGTAATTTCGTGCTGTCATGCCCTAAAATGCCACAAGATGGTGCCAAAGACCCAACAGGAAAGTTGGGTTTGGTGTCAGAGAAACGCATTACTCACAAAAAGTTCTGGCGATTTGGCTTTCGGGGTAAATTTCAGATTAACCCAATGCACTGTGAGCTTTGTAGATGACTTGACCTTCTCGTCCACTTCTGTCTTTCTGTGACACTTCCAGGCACACTTTAAGCTCAGTGGGTACTGCCCTGTAAAAACAACATGAGGTCCTCAAAGGAAAGTAGAGTCTGAGCTTACAGTGTTATCAGCAAGTTGCAACGGGTAAACTGGAAGAGTCACAGAACGGCAAAGAAGGATATCCCTGAAAATATTGTTAGAGCCCAACATCCCTCGTTTTTTGTGAGCAGTGTATGTTGAAGTGATACATCTTAATTGATCTTTGAATGTCAGGGACCAGTCACGTTTAGCCATGGTTGGTAACTAAAAGTCTTGTTTGAGGTAACAAATGTCTTGTCTCGTTAATGTATTGAGTTCACCTTCATGCTGGTGGGGATCATTCCGTTTCATGGATGGTCTTGTCAAAGCACTGTTGACCTTTTTTTTTTTTTTTTAGAGGGGCTATAAAAATTATCATTTTATTGCTTGGTGCATTTTGGATGAATCAAACGTGTAAATTATTTTACTTTAAGGGCAATAATGATTTTCAAGTGAAATTTAAGTTTTGGGTTGGCATCACAATTGGCCGCAGGGCTCCGTCCCTATCCCACGTGAATAGCGGGGGTTGACTGTAATTGTAATATGATGTATCTTGTGGTTGTCCACACCCGTAGCGCAAATTTTCAAGCTGAGGTGACGTTGGGTTGCTGTTGGCTTGCGTCGAGCTGAAGATGAGTCTGCGGGGCCTTCGGGTGTTGTTGCTGCTGTTGGAGAGGAGGCAGCGCTTGAGGTGGAAGCCCGGCCGCCGGCTGCTGGGGGGGCTGTGAGGGCTGAGACTGAGGCGGTGGTGCTGTCGGTGTAGGGCCGGTTGAAGCGCCCGCAGACTGAGCGGGAAGCTGCGAGAGCTGCTCGCTGTTGGCCAGAGATTTCAACACGGCGTTCTCACGCTCCAGCACAGAGTTTCTCTCGAAGAGCTCTTTGATCTGCTCCTTTAAGACCTCCACTTCCTCACGCACGGCGTACATCAGATGGCTTTTCACCAGGTCCTGACGGCAAACACAAGTCACAGCTTCTGACACAGTAGTACCTCAATTTATAAGTTTAATTTGTTGAGTGATTAAGCTTTTAGCTCAATTCACTCCTAAATGAAATCAAATTTACCCACTGAAATGCCAATAATTTGCCATCGTTGCCAGAGGTGACCAAAGTATCCACGTTCATTACTTAAGTACAAGTACAGATATTGAGATTTAAAAAGACTTTAGTGGAGGTTGAAGTATGAACTCCAGCCTTTTCCTTCGGTAAAAGTATAAAAGTAGTGGTTGTAAAACTACTTAAAATACAAAAGTAAATTCCGAGATAAGAAACAAGACAACACATGTTGAATGATTTCAACATTATGTTGTGTGTGACAAAATAAACAATCGTGGAGTCAGTTTGGCTGAACATCAAAGATATTTCTACGTTGCAAAAGAGTCGCCTTTTCGTCTCAAAAGAATGAGACTTTTTTTATTCCCAGTAAAAATGTGCCTTTTGTTCTTTAAAAAAAAGAAATTTAGATATTTGTGGAGGAGTGTGAGATTTATGTGACATCCCAGAGCCACATGAGTGCTTTTAAGTAGCTCAACGCTCAATTAGGGAGGAGAGTATATTTAAAAAAGAAAAAAAGAAAATTATACAACAATCTATGACAAATAGTTTTGCAGACCTCTGCAAATCCTTTTTTGAGTAAAACTGCTAAAAGGTTACAACATTTAAAACAATGAATAATCCGTCCAGAACGCCACATCCACTTCTAAAGTGATGGGTGCTGGTCGAAAGTTCTTTCTCTCTGTAAATGTTCGGAACCACTCTTTGGATGCCCGTGTCTTATGCCGTCTTGCAAAGGAGTTGCCATATCTTGGATGTAGCTCAACTTTCCATAGCTGACATCTGATTTCCTCACTTATTATTATAATACCCGTTGCTATAGAATTTCTGTTGATGTACAAAACCTCAATATCACTTATAAAGCAAGTACTCACCATGGCCTGTTCTATTTTATTATCAATGGCAACAATATTCGTTCCAGAGGCACTGTAACAGAGAAGAACAGAGAAAAAACAGGTCAGATTGAATTAAAAAAAAAAAAATGGTGGAGACAATGAATTAAAGTCTTATTGAATCTGAGGATTCAACAATCTTCCTAAAATATCATATTACACATGTAAGTCAGATGCTACTCCAAATCAAATGTGGGTCAGGCCTTCAAGAGAAGCGCAGACGAGGTTAGTGCAAATAACGCATTTTGTGGCGAGAACCAAAGCAATCCAAACACATCCTGACCGACACAAGTTTGAATCAACTTTGAAACGCCCCAGCCTTGGAGGACATTAGGTTAGCAGTCGTGCAGCCAGCATTTAAATACCTGCAAGGCGGGCGAGGAGAGGTCAGCGGGCTCTTCCCTCCCCGGGCCGGGCCGGCGGGACAGCATGGGACCTTGTAGGAAAATCTACACGGCATGCTTTGTCTGCCGGCACCGACCGCTTCGAGTGCCGTTGCGGAAAAGAGAGCCACGCTGGTGGACGTGAGGTATTTAGTGGGTGCAAGTGTAGCCGCATTTAGAATAAAGAAACATGATTCCACCAGAGAGAGAGAGAGAAAGGGGGTGAGCGAGCGAGAGTGGCTGTGTTCAAAATGACTCCCTTGTCCCTATAGATTGAGGTGGCTATTTTGTAATAACTTTTTACACCATGGGCATGTACCACCTAAAAAATAATTAGCTTACCAAGTACCAGCATCATGACATCCATTAAAATACAGTCGGCCTCAGTGTTCATCAAAAACGAGACGGAGGTCTCACTTCTCAAAAGTAGAATATTATTGTAGGTCACTGGCAAATTATGCAGAATTTGAACATTAACAGTTAAGATGAAAAAAAAATTGTGTTTTTTCCCTTTTTGTTTTCAGACGGAAAAATAACCAGTCATCAAATAAAAATCTTAAAATCTTGAGGAATTGGCCAAAATATGAATAATATAAAGGTTTAACTGTACATCAAGTTAAATGCACATTTTACTTTGAAAGGAATTCATGCTTTTTATAAATTCCACAGTATAAAGATGCCTTTTTTGCATTGGAAAAATGCCCTGACTGCTGATGAATAAATCGTGACTGCCCTCTACTGTCCTAAAGAAGAAGTGCATGTTGCTGTTGTTGACAGAGCGTACAACATTGGATTTTACTTTTCCAATGGCAGCAAACGTAAGCTCACAATTTTTTCCTGCACATGACCTCATTGCAATTCTTCCTGACCAACACAATCAAACCAGGTGTCATGAGAAGTACTGTAATTTAAGGAATACATTTATAGCCACAGAGCTAGAAATAGGACATACAGATGGATTTTTAAAAATGACCTTAAACACAGACAAAGACTTCCGCATTTGTCAGGCAGTCCACGTGTGGACTTCAAATGCAAATGGCTGACAAATATTCAGTGTGAGGGCGAATTCAAGTGAGTTTCATTCCACTGTGATGTGTTTTTTTAATTTCAGTGGTGAGATGTGATGAGACTTTGGGTAAATCTAGTGACGGCTTGAAGCTTGTCATTAAAAATTAATTACTAAACCAAGTCACATTAAAAGCCGCATAAACGTGGGGACAAAGTAGTGACATATAGTCGGGAAAATATTGTACATGCAGACTTCTAGTCTGCTAATGATTCTCTAAAACAGTGCCCCCCCCCCTCTCAAAAAAATAACAGCAAACCACCAAACTAAATTGTCGCAAAAAGTATTATGCAATAAAAATGAAAAATTTACTCACCGTTTTTGTGACAAAGCACTGTCTAATATAAAATTATTCGTTTTAGTGTCAATTTTTTGAGATCTTGTTGACAGGAGCTATGGCAGGTCTTGCACTGACTGTATAAAACTAGTGCTTTGCTGCCATCCTGTGGCATCAATGGGCAATTATAAATGTGAATTTTCACTGACGACGCCAGGGCTCAAGCCGCCACATTAACCAGGGGAACAAATATTAGATATTGGATATGATCTCATCTTTACTTAGTTTGAAGTACAACCGCATATTTGACCACTGAATATTTGAGTTTCATTTGATTAATTTACCTGTAAATTCACTTTATTGTGCATTTTACAAGAAATGTGAATCTTATGAAAAAAACGGAAAAAGGAAATAGGATAGTCCAATGCAATTTAAATTAAAAAAATGTAGGTCTTTGAAAATTCTGTCATTCGTTTGACAGAGGTTTAATGTATTAAAATTACTTAGTATCTGTATCAGTGAGTTACTCAAGAATAGAGTACTCCTACTGGTATCGGTCTGGAATAAAAGTGATAGAGAATATCTCTGAATATGCCTGCCTGCATTGTGATATTGTCTGACTGCATGTTGTCGCACCTTTGGTCTTAAACTTCATGTCTTTTTTTTCATTGTGTCTAAAATTTTCTGAGACAAACTTTTTAAGATGTCAAAAAAAAGGTACGATGGGACAATCTTGGCTGAGAATAAACAACTAATGGCCATTCTAGCGGAATAATTTGACTTTTGAGGGGCATTGTGGTGTACCTCTGGCTACCAACAATTCATTCCAAGGTGTTTATTTTGAGAGCCAAAAACACTTTTAAGCTGAAGTGGCTGATGACATTTAACTATAATCAAGAAACACTGACTGACTCTTGTGGTTGTTTTTTCAGACAAATGAAATGACATACCACTCAGAAGGAGTTTCTAGTTCATCACATTTAATGAAAATTCCAAATAACTTAACAGACTAGTGAAACATATCACGAGCTGCTTTTCCATTTGACTTATGGCCAACCTCACCGGTCAAAAATGCTGCGTAAGAAGATCGACACAAGCCCAAAAAATACGAGCCAGATTGATTCGGGTGCGTTGTCTTGAAAGCATGACGTGTTTGGTTGAAAAGATATTTGAAAACACTGAAGCAAGTCAGGACGCCGATCAGGCCAAACCCATATTAGGACAGCATCTGGAATTGCGAGTTGAACTTCCAGGAATAGCTGGCACAAGGCAACGAGACTTTTGAGGCAACAGCATGAATGACTTGTGTTTTGTGCAGCGAAAGACAGAACGTCAGAGAGAGCTTGGCAAGACTGCTTTCTCCTGGCTGACACACATGATCTTGTTTAAGCCTACAGATCTCATGTCAAACTAACAAAGAGCTTGTTTGAGCGGCTGACTTTCAAAACAAAACTCGCAGTGTAACTCACTGGGTCGGGGCAGTGTACAAAGTAAACAGTGGCCATGTATGCAAGGTCAAGCACTACTGGGGTAAGAGACTGCTAATAAGGATGTAAACTTTTCTTGCAGTTGATTACGCACAAGCAACACCTCTCCTGTTACAAGCATTAGTGGCGTCCATTTCCCATAAATCAGTCAATTAAAAATAGTTAGTACATGGGACCAAAACCCCGTTCAAGACACGACATTAGTAGTTATATGTCGGACAAGAAGGCATAGATAGCTCCCAGGCGCCGCTATAATTCATTCCAAAAGGTATTGTACCGGGTTGAGTTCAGGACTCTGTGGAGGCCAGTCAAGCCAAGGGAGCAAAGAATCACTGAATGGATCAGCGTGCTCAGCATACCAAGAGATTTTGGAACAATCGACTGTTCCTTGAGAAAGTAAGAATATATCTGTACTTAATCGCCCGAATTCTAGCCAATTAATGGTACTTATGTAAATGGCTAATAGCGCTAGTAACAATATTTGATCTGTTGGAATGACGTTTACATAATTCATGACAAGTTATTTTATAATGACTGAAATTTTAAGAAAAAAAAAGAATAATAAATAAAATTTAAAAAAGTGAAATAATTGCCTCAGCGTTTCCTCTTTGCCTGTCCAGTTTAACGTGAATGGTTGCAGAGGTTTACAAAATGCCATGTTCATTCAGTCAAAGATGAGATCCCTTTGCCTAAAAAGGGACTTGGAATGGAGAATGACAATTAAAATCACACGGAATGAAGGAGTGGGTGTGCATAAAAACAATCCCTGAAGAAAATGTGCCAATATGCCAAACTGACAGATGGATTGCCCAAATGGGATTGTTTTATTTTTGACAAGCGCAGAAATAGTCGCACTGGAGGCCAGCGTGAAAAAAAGAACCACAGAAATGTAGCAGAGCAAATGACTCAAACATAAGAGCAAACCCTCGTTAAACACTTGGGTACATTCAATTTAATACATTTTACATTCATTATATTACGCATCTGCAGCCATGTCCTTGTCTTTTCACTGTGTCACTATGTAGGATGTCCTCAATGTTCTTGTTATGGGCATTAATATTCTCGACCAATGAGAGCACGAGTGGATTTTCCTGTGAGCATATTGGCTGCGATGACCCAGCAGCTTCCCTCGTTGTATCTCGCCAGTCTCATCCACGTTAATCAATGAAGGGTATTTTCGAACGTTCTGTCTGGAAACTCATAACGTAAGTCTAATGTGCCGTTCAGTTAGTCAGACTTGACGCAACGATGAAATAGAGGCGTAAATCCTACCAAAATAAGAATAACAGCTAACAATGAGAAGAAAAAAAAAAAAAAAAAAAGAAAATCAACCTTAACTTCACAGTTTTTTCAGTTTTCGCGGTTGGTTCTGTTCCCTATGACCATAATAAACAAGGAAATACTGTATAATGTTACAATTTTAAGGAATATTTTAATAATAATCAGTCTATTGATCGGATTTTTTAAAAAAAGTTGAAATTTTAGCATTCAGACAATTTCAATTAAAAATATATAGCTGAAGAATTCATTGATCATCAATAATAATCAATTCAATTGAGGATCGATTAGTTGTCAAAGAATTGTTGAATCTCTAGTCGTGTCTGTCTCGAATGTACCCATGACTGAGTTCATCAGACAAGCAGATTGCTGCACCAAACTTGGCTCAAATTAAGCATTTGGTCGAAAAGTTACAGATTGAGTGAGCATTTTTGGAAACTGTCAAAAACAAGCCAAGAAATCTCAAACAACAACGTGAACTGTACAGAGAATAATAACATTCATTCATGCCACATGAGCGCTCATATGACCAGAAAGGTTATAAAGGGTTTGAGGAGCTTGCTTACTGGGAAGTGAAACTTGATGCGAATGCTAAAAGTGGACGAGCGTTTTACATGTCATGAGTCGAAGCTGTTTCCTAAACTAATCACCTCTCAATGGATGCCAGCTTGTTGTGGAAACTACTTGGGACAACATGGCCAAATGCACTGAATAAAACAGTGAAAAGAAGAGAATAAAATGGATGTCCATGGTCTAACTAATTATGTTGCACACCTTTGATTAGTTTGGATTTAGAAACAATTCTACCCATAGGAAATAATGTAAATAAAAAAAGAAACAACTTTTTTTTTAAAAAAAATCATTGCCAGGGCCCTTTATCCTAAAACTTAGTATAAACCTGTACAAGAAACATTTTAATCTTAACTGTCATTCAAGTGCCAAAAATAAGTTAACCACTGTTAAGTAACAAATGAAATAACATTGAAACTTTACTCAGAGCCAAAAGGGCAATGTCAACACTTTAAGGCGCCACAACCACAACGCTATACATTTTAAATTACAACAAATCTTGATGACGATGGTCGACCACTGATGAAAACCGGTTGCCGAACCGCTCAAGGTGAGAAACACTTAAGACGCGTCACTAGGGGTGCAGCAGGCCTAATAACATCCTAGTAACATCATAGACTCTCTTCATGCATTGCAACAGATGTGCTCGGTTGTTTTCCAGTACCATATGAGCATCCAAATAAACAATAATTTATTATTTTATTTGAATCGTTTTATATACATCCACAGAACCTAAAGTCAACTGTTTCGAAACGTAAAAAAAAAAAAACTCGTCTTACCTTTGGCAACAAATGAAGCACACGGTTAAACTGGACTAAAAGAACAGTATCATGACAGTTAGGCGGGGTCTCACTACGTGAAATGCAAGTCTGCTTATTTCACAAAACATCTGGTAAATTGTTCTTTTCTTCACGCCTTCGCTTCTTGCTCTAACCAACCCTTTGGTAGGAAGAACCGCAGCCAAATAAGACAAAAGAAAACGCAAAACATGTTAATCCTTGGGTGCTCATTGAGCTCCTGCGCTCTCCTGGAATATTCCAACATCTCAGGTGACTAAGTGACATGATGAAAACTCTCCAACATCGAAAGATTTGAAGATTCAGATTCTTTTTTTAATAAATGTATTTTAATCCTTTTGATATGATAGAAATGATAGAAATACATGCTGATTAAATTCCATTGCCTTTCATTAAAACACAATGGAAGAAAAATTTAGTACAAATTACAATGCAAATTTGCCTACAAAGATTTCCTCACGTTGCAAAAAGACGACGGGATTTTGGAGATATAATTTCTGGTTTGGCTTTTGTATCGCACACAGCATTATTGCGATAAGCTTAGGCGCTACAAACAGGAGCTGTTCGCTCCTGGCAGAGCTCCAAAACACAAGTGAGTCACTTGCGTGATACGAGGTGTGTCCGAAAAGTTCCAGGAATGGTGTCACAAGAGATATAAGCATTCCAAACTCTAAACTCCAAAAAGTTGTTCGCCTCGGAAAAACACTTTTCCGACCATCTTTGCCATGCCTTCATGCACTTCAAACTGGCTGAGTATGGAGGTTGCTTCAGCTCGGCAATATTCTTCCCGGCCAGGAACTGTCCGATGCTCATGGTGGAGTAGCCGGAAGTCGTGCTGCTTCAACTTTCACCTCTTATTGCGCACTGAACTGCTGGCTTTGGAATATATCTGTTTTGAGTCCTGAGCTTTTGTCATAACGGAGTTTTTGTTGTGATTTTGGAGCAGCGCTCTGTTCTGTTGCTTGTTTATAAATGCAAACAAAAATTGCAACGGAAGAAGGAAGTAGTCAAACATTTCTTCCAACCTACTTTCAGGTCGATATTATTGCGATATTTAATATGTGCCTTAAGAAATTACATTTTTATTATCTGATGAAATAAATATGGTTTTCAAAATAAGCAAGCAAAATGTATTCTTAGCTAATGACTGGAATAGGCTACAATTTAGAGGTAGGAGTCGCCCAAGAGGCTGTTCTCATATTAGATGGAGATGCACATTTAAAGTTGCATCGAATTGTCAGATAAATACCGAATACAAACCTTAACGCACGTCTTTGCTGTATTCATAGAGACGATGGGACATTTTAGTTAAATTGTGCAACCCTACTTGAGATATATTTTTCCGAAAAGGTTTGCAATCAAATTTGAGGCGCTTTATAGGTTTCACTGTACAACAGCAACAGTGTGTCAGACAAAGTGCAAGAGGAAGAAAAGTGAGAATATCGGCGAGAGAGAGAGAGAGAGACAAAGATGTCATTGAGAAGCCTATTGGCCAATTCCGCTTTTGCTGCCAAGCTTTTCCAAACTCATTTCATGCATGTGGCGAACAGCAAAGCTCTGGACTACCGAATGAACACTGCACACACATTGTTGCACTCTTGCAAGGCCCCGGTCAGTCCATTCCAGTTTAGTACTGTACCTATCACTGTGGGCCTTTGAGTCCCTTAATCTGGTGCCAGACTGGAAGGCCTGGTAGAAAGCCTTGGAGGGGTTCCTGTGTCAGCCAGATTCAGGAAAAGGGAAAAGAAAAAGAAATAAGGACAGATGAAATAGGGAAACAAGATGATTGTGTCATCGCAAATAAGCTTTTCCATTTAATTTATGGCCTGAAATGCGACTTTGGAGGAAACACCTCCCTCGTCATTTCACAAAAACTGGACATGGATTATGGGCCAAGTGGCAGGGCAGTTGAAACTATAGACAGGACAGTTCCATCAACACTCGAAATTTTAACTGCTCTCGTGAAATGTAATGTGTTCAATTGCTGACGCTCGTAAACCCAATGTAAAAAAAAAAAAGGTACTGTAACTTCAGGTTAAACACGAGGCAGCAATTTCGTCAAAGACAAATCTTCACCAAGACCAAAAAATACAACAAACACTGACCACCATAACAGTGCTCTAGTCCAGACGTGCATGCAGCAGTAAGCAGAAACTCGTTCAAAATCAATCTGTTGGGTCTAACGGCAAAATGTAGCAGTTCTTTCTTGGCTCATTCAATATCCCTTTTCATGGAAATCACAAATTTAGAGCGAGTCAAACCACTGTGTGATGTTTGCTGTGTACCAATGCGCAGATATTCCTGATGTTTGCCTATGAGAACACTGTGTCCTGCAGTAACGGATGTGTGCTAGAAAAAGGGAAAGGAAATCACCGCACTGTCCCGTCGCCCCCCAACACCGCCCCCTCCCACACAGTGAAAAGTTTGCAAACTTTTTTAAAACTATTTCACAAACCACAACGAGCAAATCCAAACAAACGTACTGTAACTTAGCAAACTGCGGACTAGTGGACGCACATCGGCTCAACACATACGCACTTCACACACACAGGAATAAGGAGTTGATTTACAGCATGTGTGTAAGTACAAACACAAGGCACTTTTCCTAGAAACATAACACACACACACACACACATCCTCACATTACCTCATGACTAAACACTCTCACAAACCTCCCCCTATGCTTCTGCACACTTTTACTTTGTGGGCAACCGTGCTTAAGACGCTAAACACGCGCACGTACGTGCAATTCCATGCCACTCCCCCGAGACAAACTCTTCCTTCACAGCTTAAACCTCAGAGCTCAAAGAAAGCCAGCAATGGACTGAAATGATCAAGGTCAGATGACTGAAATGAGTCATAGCTGCTTGTTTTCAAACAACAAACAATACCATGAAACTAGGGGTGGAACATTATAGGTAACCCGCGGGATGATCCGTACCTACCACAGTACAGTCTTAATACAATATAACACAATTTTATTTATATAGCGCATTTCACAACAATACGTGTCTCACACTGCTTGACAAATTGTATACACGTGACACTATAATAGTACAAAATATGTTTAGAAACACATATACATCCAAAATACAAAAAAATAAATAAATAAATGGTCATGCCTGAATCCCACTGTGCAGGCATGACCAATTGCCCACGCTTAATCCAACTGTTAAATGTAGGTTGGGGAATTAAAACATTGCTGAATTGTCGGGAGGCAGGGCACAACATAATGCGGGTGGAGCGTTTTCTTTTACGTGACCAGAACACACATTTTCGACCACAGGAAAGGCCTGCAAATCTTTAGCAATAAATGCAGCCATTGCAAGGGTCATTTTCTGTTTCCTTTAAAGTAAGGAACATGTTTCAAGCACTCTAGAATGCCTGTCAACAGTTTTCACCCCCTTGTCATTGTATCCAACGGTGAAACGGAAAATAATCCAGATTTGAATGAAGCGTCTGCGTCTTCAAATGTGACAACGAGGAGTAGGTGAACGTGCAACAGGCACACAAGGCATGAATGCAAAGTGAACTGCAAAAAGTGAAAAAAAAACACCAGCTGCATTTGCCTTCCTGCTTTTCAGGAATGTGTGCAAGAAAAAAAATTATCCATTCAATATTAGCTTCACTAGCTAAATGTGACAACAACCAATACGTAAGGTTTCTACGAGAAGCTAATGCCCAATTTTGGGGTAAAATGTTAAACGGCAGTCTCGTCAAATAAGCTTTATGACGCTTCAAAATCTTTGGTAATGGAGGCCAAAGTGAGAAGGTCGATGGATAGATAGCCTACCAGTAATCGGGACCCAAGGGGTGCAAGTGGGACAAGGTAGTGTTGAAAACTCCTATCACTGGTGCTCAAGAGACTTCCATCTCCTAGTCACCGAGATGTAGGTCAAACCTATTTGAATTGTTTTGGTTGCCTTGTGTCAGTTTCTAGCAAAGGATCTGGATTTTAGGAGAGAGTGCATGGAAATCCCGGGCTGAAACGTCCCAGTCACAGAGTCCACTTCCAAGGAGAATTCTCTGAAGATGTGATAAGGGCAAGACTAGGGCTGAACGACTTTAGGGGGAAAAAAAAAAAATTATTGCAATTTTTCTGACTGATATTTTGATTTCGATTTCACAAAAAAATTCCATTAAACCATTAAAAACAATAAAAGCTGTTACTGTAATAATTCAAGGACACTAAAGAGGTTTTGTGAGGGGGGCAGTTCTTTCTCAAGTCTTCAAAAACTACTTTCTATCAAGTATAATTTTGTATTTATGCGTAGTTGTGTATGAGTAAAATTTTTTAAACCCCAAAAAGTTGTACCTTCCGTACTAATGTACAAATTCTTTATACATAAATGTCAAATTTTATGTCAATAAAATCATTGGCCCTGAGCAAAGCTAAATTGATTAAAATATATCATTTTGAGACCTATCATTGTGGAAATCTCAAAACTCAGTACTATGTGGTGCAAAATAGTGCTGGTAGTGAGAGTTAAATTGGGTCCTTTTGGGTATTTCACTTTAGCGATTAGCACGCTTAGCAACCCCTTGTTCGCCTGCTCGTTTAAAATGCTACTTGTTAGTGGAGTTGTTTATTTGTCATCACGTTGCTACTGTGCTTGCATATAGTACAAATAAATAAAGCTCATACTGCTGTGGCGCAAGATAGCTTGGTGCCTTGCATTCAAGCATTGGCAAAAGAAATTACTCGCTACGGAGAGCCTAAGGTTTTTTTTGTTTTTTTAAATCAGTACTGCGTGACCTGCTTTTTGAACGCGGACACAAACCGCAGCTTTGACCTGATCTCGAAATCAGGCTGTCTGAGATTGCGATTTCGGTACCGAAACGTTACATTTTTGACCATACAGAAATTACACACCAGCGAACCAACCAACAGAAAGCAAGAGCTAAAATATGAGGTCATTCAGACAAAGGGAGGATAAAATGAGAACATGGGACTAAATAGTGACCGACGGATCATTGGGTTGGGTTGGATCATAAATTAAATGCGCCTGTTTTTGCTGCAGCAGATTCCAGCTGTAATGACATGCATTTAAGTCAGGCGAACAAATCAAATTAAGTGAAAAGTGAGTCTCACTATACTTCCAAATCACTTGAATGCTGTGTTCTATAAACAAGATGGATAGTATATTCTCGGAAGGGCACACTATATCCCCTTGTCCAAAGCACAGCCAATATAATTTTCATGATCAAAAAACACACAAAGAGAGTGTTTGACAGAAAATTTGGCCATCCTGGCTGGGGTTGTCCTTTCAAACTTTGACTTTGTTGTTAGGGGTTATTAGAACAAGGGAGCGCATTCTCTACCTCGTTTGGAGGTGATAACTCGCACAAAGCTGACAGGCAAGATAATGAGAAGTGCAATTCTAGTTTGAACAATTAATCTTCCATGTGAAATGTGCTTTACCAGTGAAGGGCGCTGGTGTTCACAGTGTTGTTTAAAGCTGAAAGTCTTCAAATTTAACGCTATCGTTAGAGCCATAGCAATCAAATACATTAACAAATCGATTTATGTATCGGTAATCCCATGGATTAAATGTTTGTACACAGAGTGGTTCACAAATCCGCAGTAACATTATTCACTTTAGAAAAAAATTAACATTCAAAGCTTTGAGGCGGACGCTCATATTTGTAATGCAATTCTTTATAATTTCCTTGCTTAGTTTTGCTGCAGTTACTTAATTTAATATAGATCTAATTGCTTATATTCAGGCAGTCGTCATCCCAATGCACCAACGGGACCAGTAAAGCCCCTTTTTCAATCGACAGTTTCTACTCGCCAAGTCACAGTTGTACAAGTTTTTTGTTTCCACTTTCAAAATCAGGTCCAGTACCACGAGATACAATGAGGTACAGTACATCGCTGCAGCTCTGGACAAGGTGCTGTTACAGTTGACAAAGTCCACTTTGCAACAGCAATTTGTTTAGGTTGTTTTTTTTTTCATACAACAGCTGGGAGAGGGCCTAACTCAGGGGTGGGCAAAGTTTTTGATTGGCGGGCCACAATGAATTCTAAAATTTGACAAAGGGGCCGGACCAGTAGAAGATGGATGGAGTGTTTTGGTAACTTCACCTCATCTGAGAAAATAAAAACATTTAAGTTTAAATGACAACGAAGAAAAGCATCACAACAATATATTTGTCTTTGAAAAACCACAGTATTTACAAAATAAAACATTAACAAGGTTTATTCATTTAATTTTTTTCCAAGTTCGGCGGGCCGGATTAAAACATTTAACGGGCCGTGAGTGGCCCACAGGCCGTAGTTTGCCCACACCTGGCCTAACCAGTCGGCTGACCACACCAAATTTATCAAACCGAAAACGCCGCCTTAAGTTTCTAGTGTGGAATTCTCCCGCGCCCCACCTGCACCCCCACCCAAGACACACATTGTTTATGCAAATTACTCTACAAAACTGAAGCAACCCCGGAAGTACGTTATCACAATGTTCCATTGTTCTTTTACACCTTGGGTAGCCAACACCATCTGGAAAACATTAAAACAGAATGAATCATATTCCAAGAATGCAAGCAGCATCTTGGTTCTCGTGCCTTCTGTAGCTCTGCTGTTTAGTCTGAAGGACTGCGGTGGCAAGGTGAAGGAGAGAATTTCATCCACAATGCGGGGTTACTTAAGCTATTTTAATATCAATCAATGTGTGTGAGCTTTGAATTTAAAACACATTCTGATGGTTGTTTCAGGGTGTTTGCTTTAGAGTGTGGTCTGTGTTACATGGGGGTAGAAAAATAAATAGTGCAGAGGAAATATAGAAATAGAACAGAGAGTGTGGAAGGGTGACTGAAGCATAGCTGAAATGCCTCTCGAAGTAGCACACAACAATTTTCCCTCTCCAGCTTCCTCGACCTCTTTGGAGTACAACACCGTTACTGCAGAAAAGGAATGTCATTCAGCACCTGCACATCAACAACTGTCACGGCTCGTCTGTCAAGCGCTGATCCGCAGGAAGCGATAAGACAACAGCCACATACGTTTTTGCATTTCAGGAAGGCCTGAAAAGGGAATCTATACAAAATGTATGTAACAAGCGCAGTTGCCCGGCACACCCCGCTGAGAGAGGTCTTATCAGCAAAATAGTATCATAGTGGAAAGAGTGCTGCTTCATGTCCATGTCCGATAGGGCTTTGCTGAGGTAAGGCACCACTGCTCTTATCAGTTAAAGAGCTCAGTCCTCTCAGAAGGAAACAATTCAGAGAAAGGGAAAAAAAAAAGCTTCACCAGAGTCGTATTCGAAACAAACGTAAAAAGCACACATTGAGAACAATAAACGGTGCTGACATACTGTACTTGGTTTTCGTGGTGCCAACCGCAGAATAGAGCGCAGGGACGACGCTGGCACAGAGCAAGCTTGCCCTTATTTGACGCTGGTGAACAGGAAGAAAACTGGTGTGTAAAGTAGCCTATAGTTCGGCAATACAGTATATATTTGTCACCACCACTCCTTTGCTGATAATAAGGGGGAAGGAGGAGATGAGCAGCAGCTAAAAACAGAGAAGGTTATGAGTTCATCCGATTGTAACGGCACAGCAGAATCTGGGAGAGTTTAGGCTCATTGGAGAACTACAGCTGTACGAAAGCCGCTTCAACGTGATCTCAAAAGTGAGCAGGCAGCAGGTTTTTACCCCATTATGGTATGTCATAGGTCTGCCGTCCAAGATCTCAGGACACCATATTATTGTAATTACTGATTCCTCCACTTTCTGCTACATGCTCTTTTCCTGTACAACACCAACAAATTCTCCTTGGGTTTTCACTCTGCCACCTGCGTCATTATTGGATGTGCTGAGATGTCGCCAATGCACACAGGCCACTAACTGAATATTTTTCAATTTGTGCGCTCCTTCCGCATAGAATGGGTTGGTCGACAGGCCACTGCATTGTGCTAAGTGCACAATGAAAGGGCCGTAACTCTTGGAATTTATCTTAAAATGCTTCTAATATAAGCCAAGAATTGTATTATGAATCATCACCTCAGCATAAGTTAGGTAACTGTCAGGGTAATTGTAGCTGTATGATTTTATTTCCCAATCCCCATAAAAGAAAATATTAATTTGAAAGAAGGCCAAAAAGGGCAAGAACCCAAAAAGTCGAACGCCCACCAGACAGACTGAAAAACACGAAAAAACAAATCCGTGTGATGTGACCAATATAGAGGGCCTCATTATGTGACGCTATCTGAAAGATTTAATGCAAAACCACACAAAATAAAAAGGAAGAGTCATTCCATCAAAAACATTTGGCTAAAGAATCAAACTACTGGATTGAGCTCTCGACAACTTTGCACTCTATCAAGTACAAGGTGAAGAAGTACACACGCTTATGCCCAATTAGTACTGATTTTAAAATACGGTTCGTAACATAATTTCTTCGGGCCACAACATGAATAAAAAATTCAAAAGGTCCACCATGATGCATACAGTGTGGGGAAGAATTCTGAATTTATGAAATATTATCTTCCGAGTATTTAAATAACCAAATGATTACAGACCTTGTATATATTACCTTTGGGGAATTTCCTAGGGACTGAGTAGATGATCACATCTGTACATTTCTTATTATGACCAGCAGTATAAAATAAAATAAAATCTAAAATAAAGAGACAAAAATACACACAATGAAAACATTGCAGCAAGGTAAAATCCAAATTACAGCAACTAAGTACTTTTTTACAAAATGTGACAGCTTAGATGACTTATGATTTTTTTTTCCTACAAAGATGCTTTTTTTGGTCGCAGCGAGGTTAGGGTTTGTGATCTCAAATTTTTTTATCTATATTAAAAGCGCATGTATTATACGTGACTTTCTTGTTTTCATTTCTTTTAACAATCACATTCTCTCCAGATGCTGATAGGTCTGGCCATGAAAACGGGTAGGAAATAATCATTCTAAATCTAATGTGCAGAAATGACTTATTTCCTGCAGGAAGATAACTGGAACAATTTACTGTATAGGAAGCACAAAAACCCAATTCAAATGTGAATCATGTGCATGAGGTATTGTCTTCCACACATGTGCCACATCAGTTTTTGAGCAAAAGTGAGAAACATCTGACATATTTCCTTCCTCTTATCACTTCCTCCGAAACGTTGTCATCCCCGGCACATCTCACTGAGACTACGGGAAGTCCCTGCTTTTCTTTTAACAATTAGCACCCCGGGAAAATTTTGGTGCATGTCGCCAACCCACGCTGGGGGAACATATACGGATTACAGTGAGTATCATCATAAGGTACCTTTGAAACTTCCCCATTTCACCTGATTTGAGATTTTTCTTTGAACTTCATACTCAGTGTATTAAATAGATGTTGGAAATATATATTAGTCAAGCTCTAACAGTTTTTTGGCGATAAATTAACTGCCTAACATGAGAGCTTGCTGGCAGGACATTTTTTGCTGATGCAAAAATTTAACGAGCATGAGTGAACAGTAACTTCATCATCAGCGTCCTGATTCAGTTAGAAGGATGAGTATGTACTTTTTACAGAATATATTTTTGAATTTATGAAATGTTCATATATCAATTGATATTTCACGTTGACAGAGTGGACACGTTCAACTTGACAGCATCCAACTCGACGCATAAAATTATGAAAATTATGAAGCATTAAGTGTGAATAATTACTCCGCAACTAGCCACTGTTTCAGTCTCGATTGAAAAAGACAAAATGCTGGTCGCAATGTCACTGAAAATATTTTTCGTAAAGGGACAGTTTAAGACATGCGACCAGTTCTGGGTGTACGCCGCCTCTTGCCCAAAGTCAGCTGGGACTGGCAAGCACGCCCTTGAATCTAGCGAGAATCAGCAGTGCAGAGATGATTGAATTATTATACTTTATATGAACGCAAATGTTTGCCCACTCATAATAAGTCCTTCAAGTTTCATTGTGCTGCTCCATTTAATAAAAAAACAAGTTATTATGGTCAGGACATCAAGGGGCACTTGGAAGTGATACTGACCCAATTCTGCAACAATATGGTGTTGACAATGCAAATCTCACCACTGACATGAGCTGTATAACAATACACAACTTGCAATGTAAAAGAAAAAAATAGTACATGTACAAGAAAATGGAACGTTACCTCTCATCATCCCCGTCGACAGGTATGTGGATTCCAAACAGGCTGTTGACCGTTGGAGCGGCGAGCTGCAGGCTCTTAGGCATGAGAGGCGTCACCAGATCCTTCCCAAACGACTGTGCATTGACAATCCCATCCAATCTTCGTACAGCGCCTCCCTCTACCTGTCCAAATCCAGTTGCAACGAGGCTGTGACCCGCCAACGCCCCTGGAGTTTTGCCCTGGTTCATTTGACCTGGAGTCAAACCAGCGGCTGGCATCTTTGGCACAGCTGCGGTGGAGGCACTGGGCACAGCAGTCGGCACAGTGGGGGGCACGCCGGAGCTTGCTGCAGTGACAGGCACATTATGTACACCAGAGGATGCGGGGTGGACGCCGTGGAGTTTGGACTGTCCAGTGGCGGCATACTGACCGTGAGAAGATCCACCGCTCAATGAGGAACCTGCAACGCTTCCCATTCCACCGGTCTGACTCTGAGCCATCTGTCCAGGTATTACATTCCCGCCGCCAGCAACATCCCCAAAATGACTGAGAGTGGAAACTCCTGGAGCCCCCTGGGGCATAGCGGGAGAGGTTGCTTGTCCCATTGTCTGCGGCCCTGCGTCCTGCCCGGACACCGACAGTGACTGACCGGCAGCGAGTCCAGAGTGCTGCTGATAGAACTCAGTCTGGTTGTGGCCAGGTAGGTGGTGTCCCATAGAAAGTTGGTACGATTGTGTCTGGACTGGTGGAGGCAAGATGGGGGACTTCTGCATGTGAGGCAATCCATTTCCGACGCTCTGGGGAGCAGCAGGCTGGACAATCGTCACTGGGGGCTGGACTGGGACAGACGTGGGCTTGCTACTGGTCAGTGCAATCTGCGGGCCAGACCCACTGACAGCATGTTGACGGGTGGTGAAGTTCTGCTGCGCCAAAGTCTCGGCTGGATGCAAGCGGACGACATCCGGTGAAGCACCGGAGGCTTGAGTTGTGTGTGTTACGGGGGCAACCGCAGAGCCGCCCGTCTGCCCCAGCCCACTGTCTCTGTCCGTAGCGGCCTCAGGCGTTGTGCTGGCATCTCGCTTTGTGCCGTCAACAGTCCGATTCACTACAGAACCATCTGACTCTTTCTCATAAAACTCGGTACACATCCACCGGCCTCTTCTGAAGGGTTCCCCAGTACCGTGGTCAAGTTTGATGACCCTGAAACGGGAAGTACAAGTCACTGAGGAAGCAGCAGGGGCAGGAGGAGGAGGATGACCTGGACTGTGCACTGTAGCGGGTTGGGATACATTTACGGACACAATGACAGGCCCGGGACTGGACGTCTGGGCAACATGTTGCTGTGCGCCGAGAGCCACACCACCAATGCCTGCTGGCTGTTGAACCGGACCAGACACAGATGCTTTCCGGAACTCCCCCAAGGGATTGACGGACAGCACAGAGAAGTGAGGTGAGTGCGACAGCGCCACGACCCCTGTCGCTTCTGACTCTCCAACGTTATTCAGCACTTCTTCTGACGAATTCCTGTCGCACGCCGGCTCGTACTCAGTCCGGGACACGTCGTACACCTCTGACGATACATCCTCGGCACGGGGCTCATCCGGGTCCTCAAGGCTCTCTGTGTCATCCGTGGCCCCAATAGCAGCCACTTGGGCCTGAGTCACACTTGTGATCTGGAAACAGCTCTTCTTCTTGGCCGGCATTTTCGACATAGTGGCAGGCTGATTCCTCACCTCGAGTGTGTCTTTATCCTGCTCCACCAGAAAAGGAGAGGCTGACGATTACTCTGCAGGCAAATTTACCTGTCCATCAGGCGGTGTTGAGGTTTTCCGGGGTCAAAATTGATCACAGAGTTACTGATGGGCAGACCAGGATATATTTTAGGATTAAGAGTAACTGAGGTGAATGTGCGCCATCCCTAAGGATGTGATTCACCACGCAGACGACGTCCAAACGCCGGACGGAGTTTCCTCAAAGTCCCGGGGCGGCCTGTCTGTCTGTCTGCCTGCCTGGTAGTCTTCCCGAGTCGGTGCCGTAGTCGCCGAGTGTATTCCACAGCTACGGGAGGGAGGCACTAGAGGGCTGAAGAGGGCCCCACAGCCCTCGCAAAAAGCTAGCGAGTCAAGCCAACTGGCTGCCGCACACTCCCCCCTACGTCGGAACAAGTAAGCGAGACATCTTCTCCAAAGCACTCCCCCTACGCACTGTCCACTCACTTACTTACTTATTCACCGCTCACTCACCATAAACGCAACTACGGTCGAGGGAAGGAGAGAGAAAAAATGTCCCGGAGTGTCACAGTTTTAGAATAACAAGGATATAACGACGCGAGCCGCACTGTTGCCTCCCACATTCGGCGACAAGATGGCTCTGTTCGTGTGTTGTATGCAACCGCCGTGCATTATGGGTAGACTAGTGCGGTTGGTGCTGCCTTCAGTTACCACGCAGAAAAGTCGGACACCGTAAACCTATGATAAGAATGAATTTATGATTGTCATTTATTTTATTCCAGTCCGCGAGATGTAGACTCTTGAGACACAACAAAAGCGTGTTTTTATGTGCATTTTTTGTAATTTCGTTTTTATATTTCATATTAAAATGGGAGATGATGGTATGTATACTTAAATGGGAGAATGGATTACTCTGCGGTACTCATATTCGACTTTTACTGCCCCTAGTGGTAAGGTGGGTGATCTAAATAAATAAATAAATAAATAAATAAATACGCAGTAGCCCGCAACTCTTTTGATTAAAATATTAACTGCCATTTTCTTCTCTCGTTATTTTATTATTTCTGATGTGATTATAATAACTTAATTTAAGCAAATAAACAACATTATCTTCATGTAAATTGGTTTCAAAATGTTGTAATTTACAATAAATTGAATGGTGATCTAAATGAATGGTTGTTTTTCTATTCTAATGTGTAGTAAAAATATGGACTAATTGGGTTAATATAACATTTTAAATTGTCCCGAGGTGTGAGTGTGAATGGTTGTCTGTCTGTCTGTCCCTGCGATTGGCTGGCAACCACTTCAGGGTACCCCGTTTACTGGTCGAAGACAGCTAGGATGGGCTCCAACACGCCCGCGACCCTTGTGAGGAGAAGCAGAACAGATAATGGATGGATGAAGTTGTTATTTAGTAAGCTAAATGAAGTTAAAAAATATTAAAGGTTAAAAAGTTAAGTTCTATGTAATTGGAAATTATTTGACTTATAAAAGTATACATTATTTACAATGTTATGTTACTATACAATAGTACAATAGTTACAATAGCTGTAATTAATCATTTTATTCAATTATTTATTTTAAAAAAATGTCCAAATAGTTTATTGATATTTTGTAGAGCCACAAAGCTCACAGCACCAAATAAACTTGCTGTCAGCGTCCCATTTCACAGAACATTAAACATGTTTATTGCGTCATTTATTAGTCCCATAATTCAAATTCACATCAGTGCTGGTGATTCAGCAAAGTGGCATAGACTGCATCTATATCTGGGAGTGCAAATGGAAAATTTACTGAAATAGAGTGAGCAATTAATTATCGAATTCATTCATTTCTTGGATTGTTTGGGGCGAAAGATAAATGACATGGTCATTTCTTCAAAGAATAAATACATAAATAAATAAATGCGCCTTACTATACATGGTAATTTCTTTAAAACTAAACAAAAACAAGTAAAAACGCTTTACTTTACATCTTCAGAAGTGTTTTTGGAAGCTAATGATTACACACGTTCCAGAATATGGCTAGGTCCACTTTCTGTTAAAAAAAAAAAAAAATCACACAGTATTCCATAATTGAATGGAAAGCCTATTAATACATTCCGTCCCCTCATAAAATAATAATAATAATACCAGCAAATGTTGTCACTTTTTTAATGGTACTTCTAAAAAAAGCAGCAAATAACAAATACAATGGAAAAAATGAAACACTTTGTGCATTATGATTAATTAATTGTCAGGCTCCTTCTGGTGTATACGGACGTATGGGTATACAAGAAGAAGACAGTGAATACTGCTCACTAAACTGCAATAATATTAGTTGTTTTCCGCAGACAATAAATAATATATGCCTGTAAATATTTTTATGTTGACACGTGACACATTACACATGTGTTACTACTCTTTTTGTGTTCAAATAGCCGTTGATTTAAGGTTTATGATGCTGCAACATCATTGCTATTTTTAGCCAATCTATGAGGTTTTGCATTGTGTTTTTGCTGTAAGCTAGCAGACTTTAGTAAGGCAACGTTTTGGGGATTGGTTATATTCATAAAGTGTAATTCTCTTTTTTTATGTTTAGTTGAAAATAACACGCGGCGCGGTGGGGCGACTGGTTAGCACGATGGCCTCACAGTACAGAGGTCGTGGGTTTGATTCCGGCTCCGGCCTTCCTGTGTGGAGTTTGCATGTTCTCCTGGTGCCTGCGTGGGTTTCCTGCGGGTACTCCGGTTTCCTCCCACATTCCAAAAATCATGCATGGCAGGTTGATTGAACACTCTAAATTGCCCCTAGGTATGAGTGTGAGCGCGGATGGTTGTTTGTCTCTGTGTGCCCTGTGATTGGCTGGCAACCAATTCAGGGTGTCCCCCGCCTACTACCTGAAGACAGCTAGGAGGGGCTCCAGCACCCCCCGCGACCCTAATGAGGAGAAGCGGTACAGAAGATGGATGGATGGATGACTGATGGCATGGTGGATGACTGCTTAGCATGGTAGCGCCTCCAACTGGTGCAAAATGCTGCTGCTCGCCTTTTAATTGTAGCTAGGAAGACGGATCACACAAACCCAATCTTGGCCTCTCTTCACTGGCTCCCAGTGCACTTTAGAGTTCGCTTTAAGATACTTCTGTTTGTCTTCAAATCTTTAAATAGCCTCGCCTCAGCGTACCTCTCCGAGCTCCTCCACCCCTACTGCAGGTGCCGAAGACCAGGCGGAACCTCAGGGTGGATTGCGCCTTTTCTGTTGTCGGTCCTTCCCTATGGAATGAGATTCCATTAACTGTTAGGCTATGTCCACTTTTAAAACTTGTTAGAAGAGACATTTTTATTCACTGGCTTTCGACTCAACCTGAGACTGTCGCTGTTCTTCTGGTATCTATTTTAAATGTGTTTTAATGTGTGTTTTAATTTACTGTTAATTTAAATTTCACAATATGTGAAGTGCTTCGTTACAGCTCCAGCTGTTGTGAAATGTGCAATATAAATAAAGTTGTATTGTTTTATATAAAATATTAAATTAAATTTGGAAAATGTCCACATTCGTTTCAATAGGAATTATTTTCAAGGGAAATGTGGAGCCATGTGGAAAAGTAGGATTCGGAAGGAAGAATATTATGTCAAACAATTCTTCATTTAGTTCTTTGGGGTATGTGATAAATATTTAAACATATAAGTCCCGAAGGAGCTTAAAGTTTTTAAATGGGAAAGATTTAAATTTGTAATGAAACGTGGAAGGATGAGATCTTTGGACTGCATTACTTTGGGAATGGTGTTTTTTAAGTAAAGCTTGGGGAATTTGGAGAATATGACAAATAGTTCCCAACAGGTCCTGAATGAGCTGAAAATTATGACGTTGGAATGCTTTGAGCCAGTCAAGAAATGTGAAAGGTAGTGGTAAATATGAAAAATGTGTATTGTGATTTTTTTTTCCTCTAAAATTTGGGGAATTTGGAGAATGTGATAATTAATTTCCAAGTTCTCCTGAATGAGCTAAACCTTTTGAAGATGGAATGGTTTGAATTGGTCAAGGAATGTCGAAAGAGGAGCAAATGTGTGACATGAATGTCATTGTACATATTATTATGGAAAATGTGGGATAATTAATAATATGCACCATCAAGGAATGTGAAAAATAGTTCCTAACATGGCCTGATTGAGCAACCCGTCGAAAAAAAATGTCCGGTGGAATGTGGGGAAAAGAACGAATTTGGGCAAAATAGTTCCCAAGATGTCCTGTTCGAGGCGAAAAGTTGGCATGGCTTGAATAAACGTGGGAGTAGAAAGGTGAAACTAGACCATACAATAATAAGGAGTGCAGATTTATTCAACATTCGCACAATAAATAAGCAGGCGTTTTGTGCACCCCAGCCCAATATTGCCCCAGACAGTTGGCGAATTCCCTCTTCCTCTTCTTCTGTTCTTTCTTCCGCCGCCTGCTGCCGTAAAAACGCCGGTAGTGGTGAAGGCTGATTGTGCGGAGTGATCTGAAATCCGGACTACACCCAGCCAGCCGCAGCCGCAGCCGCACTAGTGCCCCGGCTTTCTTTGCCGCCCCAGCGCGTCCGACTAGTGGTGGCTTATACCCGAGGCTCCCGAATCTCTCTCTTTTCGGCCTTGGTCTCTTACTCGCTACTCCTCGGCCATTTTGTACCCCTGCATTGTCTTTCTTCAACATGTCTTGGCAAAGCTACGTGGAAAACCTGATGGCCGATGGCAGCTGTCAGGACAGCGCCATTGTTGGCTATTTGGACGCCAAATACGTTTGGGCAGCACATGACGGTGGGACTTTCAACAATATCACGGTAAGACTATGAAATCCAAAAGAAGGTAGGTTTTAAGTGTTGAGAATCTCAGCGCAAGGCTTGCCAGAAAAAGCCCGGGGGGGGGAGGGAAAAAAAATCCGTTATCTATGCAAATGACTAGCCAACTAGCGGCTATGCTAAGCTAACGCATCCCTGGCCTTTCCTGGCTAAGGAAACGCCGCAGGATTATTTAGCCGCCTCGTGTACGATGAGGCGCATTGGAAACGGGCGTGGACCCCAACACAAAACATTTTATTAGTCACATCCAAAGTCCATTTCCGATAACCTTAAATACGCTCTTTGGGTCTGTTTTTTACAAACCATCGTGGAGATTGGGTTAGGCTTTGAAGTAAAAGGAGCATTCTTTGTGTGCCGTGGCCGTGATGATTAGCTAACGTTAAGCCGCCGATCTGCCGGTTACCTGTTGTCTCACATTCACAAAAAAAGATTACACGTGCTGACTTTTGATGAATCTGTCATATAAATACACTTAAAACCAGTTTTATTGATATTGTGCCGATGTAGGATTCTTTCCACAGTCATCGGTGGAAAGAAGTGATTCGTCATTTCTAATTGCTTTGAATGTGTGGGATCATTGATATTGTATGTAGATGGCTCGATCCAAAGGCCACAATTCATTACTCAATTGTTTGTTATAGTTCTGAATATGCATTTTTGCTGTTTTTTGTGTGGATGTCAATGAGCATCAAAACTTAAAAAAAATTGACAAAATTCAGGTCTGAAATAAATTAGCAGTCCTGACATAATTCCATCTTCCCACATGGGACATATCCATTCAAGCAAATGAGTGACTTTCAACAAAAAAGTTAATCTTTCACATTTAGCTCATTCACAGGAACTACTTTACACAATCCAAGAAATCCCCTATTTCCTAAATTCCTCACTTTTCACTGCAAAGAGACCAGATTTGATATATTTTTACCCCTTCCGTAAGCATTACACGACATACTGAAATCAATCCAACTTGAAAATGTTGAATTCATTTAACTCATTCAGTGTTAACTGATACATTGCCATTAGAATGTTCCCCCACACAATCCACACATTTTCACACTAAAATCTCCAAAGAGGTGTTTTACACATTTCGCTGTTATTAGGCGGAATCTTTGTACCTCCAAAATCATCACTTTTCAGGAGACCCCAAAATGGCATGTTTGCCCAACTATTAGCAGTGTATCATCAAGGAGCGAGACATTTGAAAGACTTAAGAGTGAGTCATCCAATATGTGTAACAATAATACCTAAATGTGTTTGACCAACAGTCTAAATTTGTGAGAAAAAATGTGTCACGCAAGTTTTCAGCCAGTGATTTAATTCCTACTTTTCTAATTTATTGAATGAGTCAAACTGTTCCATTTTGACAATATTCTGCCCATTCAGTACAATTTGGGAATGGACTTTCCCCAAATGTACACAATAAAATCCCCCAATTAAGGTATTTTATGCATTTACTACATCCTTCCACCTTTTTTTGACCAATTCATACGATACCAACCTGTTAAAACTTATGTGGAACATGAATAGCTTGCATAGTATTTCCTAAATTCTTAAATTTTTTCCCCAGAAACCCAAATTGAGAGAGAGAGAGATACAGACTTGGCATTAAGCTTTTTCTTTTCATGTTTTTTCAACCAATCAAAACCATTCTAACTTAAAGTATTTTGCTAATTCAAGACAAAGTTGTGACTGTTGAAGACATTTCCAATATTCCAATTTTCACAGTGACATTTGCATATTAAGTATTGATTGACATATTTACCACCTGACACAAATTTTGACTGATACAAACCATTCTATCTTAAAAATATTTAGCTCATTCAGATCAATGGGAATATTTGATACATTCCAAGATTTTTGCAAAAATATTCTCAAATTAAGTGAAAGTTTCACATTTACATCCCCCTTCCACATTTTGTGACCAATTCAACCCATACCAATTTTAAATATGCAGATCATTCAGGACATCTTGGGAACTACTATATGTTCTGGACTATCAGCTGCTACTTTTTCCTCTGCTTTTAACCTCATAGACTTTATTTCTAGATTTTTACTGACGAACTTACAGCTGCCAATAGATATGGCTTTTGTCTTGTCACATCTGACCATTGAACCTACTGCCCACGTCAGACTAGGCCAATGACAGGATCCAAGTCTGCGTTCCGACTGAATATTCATCAGCCATTTGCAGTTGGACTGCGCATGCGTGAGGGCGGAGCGGGCTCCCTGAAGAGAATAATGTGGAACTTTGTTGAGCGAAGCATGGCTGTTTAAGAAGCAAGAGAGAGCGAATAGAAGAATCTTGAGTTTAATAAACATATGGAACGAGTGCCATAAATACAGTCATCTACAGTGCGTGCCCCATGTCTATTATTTGTTTGACTACCAAACTGGCAGCTGACAACAGGACAGCAAGTACAAGCATGGAGCAACATCCCATCACGGACATATGTCTGTGTAGCCATTGTGTCTTGCCAACACGTAACACACTGGTTTTCGAAGGATGTACTGCTGCGTGGTGAAGCTCATCAACTATGTTATCTCTGCGGGTGGGCGATATAATGTATATAGTCATCGATATCATTGTCGGTCTTGCGTTTACAATGTACAAGTTTACATCATTGAGTATTTACACTGCCCCGATAAGGCAAGACAAAGGAGTCTGTGATGAAATCCTTATTCGGCAAATCAGTGTGGCTTGGTGACAAAGGAGGAGGAAGTGATAAACCTTCATTCTGTGAATCAGCAGGCAGGATCCAGTCTTGTGACTCTCTGTGATAGCAGCAAACGTGTTTAAAATGAGGAGGAGCATCTCAGCGGGTGAATTAATAGCAAGGCGCAAGTCCACATCCCTACTCTGTAAATGATTTGGGATGGATAAGACTGACGTTGTTTGGAATAACATTGTTAAATTTTCCCAAATTGTCTTTGTGGAGAGTAATTCTGTTACATGTGGATTTTGAGGAAAGCTTGGTGACAAAGTAAAGTCCAAGAAAACCTAAGTAAACATGCACATTCACAAAACTCTCGCAGAGTTGAGCAAACGCACTGTACTTTAGGCGAGCAAGTTATGAAAGGTAACAGCCATGAATGTTCTGTGAAGCAAGTGCATGTTTTTTTGTCGAATTTCGGAAATGTTTTTTTTTTTTTCCCCAAAGCCCATGTCACCCACCCAGAGTAACCTCTCTTTCTTTCCACGTAATCCTGTGTTATAACGTGGAGACCGGCGGCTATTAATACAATGCGGCCAGTGTATGTACAATTTTGTTTTATGGCTAAATTTAGCTTTTGCTGCTTTTAATACAGTGTATCCCATGCCTATGTTTTCACACGCAAAAAACAATACTGTACCTTCCCCTACCAGATTTCTTGACAACTTCAAACTTTTCAAACGTATATAGGCAACATTTAGGACATTCTGGGCCGTCACTTCTATAGCACTTTTCTGCATTCTCACATCTCTTGTTCCATTCCCAAAATTCAAATTCCACATTTCTCCCCCAATCCAAAAATCCCCCAAATTCATTCAAGTAAATCCGACCCCTCAGGCGGCAGGACACCTGCAGCCTCCAACCCTGAGGCGGGCCGACGACTGTCATGCGGTGACCACCGAGGGAGCCTTCACTGCAAATCTAATTCAAGTGAACGCCGGCAGTGTGTGCAACTCATGGATTAAAAAAAAAATAATGAATTAACCCTGAGATACAATATTGATTAAAGAAAATATTACGGTGATTGTTATAATCACGTGGGCTCTGCACGCTAGCTGCAGATCCTGTTGGATAGAAGACCAGGAGCGGAATATGAAATGGATAGCTCATCTATGATGCTAATATCAGACAATTGGGCTGTTGAACGATAAAATACGCCTTTTTTTCCGCTTCCCAATATCGGACCGATATCTCATATGCGTCTGATCGGGGCACCCCTATGCCAACCCTAGCTTGCCAAGTAATAGGTGCAACCTGTGGGCCGCTGGCACTGACGAGAGACTGTCGCTTGGATTAATAAATTATTTGATGAAACGGGCAATGTTGTATAATGTTGTTTGCACAAATGGAAATAAATAATGCTTGAAGTAAGACAAATTTCTCCTCAAAAGCCACGTCATCCAGTTACCAGTTTTCTATATGTGGCTCAGATTTTTGTGCTTTCTATGATTTCTTCATTAATTTGTCCCTGTATATGATCATACACTCTTTTTATGTGTTTTATTGGATTTTGAGTTCCAAGTCTCTTGTCAAGTGAGTCATCAATTCTGGGCCACCCTGTAGATGCTTAATTCACCCACAAAGGACATTCACAGTTGGAGCAGTATCCGCAATGAAAACACCAGCACATACATACGTGCATACATACATAATTAATAGTAATGAAAATCGGCAGACCAGAATCGGACTCAGCAAAAAAAAAAAAATCTGCGAAATAATTTCAAATACAGAGCACATTATGTTATTAATGTGCAGCATTAATTGTTGATCTAATTAACTGAAATTGCCCTGCTGTTTTTAATTTGTGTGTTTGCGTGTGTTTCCCCTCCAGTCCCAAGAAATTGATGTTCTGGTCGGCAAAGACAGAGAGACCTTTTACACCTGCGGTCTCACCCTGGGCTCAAAGAAGTGTTCGGTGCTCAGAGACAGCCTGCAGGATGAGGGCGACTGGACTATGGACATGAGGACAAAGAGCCAAGGAGGAGAACCCACATACAACATTTCTGTGGGGCGAGCCGGACAAGGTAAATCAAGCGTTTTACAGCAGTCTTATCATCAACAGAAGGTATTATCTGCTCTTTAAGTTAATAGAAAACATTCTGCTGTTACCTCCAACTTGAATCTTGCTATGATACCTCTTAGAAATGAGTTTTTGCTGTTTTGGATGTAGGACGCTGTAGTGCTGACCTTTTTCTTTTTTTACATAACTTGTGCTTCCCTCATTTAAAGCTCATGTAAAGTTTTGTCTCCAACAATTTCTCTTTTGATCTTTTCATGTCTGGGGCGCTTCAGCCTTTCCCTTGTATCACCTTTCTCAGTCTGTCCAAATCTTATGGGAAAAGCCAACACAATTAACCTGCCTCCTCTTTTCTCTTCAGCCTCCTCACCCCTATTTAGTTATGTGATCCCGTACTGAAAATGTAAAAAAAACAAAAGTGCAAAAAGATCCCACAGTCTTAAAACATTTTTTTTCATTATACTTTTCATGATGCCTCCTTTAGGGGAACACCTTGTTGAAATAACTGGCTTTCTAAGAATAAGCAAGCTTAAAAGTAAATTCATTCATGCCCAAGCCAAATTTTTTTGTTCGTGCCTTTTTTTTTTTTTTTTTTTTTTTTTCTATCTTCAGTGGATGTTTTTGATTGGAAATTTGATCAAGCAAGTGGCAAATGACTCCCCCACCGAAATAAATGTACTGAAATGGTGGAAGTTGTAAGGCATCCTCTAAGAATAATTTTGTTTCCTCAAAAATGCAAATGAATAATTGATCAAATTATAGGGTAAAAAATAAAATGGCCACTACTGTATTTTTTTAGGAATACCTCTTCAGACACACTTAATTTTTAGTCGAAGTATTTATATTCAACATATAAAACGTAACTCTTAGGCTTAACTGGTTCTCTGCAGCTTTTTGTTCACATTAAATCTAAATTAAAAAGCTATGTTGGCGATATTGGAGCCCCTTTTTTGATGTTTTTAGTATAGTTTGAATAAAACTTGAGTGATGCACTTTCTTCAACAGATTTTCATTCTTCTCATGAAAGTACTGAACTTTGGGATGCTTTCCTTGCTTTCTTACCTATTTCCTTAATCTTCCCCCCCCTTTTCTATCTCTTGTCTTTCAGTTTTGGTTCTTGTAATGGGAAAAGAAGGGGTCCATGGAGGCGGATTGAATAAGAAGGCTTACTCAATGGCAAAATACTTGCGGGATTCAGGCTTTTAATGTTTCCCAGGGCTCATTTAGGTAAAAATTTGAGGGACATAAAGAAGAGAAAATAAATATTGCTGTTAAGATTTCTCCTGCAAGCTGTCAAATGTCATGGAAACCTTTATAGCATTGAAGAGTGGTAAGATCCTGAGACCTGGACCTCCCCCTCCATCACGTGGGGGCGGGGACGATTGCGTTTTGTTCATTTTCTCTCTGTATTTCCCCCCCCACCCCCTATGTGCCCCAGTATTGGTTTTAGTCATGGGAAAGGAGGCGATCCATGGTGGAAGTCTTAACAAGAAAGCACATAAAATGGCGGAATACCTGAGGACGGCTGGATATTAAGCAACCTCACGATCCATCAACCTTAACAGCTCACCACATACTTCCAGGATTAAAGGGCAAACAATGTTATTTTTCCATCCCCTTCTGTTTTATACACAGCCACATTTTACCCCCTCCATCCTAATCACGAGATAAACATTTTTTTTTTCACATTACAGTGATGGCATGATCACTGACATTGTTTAAATGTTTATAAACCAAAGGAGTGTACAAAAAACCCACAGTGTAATAAAAATTGAATTTGCCTTGTATGACATCTGCTTCGCTAGTAGCTAATTTAAAAAGAGAAAAAGGCATTTTCCCCGTCCTACTCCTCAGCATGTCTGCATTGTTGCATGCATATCCGCTTTTATTCTGGTTCTCCTGGCCCTTCACCCGTCTCCCAGCCAAAACATCTCACATGCCTCCAATAAAAACAGTTTACACTGACTTCAACTTGTATCTGTGTATAAATTTGCCACTCATCCCCATTTTCCCCCTTCCCTTGTTTTTTTTGACCTGCCATCACATGCGTCATGTCTTGTACCTGGATGTGGTCTTGAAAAGATGTGGTGTCGGTTTCTTGTTTGAGTATAGTGTAAGGACAGCGTTGTGATCCTTCAACACATTCTTATGGAACGATGTCTGAGCCTATATTCCATATCCTTGATTTGTAGCCCAATGTCCATGCACTAGTGTGCTCTGCCCTCACAAGTAACTAACTAGTAGGATATTGAATAAATGCTTGAAAAAACTGCCATTTGAGCATTTAGTCTTCATGTTACTAGTGTACTGTGAATAAATACTCAAATTGCCTTTACAGCAAATTGTTGCCACGTTTATTGACATCCTTAAGATCCAGCCCAAGGTAAATACTAGTATACGCTTGCTCCTTACTTGGTAAACTATGTACTACTCAATGAAGAAAAAACGTGCATTAGTTGAGATCTCCATGCTATGAATACAACCCTTTGGTTTGTTTTGATTTGATATCCTTGATATCCAGCTCAAGGTCAGGTTACTTGTCTGCTTTTTGTCCTCACTATTGGGACAGTTGAGCATCCTAGTCTTTCTACAACTGCGCTGATGTCTTACTGGTGAGAACGAAGTGCATACTTGTACATGGTCCTTAAGATGAATGGAAATGATATTTTAGTGGTGTTACTTTGACCTACTAGTATACAATTAAACTTTACAAGTACTTTATTTTGCTACACTAGCAACACTATTTCTGAATATTAGGCATGCGTCACTCTCTAGTAGCCTCCCGGACCATATTCATGGCACCAAATTCCCCATGAAATTAGTTCACGAGGCGTGTAAATGTCCTAGTGCTCAGTAATGTTGAACAATAGTGAAAAAATTAGCTAGTAAGCCAGCTTTTCTGCGCGTGCGCTCATTTGTTTTATTAAGGATTTACGAGTCAGCTAGTTGACGAGCTGACTAATTGACAAGCCAAATAGTTTGATCTTCTCGGTCCTTGTAACAAGTATACTCTGTCCTCCATAGATCGACGACGTATTACTAGTGAGTTAAAACTGCACTAGTTGACGTCTGTATTGAACTAGAACTGTCGGGAAGCACCAGATGTTAACTCGTAGAATTTTATCACTTGTCGTAAAAGTTGTCAACGACACATCTTTTTCTAGCTAGTAATGTAGTTGGGCTAATTTGTCAAAGGTGTACAGCTAGTCAGGACAAAGGGTACTAGTACATAAATGTTAAGATGGAGTCAAATTGAATAAAGCGAATTAAACATTTTTTCAGTATGGATGATTCCCAGCATAAGTCCTTCTAGTGGGCCAAAAGTAAAACAAGTTGTGGAATTAATGTTGCTGGTAAGAATCCGTACTTCGAGAGCACTCTAGTCATTGTACCAGTGTACTGAATTGTATTAGAGGTGAAGACAAAGTACATGGACCTCAAGTTAGATGTCAAGGATATTGAATAAATGCTCTAACGGCTTTCCGTGCATTCTGGAGTTTGTATTCATTCCACTTCTGCAACCGCTCACGTTTATCAGTAAGCTCCTGCAATTTGTCCAATTGGCTGTTAATTACTACCCCCTTCCTCGTCCTCCTTCCCCATTTGTTCCCACCTTGGACCAATCAGTGATGTACAAGGATGTTCCATCTCCATTCTGATCGATGATTGTTGGCATCACCCGTTGACTGTAATAAAAAAAAAATGAATAAAACCCTAGGTGGCTTCAGAAAGTTGTAAAATTGTAACGGCTCCTTTTTTTTTTTCTTTAAAGACTTCTACACTACTTTAAATTTGTCAACACTAATAGACTTGGTTTTTCATTTTTGACTAACTTCATTAACTACTGAAATTACATGAATGCATATTGACTGTAAACCAAAGGTGTCAGCTTCTGACACCTTGTCATTATTTGCATTGTGCTTTCATCATCCAAGATGTATTCACAAATTGTCATCGTATGGTACTTAGAAGTATTATAGCTAAAAAAAAATAAAATAAAAAAAATAAATAATGCTGTGTACACTAAACTTATTGAAAGTGGTGTTGTTTGGAATAAGAACATTTGTAAGTTGTCTTGTGATAAACTTCCAAGAATTGTGTATTCAGTGCCATAAAAATCAACCTCATGTGTTGCTACTAGTTGGATTTTTACCTGCTGCCCCGGCAAAATATAACTTTTAATGGCACTTTCCGAAGGGACATTTTAGCATCAGTAATCTCCAAACTTTGTGGAATATGTACAGAATTAAACGAGAGAGAAAAAAATGTGTTTGTGTCTTTTGTGACATTGGAAACAGCACATTATTTTCATTAACTGAGAATATAGGTTTTTATAATTATTGACCAACAATTTTAATAATAAACTCACCTATTGTGTGAGCCCCAAAACCTCTTTTTATCAAATAGCAGCCAATTCTCAATCTCAAATAATGTGTCAACAGACATAAACGTACACATAACAACAATACGATGCCAGGGTTTCGCCTCATCCAATCAGATGATTTCAGATTATTTCTGTCTGATGGGTTGGTTACAGAATAACTGTTCGAAGTGCAAAGCAGTGTCTGTTGAGATCTACATATATTCATATGAAAAAACATGGTGAGTAGGATGCGTTTTATTTAATTCATGTATTCATAATATAAGGTAAATCTAATTTCTGAACGGATCCAGATGATGCTCGTGGCACAGTTATATGTTATATTGTGTTTTTGTCGAATCCGAGGTGGATTAAAATTGGGTAAATCCTTGCCACGCATGCTTGCCCCTGTGTTTTAATTGGACACATTTGGGGCCACACCCACAATTAACCCATTGATAACACCTGGTGCAGTGTTGAGCTTCGGTCCCTCATTAATCCTACCTGTGCAGCCAACTATCTTTTAGGTGGCCAGCACAGGAGAACTTGACTTTCTCTGTGTGCAGTCCCTTCTTTTTTAGTTCCAATGGCGTGTAGAGTGCGAGAGGGCTCTAAGATTTTATTGTATTTTGAACTTTTTTTTCTTGCTGCCGGTACATTTTGCGAATGCTCCCAACTGGCCAGGCTGAAGACGTCAGTTAAATTAAGACGGAACTCCCCACTGATTCCAAACAAAAGTGAAGTTCCCTACAGTGGAATGCTGTTAATCTCTCAGCAAGTTGGCCCGCCAAACAAAGCCTCAAGTCACATTTTGGATGCTGATTCAGATTATCAAGCAGATATGGGTATGTATTATTATTTCAGAGTTGTTACTCAAGTTTGTTTATTTCACATGGGTTGTGAGCAGATGCGGTACACTTTATTTTACATTGAATAATAATGTATCTAAAGGAAAATTTAATTTATATAGCACTTGCACAATTTGACATTTTTACAGTTAACCCTTTTTTTTTATGTCCATTTGTCATTTTTCAATTGTTGCAAGTGCAATTGCTCATGGTGGAGTGTTTTATTTTTAAATGCCAATGTAAGCTCTTTAAATAAACATTTTGGCTCTGCGGTGGCCATTTTTGTACAATTCAAACTTATGAAAATGTGATTTTTATTTTTTATTTTTTTTTTTTTAATTCCTTTGACTCAATTGGCCCATGCAATTCTGGTAAAAAGCATTTCATTCTAGACATAACTCCCAGATTAAATAAATTTTTGGACAAGGGAGCAATTTCGCGTGGCATTAGTTTCCCCTAAAAGGGTGTTTGGGGGACTTCCTGTACTCCAATGAAGCAAATGAATGATGCAATATTGACTTAATGAATCTTGACCATGTGAGAAAAAACATTCTTAGTGGAAGCTTTACACTATTAATGCAAGAGGGGATTCTGAGAATGAATAATACTGTGCACTGTTTAGATTGTACAACCTGCTTATGGTATAAAGTGGTATTTAAAGAGTTTAAAATTAAATGAATAGTATGCAGTAATGGAAGCAAAAAAAAAAACATGGATATTAATTTACAGCCCGAGGCAAGAAAGAACAAATCAATATAAATCATAAGTGAATGTTTTTACATTTTCATGTTCAAAAGAGGCAGGCTTTTAGCTCCACAATTTAGTGGCAACAAACTGCAAGGCTGTATCACCTTTTTAGTTTTTAACCTTGCGTGAGGCACATGTAAAGGGAAGGTTAAGTAAAACATTCTTGATGTGGCCTGCAACATTTTTTTGGTCACAAAATGCACATATGTGCTGATTTATTAATCGTTCTTGCCATTCGTTTTAATGAGACTGAGTGATACAATATTGCAAAAAATGGTTTTAACCAATCCCTCCTTTAAAATAAATTGGAAAATATTTGAAAAATTTGACTTCTGATTTCAAAACTAGTTTTCCATCAGTTTGTTGATATAATGCAAGACTGTCATCCCCTTGGAGGGACACCATAACTACAATGTGGCCTGTGACTAGTGAATTTGAGAACCCTGTTCTTCACGCTTGGGCTTGTCTAATCACAGCATTCTAATTAATATTACATTCATGGCATATGAATTAAGCAGCAACATCCACGTGTTTTTATCCAAAAGGTAACAACAGTCACGACTTCTTTTCTGGGTTTGGTCCCGTAGCACTTGTAATGTCATATTCAATTGACACAAAATGGCGCCCCCTGAGTTTGATTCCACAAATGCCATCTAATCAGAATACTGTTTAAACGAGCAGGGGTGCATAGAACATGCTCTTGTGAAGAACATGTTAGATATGACTACCCCTTTGAAAGGCGAAGACCACATGACTCTAAATCCACAAATTTTGGTGAACCTGACCATTGAGGATAATGGAAGTGAATGTTAAAATGGTGAATTGTATCTATTGTATGTGCATTACTGTATATTGCAAATGCATTTGCGTATCTATTGAAGTTTTTTTTTTTCGGGGGGGGGGTGTATTTTGCAAAGGGTGGGATGTTTACAGGCAACCCAGTATGGAAGATGACAATTTTCCAAAAGCAGGCAAAGCACTGACAGATCAGCTCATTAAAATGGATCCAAAGGTCAAATGTATGACAGACTCTATGAAACTTGAAGTCCAAGGCGTTACATCCACTCCTGCATCTCCGTTTTTGGTGGATAGGGGTATGATTTCTACTTTGTGGATATTTCCGATCGAATGCAAAAATACAAAATTCCTCACTAATGCTTTATTACTCGTTAAATTGAAATTGTGTCCTAGGTAGTCTCTCTCCGTTGTCTCTATTCAAGCTCCCACAAAGCTGTGGGTACACCGTCAGGTCAACACAAGAAGATATGGTCTTGGTTGCCCCTTATGATGGTTGTTTTGTCACTCTGGAGGTAAGACTGTTGATGCCAACCTGACAATTTTTCGGAAGCACTTTGGAACAAATTATATTCGCAGTGAAATTCTAAAGAAATATATAATGAATTAAAAACTCAACGTAACAAATACAATTGAATCAAATTAGAATCTAGTAAATGCTACAAAATGAAATGATTACTAGATGCTACAAATGAAGCTTGTATATTTAAGAGATTTTTCTGCTAACTCATTTGCTGAATTTACGTGACGTTGGTTCCAAAGAAAACAAACCTGCAGTGTTTATTACTGTCACAAATAAACAGGCGTCATACTGAGTAATCTAAATCAACAATTGTCTCACATGCAACTCCTCCCAGAACTTCCAATTAATATGAATGATGCCACTATATAATTTATTCAAAGTCATTTAGCAAAAAAACTCTTAGTGACGCCTCCAGAAATGTTTTGTTAGCACTGAGTAGGGCTCTTGCGCTCAAAGTAAAATAAATGTTTTCTCAGGACAATTCATATGTGCTACCCTTACTTTGGTGGGGGTTGCCGATGAAGATGACATGCCCCCTGATGAGACCATCTTCACCCAGCCAACCAATGGTCACATGCCATACCGAAGGCATGATTGTGAAAACAAAATGGATTATCCCACCCTCAGCAATCAAAATAAATGGTGAGCTGCTATTTTTAAATACCTTTTAAATGACCCCATCGAGTGCGGGAGTTAATGTCTGCTTATACCAGGGCTACTCAAACCTTTTGTTATAGGGATACACTTATGGTGTTTTTCCACCCGATGTGAATTTTGACCATTCGTGCCATAGTCAATGCAAGCCATACTCGGTGGTGCGAAACAGCAACAGTTGATGAAAGAAATGCAGTGACTTGACTACAGAGTCCTACTAAAAAATGTCACCTTTTAAGACTATGTGTGGTGTTTTGGGGACTATTTTTTTTGCAACTGACTGTATTGTTACTCTTAACAGTAAATGGCGAATGGGAGCTGATAAGTGCTCCATTACATAAATGTGGGATTGGTGTAGCGGCTCATGACGATGGTGTGGTCCTGTCTGTCCACTATGGTTCCTGTGTGGAGAAGAAGGTAAAACAAAAAGTTGTTTGCAACTGTTTTATTAAAAGTATTTCAGTGATTGGCATCTTTCAATACAGGATGGGCGGTACACTGTTGAGTTGGCTGGTGAAGGAGCCACTAAGATTTCATGTCCATCAATGGCCCCCGGTCGACCTGAACCTACAAAAGCCCCAACACATAAACCATCAGAACCCTCAAACATAGGCTTGCATCCTTTATACCAATTCGATTATCCACCTTCAAGTCCCCTCAGACCTGAGGTACCAAACAACCCCTTACAAATTGAAGTCTCTCCTGATCACGTACATCAGCCAATGTACCCTCTTTTTCCTGTTCAGCCTGAAATTAAACCACACCACAAGCCAGAACTTGCTCCACAGCCATCCCGAACACCTGGTACTCCTTATCGCTTCCCCTTTCGACTTAACCCTACACTTGTCCCAGTACAAAAGCCCACAGCTGCTCCACATAAAACAGAAGTCCCTTCAGGTCATGTGGAGAGGCCGTCTTATGCCTTTTTCCCTAACCGAGAGACTGAAAATGAAAAAAGCAAAGTAGTAGAGACGGTCCCTTCAGGATATTTCCCGAAACCTTATTATCCATTCTTGCCCGATCCACTGTTTGAAAATAAACCAAGCAAAGATGCCACGATTGTTACATCTTCACCAAAAATTGAGGTGCAACCAGATCAAGAAAAGACAGCCTCCCCTAACAATCAATTTTACCCTCTACAACCAACTGATGCCAAACCAACATCTCTGCAGTTTCCACCCCTACAAAACCCAGAGGCACCAACAGTTCGAGCTGGTCAACCGTTCTTTCCTTACTTCAATCTATTTTTCCCTGACAATGACCCACAGCCTTCCCAACCGAATGAACATGAGAAACCCCCAGTTAAATTGCACCCGCCAAATGACAAGCCAATACCACCCAGTTCATACACTCACCCTGTTTACCGTATGCCCAGTCCTAAAGAACCCACCAAAAGCCCAATGCCTGAGCCACAAAAGCCTGAGGTCACTCCAGGGGAAGTGGATGAGTCTCTCGATTCATACTCCTACCCAATGCCCAGTCCTGAAGAATTTACCAATAAACCTAGACCTGAAGTCCACTCAGATCATTTTGAGCAGCCAACTGATCCATACACCTATCCACTCTATCCTATGCTCAGTGCTCAAGAACCCACCAAAAGGCCAATGCCCACCCAACAAAAGCCTGAGGTCACTCCAGGTCAAGTAGCTGAGTCAATCGATCCATACCCCTATCCACTTTATTCTATGCTCAGTCCTAAGGAACCAGCTGAAAAAACAATGCCGCAGCTATGGCCACAAATATCTTCTCCTGGTACACTGAAGGAGTCAACCAATCCATACCAGTATCCGCTTTACCCAAAGCCAGGTCCTAAAAACACAGCCAAAAAACTAATGCCAAATCCATGGGTAGTCAATCCCCAGCAGCCCGAGGTTCCTCATGGACATGTGAAACAGCCATCTGATTCATACCCATTTCCACTTTATCCCTGGCTCAGTATGAAAGAACCAGCCAAAAAGCAAACGCTCGATCCATGGCCGTTCAAAACACAAGGGCTTGAAATCTCTCGTGGACATGTAAAGCAGCCAGCTGTTCCATACCCCTTTCCACTTTACCCTAAGCCTAGTCCTAAAGAACCAGTCAAAAAAACTGTGCTATTGAAACCCGAGGCTCCTCAGGGTCTTGTGGACCGGCCATTTCATCCCTTCTGGCATGAAAACAAACTAGTTGCCAAGCCTGTCCTGCCTCCCCAACCACCTGCATTCCCTCAAAGTTCGGTACAACAGCCACATAATCCCTACATGGTTTACCCTGTGCATGACCCAGAATTGCCCAAAAATCCAATACCTCTCCCACAACCACCAGACTCAAAACGGCCTGAAATCCCTGGCCATATGCTGCAACCAGCTAACCCCATCAATCAATTTGATGTTGGTGAAGTTATCAAGAAACCTGAGGTCCCTGAGAATGTTTATTGGTCTCTGGACCATCACACGCCTGTAAAACCGGAAATTACAACTCATGCTAATACAAATCCCACTCAAAAGCCTAAAGTTGAAATACGTGCACCTATCCAACCTCCAGAGGGTAGCATGCCTCATCCACAATGGCAGCAGTCTGGAACTTTCCCCCCAGCCAAGGAACCACATGTTACTCCACGGCTCTCTGGGGATGTGGTCCCCCAGGGCTTGAGTGGATGCATTAAATTTTGTCCTGTTGGTTTTTCATATTGCTGTCCACAAATTGCTTTTCATCAGCATCTTTATCTCTCATCACGTGGACCATCTGATAAAGTGACAGGTGTGGTCTCGCAAGAATTTCCATTTGTAGCTTCCATGGCTTATAATGGACCTGGAAATCGCCTAGATTATACTTTACCTGCTCAAAAACCAAATGAAGAAAATTCTCATCCTGAGGAAGCCACAGACTCTGTTCTCAATAAAAATCAACCATATCACCACCCACCAGGTGGCTATTCTGCTTTATCAGGAAGTATCCCAGACAAGGTACCAGCTCCTGAAAGACAGAGTTACTCTTATTTGCCTCGTATACCTAATTTCAGGTGGCCATATGAGAATAGACCAAATTTACCACCAAGCCGATTATCACCGCAAGTTATGCCTTTCGGGGTTCAGACTCCATTTTACATCCCCGAGAATCAGGAAGCTGGTAAGCGCCCGAAAAAGCCAAACAGCCCGTTTCAGGTCGTTAATTATCTACCCGTTTTGAATGCCAGGTCTCCTATTGCCCATTATCTTCAGCAGCAGAATCCAAACAGTATGCCATTACCTAGGGGACCTGGTGGACCTTCCCAATTTGGGGTCCGGGAGGAGCTTAGCTCTTTGGTCCCTTATTCCATGCTTAATGATGAATCAACGAAAAACACTTCATTCATGCTGAATTTGCCACCTTCATCACATCGGAGTAAGCATAAAAAATCCTCCAAACGTGATCGCACTGGGCATTCGTCTGAACCAAGAAGATATGTGCTGCTTCAGCGTGGTCCACCAGGTAAAGAGCCCAGTGGGTCTCCAGAGTCCAACAATAATTTCAGGGTTCTTTATGAGCAATATGTCCCAGGCCAACATCTTGCGAGACCTCCGAGTCATCATCGCCATCGATATGTTGACACCTTGAATTCAAAACCTCTGCTTGAAGGACCGATGAAGACTTCAAAGAATCACTCTCAAACAAATCCAGCACTCGTTCGTGGATCTAAGGTAAGTTCAGCAGACATTGTATGCTGCTGTAAATTTTTAATTTCCTTCCGTGATCTTGAAACTGCTCTTGCTTGTTTCTTATAGGATTGGAACGTCAAAGTGGAAGAGATGGTCACGAGCTGAGATGGCATGCATTAATTACAAATAAACTTTTGACTGTACCGTCTCTTGTTTTGGAGTAGTCTTTTTTTGTTGTTGTTGTTGTTTTTTTAAATGCATTGTTAAAGGAGTCATTGATTCACGAGGACAGTACAGATGCCTGAAAATTCTAAAATACAATTTTGTACTTCCCGCCATTGATTTACAGTGGTATTCATGGAGACTTGCTTTCAATGGGCAGTTGGTTGTTTTTTTTTTTGTTTTTTTATTGGCGGTCAACTTTGAATTTGCCATCCCTCCAAATGTTTTGAAAGATATTGGTGTAAATGCAACATGAATACAACTGAAGTAAACAAATATTTGAGACAAGATTCAGACTGCATTTCATCAAATTCTTTATAGTAAAATGGCTTTTTTTTTTTACCCCCAGTTTGACACTGAAAGCCAAGGAGTAATGGGGTTAAATTACAGATTTAAACATGTTTGGCAATATACTTGTGAGTGAGTTGGAACCAGTGTTTTTCCAAAGTAACCCAGGTTATTAAATGCAAAGGAATGCTTAAAAGAATCGAACCCTCCCAGGGCATGGTGGTATCAGGAGAACCGGGTCTGTAACTGCAGCAGGTGCGGCGGCTACGTCTCTCTTAACCACCGCAACGGGAACCTCTGCACTGACTGAGGCGGATGATGTGTCAGCAGCTGGAACAGATGCTGTCGCATTCAACTCTGCAGGGGTGGCGACGGAGACCACTTCGGCCGATTCTGACGCAGACTCGGAAGAGAGCAGGCCAGTAAGATGTGGGTCATGGAGAGAAGTCAGCTTGTGGTGTCTCAGACCATGCTTTCTGGTGATGTTTTGTGAGTTCACGTGGACAGTTGGGAACACGTGAGAAGCCCCAGTGCTGTTTGCGTCTTGAGGAGGCACCTTGACGAACATGCATAAACAGAGTAAAGGTTATACCAGACAATGTTACTAACTCTTGGGGAGGAGTGTCTTGTCAACATAGTTTAGACAAGACTAGTGTGACTCACCATGACGGAAAACATCTTGCAGTCCACTGTGTGTGCAGCTCCCAGGCCTTTGGCAGTGCAAATACCACGATTCTGATTGAAAGAAAGAAAGTTGGTGAAGTTCTGTGCACATGTGGTGGCTTAGTGGGGAAAATGACTAGTCAATATTTTTAGATATTTTCTCTAATCATTGGGCCGTTTGCTGGTGCTGGGACTAACATATTTTTATTGGCCATCAGTCTGTCACTTTACATATCAAGCAGCTCGTCTCAGTCAAATGAGTAAAAAACTTTTGGAGAGGTCGGAAGGCCCCATGACAGCAGAATAGCCTACAGTTTTCTGAAAAAAAATATTTAAAGGGGAAGTCAACCCCCAAAAAATATTTGCAATAAAATAGTCAATTTGCCTTCACTAGTGGAAACATGGTTTGCAGAATACGAGTAAAGCCGCAAAATCAACCTGTTTTTAGCCATCTCAGGGTGCAGCCATTTTGTCACTTCTGTCAACTGAAAATGACAGCCCAGTTGCTCAGAGCTCAGCTAACCACCAATCACCTGTTTTCAGAAGCTGAGCCCTGAGCAGCTGTAATGTCATTTTCAATTGACATATGGAAAAAAATTGCCACCCCTTGAGCTGGCTAAAAACGGGTGCATTTTACTGCTTAACTCGTATTCTAAAATCGCGCTATTAGTCAGAATGCCTTGTTTCGACTAGCGGTACCACCTAAAATACTACAGGTGATTGTCACACACTAAGCCTGCTTTCCACCATATGTGACAGAAGAAGACTTCAAAACAACTAAAAGACACTGTATTCCTTCTGTTTGCAACATCTTTGTGAAGTGGGATTTTTCTGTTATGATGACAACCTTAAATAACACACTCTGTGTCATCGTTTCCATTAACCCGAGATGGGACTGGCTCGCTGAAGAGAAACAGTCTTGGGCCTTCCATTACTTACGGAAATGAATCTGTTCCTATCTTAGCTTTGTGATTATTAACTGCTTCCTTTTGCACTGAGGAATTACAGCTATACAAGTTTAACAAAACTATTTCCACGAGTTATTAACTTAAAAAAAATACAAATAAAATTTAAATATTTTATTATTTCGAATTAATCATTTTCATACCAGTCAAAGTGAAATAGGATAATTTCTCGGTTGGGTATCACAGCTGTGGAGAGTAAATAATAGATAGGCCTACTTAGTGTACTTACAGCCATGACGTCATTCAGCGGCACACAGACGTCATTAGTGCAGTTAGCCTCAGCAATCACATATTCTGCCATATAGCGTGGCCCACCAGAGACAATCTGAAACAATGAATCAATTGTTTTTTGCCCCAACAGATTGTCACACAAAGTAAAAGAACCAGATGCAGCAGAACTCGTAAAACCAAGTGTGGGGGCCCACCTGTGTTGACATTCTTCCGACCTCAAGCAGAGAGTATGTTGTGTTGACTGTGTTGTTGTTGAAGGTTGCCAGAGAGGCGTGCACAAAGTTCAGTGCTGTGGTGTCGTTCAGTGGAAGGAGAGTGGGACAGCCCAAACAGAGGTCCTCTGTTGATTCTAAACACCATCGTAGAAAAATAACAATATAGTCAACTGAATGACGATATTTACATACCAACGTGGCCTAAAAGTGATGACAGTGATAATTAAGACTTAATATTGCAAACAAATAATATTGTGAGTTATGTTTTTTTTTCTGCACCAAAACTAACGGTGGGAAGTAAAGAAAGTAATTGATTTGAAATACAAGTTTTATTGACACGGCACACAACCAGTGTCAGATTTTACCTTCAGTCTTGCACTTGAAGGCTGTGACAGTCAGCACACCTCCGACCCTTTTCAGAACCATGTCGCAGTCTCCTTCTACCGCCTGATTTGAGACACAAATTAAACAAAAAGTCCAAAAGCTTGATAGTAATGCAGATTATTTGTTACTTATTTGCTCAAGACTGCTTTTTCTACTCACGGTGAGTGCTTTGGGTCGGACTGTGCAGTTAGCAACAGGAGTGGGGTCCAAAACGTGACAATCTGTCTCCAGCAGGTCCACTTCAACAACATAGATGTCATCTGCATTGGGCTATGACATAGCAGACATTCCATTTGATAATTTGAAAAAAAGTTACTTATGTCTACACCAGGGTTGTCCAAAGTTTCTTTTGGCCTGCTGCTCGTTTTCTAGGTAATTCTTGTCAGTCAATGTCTTTAAACTCATAATAAAACTTTAACATTATGTAAGAATGGATAAATTATTTATTAAATAAATAAGGAAATTAAATGAATAAAATACCCCCAATTTTTTTTTAACTGAAATAAAAATTGTCATGATTGCTTTATTTAAAATCGTATGTTAGAAGAAAACAAACATTCTATTATAAATTAGTTTAAATGTTAAATCAATTGAAAATTTGCCATGTGATTTTCTTTTATTCAAAAATCAATTTTAATGTTGAAAATGACTATGCAATTTATTTAATTATTTTTTTTCTTAATATATATATCACACAAATACTTTAGCTAAATTTGTTTTATTTGCCTTGTCATGAATAACACAATTTTTACACATTTTTTTTTCTTGAAATGTTATGTGACCCTCACTAGCCTTTCCTTTTTTTTTTTAAATTAAATATCCTCAGCATGGAAAATGTATACATTAATTTTTGCTGCGTCTCCAACTTACCTTCGCGAGGATCTTGATGTCTTCAATTCTGTTTAGTGCATATTTGTAGCCATGAGTATGCTGGCCATTGAGGTAGTCCTGAGCCACAAATGCGGCTTCTTCTGCCTCAGGAGAGTCACACTCGGGCTGGCGAACACTGAGCTGAGCGCACCCGAGCGCCAGTAGTCCCAGGACCACTCTGATACTTAGTGCATTCATATCTGTGGAAAATCAGAAAGAATGATGAGGAAAAGAGGGAGAACTCAAGCGAGCTTTAGCTTATATATAGTACTTTAAATGGGAAAACAGCCAAGTCAAACAAGTACTGTCCTTCCTTTCACGTCACATGAGGGTGGGTGCAACTGAAAGCTGAATGGTGGGATCAAAAGTAAAAAAAAAGCTTTGGACCTGGCCACTATTCATTCATTTATTCATTCATTCATTCATTCATTCATTCATATCTAATACCAATTTGTAGAACTGCTTTGTTTCTTTACAGAAAAGTGATTATACAATATCACAAAGAACGGAACAATGTCTACTTTATTTTTGAAAAAAAAAAAAAGATTACATTAATTACATTACTGTAAAAAAATCAAGTGGTATCATGCAATTATTAGGGCAAGATATCGCGGTACTTTTCTGATATCGGTTGACTGCAAGTGTTCCATTTTAAAATAATCACTTGTACAACGTCTCATCACTGTTGAGCTGTTTTTAGAACAATCTCTTTTATCATAGATTGTTTTTGCAATGATTAAACATGGCATCGATAATGAAGCACAACCTTAAATGTCTGCTGAATGTAAAGAAATTATGAATGAATGACGACGAGTACAGTGCGTACACTGAGGACAGACTCTGAACAGGGTCCCTCAGTTATCAGTGGCTTGCACAATAAAAAGGATGTTTGTCATGGGGCGCTTATTTGAGGATACATCGATTTGCAGATCAACATGAGTCACTGAGTACCATGTAGCAAAACCGAGACAAGATCATCAATATTCCAGTATTTACACTTATTGTGAAATTTTTGTGTTGTGGCGTCATGAGAGTTTTACAATGTAAAATATATTCTTTTGCGCAATGAAGGTTACGAAACACTGGACTATAACACTGGTGAACAATTGAAAAAAAAATCTGTTGAACTATATATTTGTTAATTAAAACAAAAATTGGCATGCTGATTCCAAAATTGCTGTCACTTTTTTCCAGCATGTCATTTTTCTCGCCACTGTGTTCCAGATAAGCAAAATACCACTGATTAGCTGAAGTGAGACTTGTAGTCTTATTACGATTGGACTCATCCACAGCTACCTGGCAAATTGTGCGGTCACAATTGAGTCAGTGCAGTGAGAGGTGTGCACAGCTCCCAAAAGGTTAGTACTATCAACTTCTGCAAACAAAAAACTAGCATTGTCGGAATTACAACATTTTTGCTGGCTTTCTCGTAACCTTATAACCATGGGCATACTGTCGTACGTTCTACTTGGTTTTAAGCATTTTTTTTTCTCTACATTGACCCTTGGTGTGATTGTGAGTGTGAACTGTTGTTAGCCTATGTGTGCCCCGCGATTGGCTGGCAACCAGTTCAGGGTGTACCCCGCCTACTGCCTTAAAATTACTGGAATATGCTGCAGCAGGCCCACAACCCTTAGAAGGAGATAAGCAGCTTGGATAATGGATAGATAGATGAATTATTTAAGAAAAAGTTAATCTTGTTCCTCAAAAACTTGATGTGAGACAGAAAAATTGAGAACAGTTTTGCTTTCAGCTCCCAATTTTTTTTTTAAACACTCCTGTTATGTTGTGGGTCAAACTTATCCGTTTAGAAAATCTAGGAAAAAATTAAATAGATTAAAATGTATCTGGTGGCTTCCATTTTTCATTTTTGTGTATTTGGTATAAGAAACTGCATTGCATATGTGAGAGTGGATTATATTGGCCTATGAACATTGTTGTTCGAATAAACATAGGAAGGTAAAAACAGATGTCAGACCAAATTCAACCAAAAAAAATATTCCCCAGTGTTTTTTTATGGTCAGACATTCGCCCCATTTTCCCAGTTTCCAAGCAGCAACTGAATAGTAATTTGTTGTCTGGCTGAACTAAAAGTTAGACTTTGCTTCTATACATTTAACAGGGAGTTTGTTAACAGAGCAAACAAGAATGATTATTTGGTGGTCTATTCTAGGTCATCCAGATGTTACTGACCTTGGTGGTGTGTGGTGTGGCGCCACATTGCTATTAAATTCATCAGGTTCAATCAGGGTATGAAAAATACACTCACAACTACAGTTGTTTTTATTCGATGGTTAAGTATATGCAATAGCCTAAATAATATGCAATAGACATCCGGTCTCGGTGTGAAGAGACACCAGAATGTTGAGCAACTGAAATGCTTTTATGAAGAAATTAATACTTTTATAGTTATTTTAACTACAATAAATGTGAATAAAATTGTACATGTAAAAATAAAAAAATACTTAAAAAATGGCATTTTATTTTCAAATGTTAGATAGCACATGTTATGGCATACATTAAAAAGTTTTGACTTCATGTCAATGCATTATCTCAGTAGGGAACGTTGTCCCTTCTAATATGGCGGCGTTGTAAGCATCTCGTCTTCATATTTGTGTTACTACCGGGTAGTCTCCTGGCCAAAATCTTATTGGACAACTCACGGTTACGTCATCAACACGCGACACCGATCAGTCGTTTCGTGCTTTTAGGTTTTGTCGATGTTGTATAAAACATCTGTCTGAAATTGAACTAGATTCATAACGGTAAGTTAGAGCGTCTGTTGTTAGTTTTGTATGAAATTTTGTTGCAAAGGTTCTTACTGGGGAAACGTCACCTTCTTTTAAAAGTGATACGATATCTAAATTACTTACGACTATGGTACGTTGTGCTTTCCAGCACGATCGTGTTAACTTTACTTAATATTATAATCAACGTTCGCACACGTTTTATTCGTGAGTCAAAACATCACTCCACTGTGACACCTTCTCAATTGTGTTGATAAATCGCCTTTCTTCTGTCTTCCATTTACCTTCTGCTGATGCAGAATCAAGAGCAATTGCTCAAGGACACTTCAACATAATCACAAGCATTGAGTCCGCACCCTTCTGCTTGCAAAACCAAATCCAAAATCCCTATTAAACTGGTGTCTAGTCCACCCATTGTGCTCCAGTAATGGCTTCTCTTTTGTTCAGTGGAGAAGGATCTTGATTAGTAAATACATTTGACATGTGCATTTGTAGAGTGCATTTTTTTCAATGACCCAAAAAATAAACAACCCAAAAATGATTATGTTTCGTAGAAGATGTTAAGAATCTCAAGTAGATAACTAGATCAATAGTTGGAGAGTTTTTCTGCAGAAGTAATGACATTTTTTTGTGGTGAATAAGCTTTGCGTCTGAATGGCATCGTAAAATTACAGACATTAAGATGCAGATATGTATTCCATGAATGCAGATATCTATTCCATGAATGCGTATTGGTCTACGCTTCGCCATTGTTAAACGTGCTGCGTGCAATTGCATTCCGGTATATAATCCAAATGACAACCCTGCAAAAGTAAAAAAATAATCAAAACAAAACAAACAAAAAAAAACACAGCTGCTGTGTTGGTTGTTTTTCATAACATTGGATGGAAATACTTGCACACCTTTTTTTAAGCGCTCCTTGAAGCAGGTGTCCATTTCTGTTTGAAAATTCAAAAGCGCTGAAAACTCTGCCATCATATAACCCTCTCCAACTCTTCCAGATGTACTGGAGAAAAACGTTTCAACACAAAGTGAAGCACCAAACAAAGGAATCCATGACTACAATCAAGAGAGTTTCACATCTCGCAACGCGGTTCAGGAGACATTTGCATTCTCAATTGCAGCTGTGGATGTGGCGGAAACGAAGACAGAAGTGCATTTTGGGTTTCATTCGTGGCAGAAGATCGGTGCCAATCAGGTGCCACAGATCATGCTTCAACATCAAAGCACAATCACAGAGAAGTAAAAGCAAATTTCACATCTATCCTTCGCCCGTTCTAGAACATTCACAATTGAAGACATGCACAGTTGAATCAGAACTCGGATGCGCTCGTAAAACAACACCTTTTTCAAAAACGTCCAACTCTTCAGTCACCAACACTCAAACAACAGGTGTGGCACTAGAACGCATTGGAGAGTATGAATTTGTAGAACCCTCAGAAGTAACACTCACTGGGCTGGATACTCACGTTAAGAAACGAAGAAACTGTGTTCGTGAGCAGAAACTTGTTGGTGACCAGTCAGGACAATGCACTGCTGCCCTTCAAGAAGAACTTCCAAATGCAGATGCCAAAATCGTCAACAACAACAAAATACCCCCTCAAATTGAAGTAGGCCTCTCAGAACTGACAGACAGCATCCATGGTATGTATGGTTTGATTTCATTTTTTAAAAAAATGAAAAAAAACCTGCTGTATGACTTTTTTTTTCTTCATTAATTGACCCAGTGGATATGCAAACCTATCGAACAGACTGATGAGTTTTTTTGCGATGTGAGTGTCGCTTAGATAGTTTTTTTTATTTGACTTGTGAGCAAAAATGTAACTGCATGCAACTACGGTAAAGTCAACTCATCTCACAAGTCGCAGTGGACAAAAAGAGGCTTCAAGCATAGCTTTGCTTTAGAAAAGTAATTTTAGTTAGATGCTAACAAACAATACAGACGGGCCAACATATACAATTAGCATCACAGTGTTGTACCCTTTTAAGCAACTGATATTTACACTAACGGTGGAGCAACACATGTAGACGGACAATAACAAAACCCGCAGGCCTTTATCCTTTATGCTATGTAAAGAACAACTAAAATTTCACCTGAGGGAACTGCATAATGTCTAATGAATTGAAGCAAAAGCGAAGCAAAACGCCACAAGGCATGCTGGGGAGTCTAGGTTCCAGTTTTGTACTATTGAAGATAGACAGCATTTGAGCCACATGTGGACAGAGCGAAGGAATAATAGCGTTATGAGATTTATGTTTGAAAACACTCAACTGTTGCACAGTACGTTCAAAAGTTTAGAGGTCAACAATAAAGGTGTTTTAGCATTTTAGGTTCACCCTGAAATCTTGGCCGCAAGCCCTCAATTTTGTGAATAATATATTTGAATTGCCTGTGTTTGTAATCTCTCTAGAATTTCTTGATGACTTCTACACAATGTATGGAACTTTCATCCCACTGCAGAAAAATGATGTCTTGAGACACCTGGAGAAAATGTTTAACGGCGATTTCACTGACAGGTGAATGTCCGGAAAAAAAAAAAAAAAAAAAAGGACTTTGAAAGGCTGGGCACATACTGATAAACACACAAGTGTTATGCAAACAAAAGAAAAGGTTTTCATTTTTCTGCCCAAAAGTCCCCAAAAAATCCCCAAAGCTCCCATGTGATTTTTTTTTTTGTTGCCGAATTTCTTTATCAGTGTTCACGTTTCAGATTGCAGTTTTTAAAATAACCATATAGCAAGAGGGAAAAATCCAGTTTAATCCAGATTATCGAGTCTCTTTGAATACTATATTTGATGCCATGTCTGTCCATATTAATTCCCATTCACAGTGTAGTCCCTCGGGCTTTTGTTTTTGGACCATTGACTGTCTCATTGTTCATGCGTTGGCTCAACTGTTTTAAGTTATGTTTTCGGTTTTACGTTAATTGATGCCTATATTCACAGTGTTGTGTGTAATTAATTCAATTTTAAATGTTGAATTTACTTGTGCAGCCGAAATGTCATCTCCGAGGTTGTAAAACGAAGAATCGGCGCAGTGCTGATTAAAACTACTCCCTCCTTCCGAGTGGTCTTCAAGAAACACACCTTGACTCTGGATGATTTGTCCACGCTAGCCCACCAGAATTGGCTCAATGACCAGGTTTCCAGTGCTCAGCATCTCAAGTTTTATATCACTGAGGAGAGTCATACTTGAACATGCTTGGTCTTTTGTTTTTGTCTTTCTCCTCCTGTAGGTTATAAACATGTATGGGGAATTGATTGTGGAAGCTGCCCAACACAAGGTAATCAACATTTTATGTTTCCTTCTGAACAGCTCATTCACTGCCATTGTCAGCTACAGATGCAAAATGTGCATTAAAACTCGGGAGGGTTGCCACTGAATGAATTTTAAGAGGCGATAAAATACGAGTGTGGTTCTTTTCTTCTATTTACTGCATACTTGATTCATAACGCCCATGTATTATTTATCATTCCTAGGTGCATTTTCTGAACAGTTTCTTCCACCGACAACTCATGACCAAGGGTTATAACGGTGTTAAGAGATGGACAAAGCAGGTTCTTGTTCTTAATACATTTCATGTTTTATATTTTCAGAGTATTTATATTTTCCTACACTGTGTTATTTTAATTCTAAATATGATCTCATAACACTTGAATATTTCAAACCCATGCCACAATATTGCCCTTAGAAATAAATGGCTTACAGATGGTTTGACTTTTTAAAAATGCACAAGAAGTGCGAGAATACTGCTTCGCAACCCATAAAAAAAATACCAGTTACTACTTTCCTATTAGCCTTTTTACTTGTTTTTGACTCCGTCGTACGTAGGTACAGTGGTACGTTGTCGAGTGCACCAACTTTCCCCGAGTTATAAGCAATCACTCATGCGTCTGTGCGGTGGGCCAACATTTGAAGCAATGTAATTCAAGATTTACTGATTTGTGTTTTGGCCACATGTATTTTGTGAGAATTTTGTGAAGTCAAAGTTAACTCTAATTTAAGTGAAATGGTATTATTGTGCGTTTCATTTGCCTTTATTTTATTTGATGCCTAACGTGTGTATATGATCTGATATTGTTTATTTTAAAACAGATTGATATATTATGATTAGTTTTTGTTCAAAAAAATACATTGAAAAAGAACACCCTGTATGAACATGTCTGGAAGTATGTTTCAGCTTTGCATGTTAGGAAGGAGCTAAGTTTGGCCTGGGTTGTTAGTGGAAATAATGCACAGTCTTTGACCCATGTACGTCTGGTGCATTTTTACTCAAGCAAATCTTCTGAAGGCTATTTACTGCACACTGAATGTTAATGTTGTAACATGAATTTGAAATCATATTAAATTGTTTCAAGATCATAGTTGGTGGTATAATTGCCGGAGGCAGTAATAAAAAAGTACACTTTAATTTGGGTGTGTTAATTACTTACCAGACTATTATAAAACAGCAGAGTTGTCTTTAAAACAATTATTAATAAATAAAATTTAAAAAATTGACTCGACTCCCAAAAAGTTATTTGGAGCATCTATCAGTATTGATTATTCATTGGTGTCTTTCTGCAAATCCACAGGTTGATTTGTTTTCCAAGAGTCTCCTGTTGGTGCCAATCCATCTGGAGGTTCACTGGTGTCTGGTAACCACAGATGTTGCGAGAAAGAAGATCTGTCTGTTTGACTCTCAAGGGAATGCGCCGCACATAGTTGCACAGGTATATTCCACTTTGCTTATTGCCAGCCCCTGCACAGGTATCTTATGGGTGGACATAACTGTACGCATAATTGTTTACCGCAGGACATCCTGAAGTACTTGACGGCGGAAGCGAGAGAGAAGCAACGTGCATCTTTTGTAAATGGTTGGACCGTGTCATTCCATGAGGTATGCCTTTGACATTATGCCAGCAGAACAAAACAGGACAGAAAATTGTACCCACTGCTGAGTTTGTGTTTTCTTTTCCAGAATGTCCCACAGCAAACCAATGAGAATGATTGTGGCGTTTTCGTCTTGGAGGTACTTTCCCCAGCTCGGTACACTTGACCAAAGTCGACCCAGGTCATTAAATCAAAAATCCTTTTTTTTTTTTTTTTTGTCCTTCTCAGTATTCGCGATGCCTCGCCTTGGCTCAGCCTCTCTGCTTTTCTCAGAGAAACATACCAAAGATACGCAAGAGGATCTACAAAGAGCTCTGTGAATGCAAGCTCCATGAATAGGCTCAACAATGAGTCACAAAAGGTTTTGGAGTGAAATTACAGAATTTCTGGAGGAACAGGAAACACGATAGGTGAACTTGAGTTGACAATCTCGAACCATTTTTTTTAATATCCAACTGGTAAAGTGTTTCAGACACTGGCTGAAGCAGATTGTGACAGAGATGGTCAAAAAGCTTCTCAAACCGGCGCTGAACTGAAATTTTCGACAACTCCGCAATGGCGAGACTTCAGACGGGTTGTTTTCAGAGGGAGGTCGCCATTGAGTTTCGAGTGTCACCGAGTATCATTGGGAAGAATAACAGAAAGGCATCCAAGTGGATGCACTTGGAGGGGAAAAAAAAGACTGCAAAAGCCAGTAATGCATAAAGTACTGAAACATTGAATAAATGGACACGTGTACGTTTCAAAAGGTTCAATTAAGTTCACCTGTGGAGCCTATACTGCATTTTAAGTTCATCCTAAAATTGCAACAGAAATCTCAGTATCGTTTCACTTTTTGCGGGGTTGAACATTTCTCATTCGAAGTGATCATCGCAGCTGCAGCTTTACGTATAGTTGTGCACTCTTTTACATGCTAAACCTTCGTTCTTACGGGATTGCGACATAGCTTTTACCCAAGGCACACATTTTCCCACCGCAAAAACAAACACCAACAAATTATCACGTCACCAAAATAGATTTCATTACATGTGAATTTAGTCTGAAATATATTTTCCAAATGTGAAATGTAGACCCAATTCTTCTTCACTCATTTATTTCTTTAATATTGATTAAGCATGATATTTAACAAAGGTCCTTTTCCTGTTATGAAGCACACGCGTTTATTTGGCATTGGCATTCCATTGACATTTTTTTCATTCTATTTAGCATTTTGTTTACAGGCGACTAGCTCCTTTGCACATGGCATTATTTATATTGTTTACAAGATACCTTTACACAGATTTAGGCCTATGCAAATGGCATTACAGCATCTCGGCACAATATATTTGCAGAAAAAGATTTTGTGAGAGGTACCCTTTTTCTCCTGTTCTTTGTGACATTGTTCAAGTCATGCAAAGCAAGCTATTTTGAATGTTTATTCAAATGATTTTTGTACTTTTATTTTTCATTGAAACTAATGTGTACCAGTTGGTCAATAAAAAAAAGCAGTTAATATGCATTTCCTGCATTTATTTAGATTTTGGTCCTCAGGGGGAATTTATCGCACATTTATCGTTATTGAGGTAGTGGAATCTGAAGAATTGTATTGATTTTTTTTTGTAAAATAAAATCTTGCTATAATGATACAGAAATGAATTTAAAGTAATTTATTTGATATGTAAAACATGTTCTTTATTTAGTTTACTCAATGGGACCATTTTTGAAATATTCTCACTATAAATGCTAGTTCATAACTTGTATGTCTCACAGAACACTCAAAACATGCCTTGATAAAAAAATTCCAAATGAGCTAAGGCATTTTATTTCCATTTCCATGGTTCCGAGCACATTCCTGCTTACATGCACTTCTTAAACTAACAGCATAGTTTAAAAAACAAGTGCTAGTTTCAAATGCACAATTGTATTTGGTCACTGCATTTAGCCACTTTTGTGACTAGTTTAAAAAAAGACCTACTAAAACAACCCCCCCAAGTAAAACAAAAAAAAACAGGACAATATGAGAGGAATAATTTACTTTTTTACGTTTGTCAACAAAGGATCTAATTGCAAGGTTAGAGAGTGTTGCACACAAATTAATTAGCCGTGTTTAACGCTTTGGACCTGAGGTAGGTGCACCCAAATCACAACTATTTTACTGATGTTCTCTTAAATCATCTGGAAAGAGCCCGAGTTTTTCTCACATACAATGCCCTTCAAAAGTATTGGAACGGCAATGTCAGTTGTTTTTATTTGATTGTTTACCGAAGACGTTTGGGTCTCAAAAGATGAGTATGAGACTAAAGTTAAGAATTCCAACTTTTATTTCAACTCAACTCAACTTTATTTATAGACCACTTCAAAAACAACCACAGCTGCATACAAAGTGCTGTAGGACAGAAAAAAAAATCAAACATATAAAAACAAAGACAGTCACAAATGTCAAACATAAAAACAACAAAAGACGATTAAAACAATACCAAATCTCATGCTCATGATGATAGCAGCAGAATGAAGTCCGAAGCCTACAAAAAATCATTTTGTCTGGCAATTTACAGAAAAATATAAACTACAACAAAGGACTTCATTGGGGGAAGCAAGTGAAGCACTTAGACTGGCCAAGCCACTCACCAGACCGTAACCCTATAGAGCATGCATTTCACTCCCTGAAGATGAGACTGAAGGGAGAAACCCCCAGAAACAAACAAAAGCATTTCAAAAGAAGATTGCAACAGTCATTCAAACAAATGACACTCTCTCCTGAGTTGTTTAACACACCTAGATGTGAACATAAAATGAAAGCTGGACTCCTGAACTTTTATCTCATAGTCATCCTTTGATCTGAAACCCAAATGTCTTCAGTATACAACAAAAACAAAGGAATTAAAGTCTTGTTTTTGCGTTAAAATTTAAGGCCTTATCACCCAGCCCAATGTTCATGTCCCCCCCCCCATTTTTGCTGTTTGCATTTCATTACTTTTCACTCCGTCTGTGTACAAATGTGAGCTAATCGTTAAACTGGAACCCCCACTCAATTTCGGGCTCGTCATCCAAGCGTATGATGAGGTAGGACACCAGCTGGAACAGGTTCTGCCACAGTCCCAGGAAGACGTAGATATAAAAGTCGCTCACGTCTATTTGGCAGTGGATACCTGAGTAATTCAAATCGCACACACACTCAAATCTGTTGATGTAGTTGATGCAGAAACCTCCATTCATACACGGGTCGGATGCACACTCGTCAATGTCCTTCTCGCACCTGCAGCCGAAAGAAAGGAGAGAAAGACAAAAGCATCATATAAAACATTGTTTCACTGTAGGGATCAGATGTGGAGCAATCTAATCAACTATACATTTACAACATTGGATATATACGCATGCATATTTTTTGCCATAGATTTAATTTTGTTAAAATAATTTAAAAAGCAATTCATTTGTACTGTAAAATCTCTTCACACCATTCCTTGCAATATTTCCATTTCTTGTGTTATTTCTGTCGATTGAGTCTCCATTCACAAAAATTTCCTCAAAGCATCTTTTTTTTTGTATTTCTGGCGTCCGTATGTGGATTCAATTATATGGAAGAGGATTAGGGCCAGTGAGGAAATAAAAAAATAAACCTTGGCAGGATTCTGACTAGCCTCAGAATTCCCACTTTAATCTTAGAATTCTGACTTTCAAGGGTGAATTCCAACTTCAAATTGAGAATTGTGAAAATAAAGTCAGAATTCTGACATTAAAGTGGGGATTTTCTCACTTTAAAGTGAGAATTTTGACTTTAATCCTGAATTTCTGACTTTAAAATAAAAATTTGGAGAATAAAGTCAGAATCCTGCCAACCTTTTTTTTTTCTTCACTGGCCCTAATCCTTTTCCGTACAATTAGTCCAACATAGGCGTTCGACTAAAATCAAATGCTAAAGATGCATCTCTTACCATTGTCCTGAGAAACCAGGTAGACAGGAACAACTGTTGTCCACTACTGAGCAATTCCCTCCATTAAAGCAGCTGAAGTTCCATTTTGCTCCGCTACATTTTGACACAGGCAGCTGAGGAAGACTTGACAGACCCCCCCCAAAAAGATACAAACAACATTAGAACAGTGGAGTAGTTACGTCTAGTATCCCGCAACGCAACTATTTCCCGTTATAAAACTCTCGCAGCACACCACAAAACAAAAACGTCACCAAAATAGTACTGCGTGCTGGTAGTGGAAGAGCATTTAATTTTTTTTGCCTGTTATTATACGTCACCAGCATAGATAGATAAACCAAGATAAGTTATTTGATGTAAATAATTAAATTTGGAAAATTGCTAATTTTCCATGGCACAGTATTTAGGAATCAACTACTTGAAAAGACTTGAGAGTACACTGAAAATATTAAATAATGAATGTAGTCAAACATGCCCCTCCCCCTCCATAGCAGGGGTTACCCTCCAGACCACCTCCACAATAAGTGAAATCCACCATATTGAACTACCCTAAATACTCCATGGCATGTTTTTATAGCATTATGGCACTCATTTTTGAAGGTCTTCAAACACACTTTTTAAATAATGCAAATCCACTTAAACACGTGATGTAATATATTTTGAGAGAGTAAGCGCAAGGGATAACACAAAAATATTGGACAGTGTAACAGTGTACCGATCTCATTGTGTTTACAGTAAACAAATGATTTTTTTTTTTTTTAACCGAACTAACAAACTCATCATGTCACAAAATGACGATGAAAATGAAACTACAGCCATTGGTTTTTGTCGGTGTAAAAAGCAGGCCTGAGTATTTTTCAGCAAAAACCAGACTGATCTAAGTGTCGTGTGTTTAGAACCTATTCCATCCAATTTTGGGCGACTAGGCGTGGTTCACTCTGAACTGGTATGCTCGCCAATCTCAGGGCAAATACGGACAATTTAGAGTGTTGAATAAAGCTATCAAGCTAACATGTTTTTAGAAGCTGGGAGGAAAACGGAGTACTCAGAGAAATCGCATGCAAACTGGGAAAATGGAAGTGCTAAGCAGTAGTCCACTGTGCCGTTAAACTGCTCAAATCTTAAAGTTAAACATGACTTCTTTAACGTTGCAGCACTTACGGGTTTGTCTCAATGTACCACGGGATCTCGGGAATTTTCACACTGTAAGAGACAAGTTTCCATCAGTACAAGAGTGGTCAAGATGTTTCAGGAGGGTGGGTCCCATTTGAGCATTTATTTCGATATCCAGCCAAGGTTTTTTTTTTTTTTTTACTAGTACACTCATTATCTTCATTAGTAAGACAATCCAGCTCACTAGTAGAACAACTTTGTCATACTAGTAACGTTTGATTCCGCTACGCTTATTACAACTTTGGCATGATAGAAGGACAACAAAGTATTTGAATTTTTATGTATCCGTCAAAAATCAAAATAGGTCACATTTGACCTGATCAGTATATGAGGGTTAAGCTTGATATTTAAAAACATGCTCAAATGGCTTTTTATGATGGATGGATGATGATGATTAAAACTAACTTGCAATATTGTCCCGTGAGGTTCTGGGGGCAGAGACATGAGTAGTTCTGGACTCCTTTGAGGCATGTCGCACCATTACTGCAATTGCTATTCTCACAAAAATCCACCTCCATCTCACACTGCGCCCCTGTGTACCCTTGCTCACACACACACTGGTAGCCCCCTGGAACGTTGCTACAGTCTCCATAAACGCACGGCTTGGCCACGCAGGGGTCGCTCGGTTCTTGGCACAATGGACCACTCCACGTCGAGGGACAATTGCAATGATGTAAGTCGAACAGGTCCTCACACAAACCCTTGTTCTGACAAGGGTTGGACGCACATACGCTTGCCCCCCAGCAGCCGTAGTGTGGACGGGCGTTGACGTTCAACTGCGAAACCTGCTCTTCCTGCGGCCTGAGAAGTTTCAAGTCTGCGTCCAAGTGAAAAGGAAGAAGAAGGCTTCCGATTTTTACAGGACCTAAACATCCTGAGAAACTCACTGGGGAGTCCAAGCTCAGCCCGCCTAGGAAAATGTCTGTTCCCTCCAAAAGAAAATCCAAATCCCCAGCACCTAACGTGGATATTTCCACTCTGCTTCCATCCACACTTATGATCCACTCAGAGGTTGGATTGTCCTTGTTGAGGCTCACAGAGTGCCACTGTCCATCACAGACGGGACTGTTACTCTGCATGGGGGAATTGTCCTGGTCCAATCCGGCCCGGTGCTCCACAACCACTCGGGAGTCCTGAAGGGAGACCGTGACGTATTTGGAGCGACTTTGTGCATGCAATATGGTGGCAGCAGTCTGTCTTGTGCGGAAGCTGAAAGAGACACTGGTGAGGCTGATGGTGCGGTTGTTCTTCGCATTCTTCCGGTAGTGCAAAATCCCACTTTCTGGGCGAATTGTTACGTTGGAAAGACCTATCAAAGGGAGGAAAAAGTAGGACATTAAGGATTTTTTGGAACGCTGACATTTCAAAAATCCACACTGACCATTCTTTAGAGAGGCTAATGACTTTTTATATTGCACTGTCTTGTTCTTGATACAAAGCTTGATTTAACGGATGCTTCAGCGAGTGACAACTTTACCCGCACCTTCTTCAGATGGTTGGGCATCATAATTTTACGCTAGAAGCCTTTGAATTATCTGAAGTCGGTACGCCAAAGCATCTGTTAAATCGAGCTTGTGTTTTTATTTCTGAGTTTCAGTGCAAGCCTCCAAATAGACTTTCCAGGGCGTTGCACGAACACCTGCTCTGAGTTTGGTGTTTTCATCTGATTTGTCAAGAATAGACCTTATTTCAAGGAACTTGCCATATCAATAGCTCGTGCTCATAAGGTGAAATATGTTTTTGTTTTTTTGTTTTTCTTTTTGGTTTTGTGACATTCTTCCTAAAATACACAAATATAACTAATTTATTACTTGGTGCATTCTAGGTTCACCCTGAGATGTCACCCCACGTCCAATATACAAAGTTAAAGTGAGAAGTGTTGACCGTATCTCCTTGCATCGCATACGTGGTCTCCTACAGGACTCATCACCGCAAACCTCCACCGGCATGTGGCGGCCGACTTAATCTAACCAGGGATTAACATGTATTAGAGGAATCCTGTGTAGGATCCCTGCTTCAACTCGGTTCCCTCCTGTAATCAGACACTCTGTAATTAATTGGTGCCTTCGCACAAGTCAGTGGACCGGGGAGACCGCATACACTTCCCTCTGGAGTTTACAACCCAAGATTAGATATGCTCGTACGGTATTTAGCCTTCACTAAAGTCCTAATTCCTTCTAAGACAGTGTCTTGATGTTCTTATCTTAATGATTTTCAAGGCGAGAAAAGTGTGAAATATATATTTATATCGCTCACACTCAAAGCCCTGCGAGCTCTGCTGGCATACAGTGGAGGTGGGACAGGGAGACAGCTCGCACCATTTCACCTCCTCACAGCGCTGCCCTGCCGTGTTCGGGGGGCAGTTACATGTGAAGTCATCCCACATGGAGTAACACGCACCGCCGTTGAGACAGGGGTTAACCTAGATTACAGAAAAAGATCAAATCAATCTACTTTTCTCATGACAGGGAGTATGTTCAAATGAGGCTGAATTTGCTCTGAGGTATCTCCATCCATTCATTTTTTTTTTTGTTGTTGCGATTATCCTCATTTCACAGATGGGTGAGCTGGAACGACTAAGTGTTTGCTAATTTTGTTGATTTCATTCAGTTTTTATTCTTTAGTCCAATCAAATTCCAGTCTTTGTAGGTTGCCATGTCGAATCAGCAGTGCAAGTCTACGCACATGGATCGGTTGTTTGTATTGATGGTTTCTGTAATTATGACATGATAGTGGTGGTATTATAGCAAGTAAGAACTTGCTGAAGTTTTGTAACAGAGTTTAAATATTCATTACTCTGCTGAAGTATAATTCCTGTACTGAATTATTTACATGTCTGGAAACTCGCACTTTCACTCCACTAAAAGAAAGACAACAAAAAGTCAGACATGATATTCTAACCACCCAATTAAAAAAATGCTCTTAATTAGTCCATTTATTTAATTATTTTCGATTCATAAGTAATAAGTAGAGCAAATACTGTACTTTAATACTTTCATTTTCAGGTACTTTATACAAGACTGCTCAATATCAAATGCACTGTCCACCACTGCCTATTGAATAAAATATATTGTCAGTAACGTACCGCGCACGCGTTGTCACTGCTGCATCCTGGCGTCACACTGATCAGCTGCTCCAATTTGTAAGATTCCACAACAGTTGTTATCGGATAGAACTGAAGTCGCTTATTATTCATCCTCAGATCTTGGACACACCCTTTAAAGTAGCCTCCAAATGTGGCCGAGGCCCTCGGGTCCGCTAGGCCACCCACAAAGACCTGATCCCCCCGATGGGCCCAGATGTGCCTTATGGGTCGTGAGCTTTGAACCTGAGCCGACCGGATCAAGGTTACCTCTGGACCGTCTAGCTTCACAGTCACCAGATGAAAATGGCCATCACTGATCACACTTTGGCCGAGCAAGGTCTCAAAGTTGTTGACTTGAATTTTGACTTTGCCCTGATCCAGCCAGAGCCGAAGGTACTGACTGGTGCTGTTGGCCAGGATCAGGAGGAGTCCTCTCGGCTGCCTGGTTCTAATGAACAAGGACACGGTCAAAGTCTCTCCAGGCTCATCATCTATTGAGAAGACAGCATAACTTTCCAAGTCTTTGCTCCCAAACCTTGCAGTGATGTACTCTGTGAAGGGAAAGAGAGAAGCACATTATTCTGTGTGAAGCTTGTATCGCAATGTACTTTTACCTCAACACACAGCCAATAATGTCTAAACAGCTCGCAACAAAAGCGAGTACACGCCTATGTGAAACTATCCAAAGCAGGTTGTATGAAACATTTCCCGTCCTGGGTGTCATGTGACATGTGATTAGTTTTCCAAGAGCTCATGTGTGAATAGGGAGCAGGTGTGTTCAATTTTGTGTTTTAATTTCGCTTGCTGGTCACTGGAAGTTCAATATGGCACCTCATTGAAAAAAACTCCTCCCCAGATATGAATAAAGATTTCCTAGTGTTGTCCCATGAAATGATGCGGTAAAATATTCACAAGAATGTGAGAAGTGAACTTATTTTGTGAGATTCTGCAGCTCTTATATGCAGTCTATCTTTGGCGTGATTTGGTAAGACTCTTTCATTTATTCCAGATAAGCTACTCAAGCCCACGTTTTTGCAAATCCTGAGCCCAGGTGTTCCTTGAATGCCTCCTCATTGCATGTGTCTGAACTCCCTGCTATTTCTACATGTAAGCTACTTTAAAGTCTGCTGACTAACCTTACTATCCTCTGCCATGGCTTTCGGCCATCCTGCAGTAACACTGGCTCACTTGACAAATCATGATCCGTTTGTCTACAGTCATTTCTTAATAAATCCTTTATTTATATTGTACTTTTCACAATTAAAAAGCAGTCAAGATGAAAAGTTGGTTCCTTTCCAACAAAGGAAAAGACGATAAAGTGAATTAAACTCTCCTTTTCCAACCACCGTTCTCACGCGATGGGAAGTACTGCCACTTGAGTCTCCAGAAACTACCATTATTTGAAGATGGATTTTAAAAAGCGCTCCTTTGATCACCAACATTGAGAAACAATGAAGAGACTAAACTAATAACCATGTAGAAATTAACTTCCCCCAGTCATCTTTCTTAAATTAACAGTGGGCATTTTGTTTTCTTATGGTCTAAATTACGGGCAACTAAAAATAACTACGTCTAATATTAACTTTGTATGTAGCATAATAGTAACTTACTCGCGATTCTTAGCTTCGTCTCCCAAAGTGTTTTCTTTTTTTTTTTTTGCTCTTGTATTCTCGGGCGTCTTTGTGTAGAGTCGGTAAACTTTTTTGGTGGGCTTCTGCTTTGAATATTGCAGCTGTGAAGGATTATGGGTAACATGTTTTCGGAAAGTTTGGTCAGGAATAACCTATGTTAAAAGTGGCACCACTTTGAAGCATTTTTAGAATTTAAACAACCCTTCCATCAAGGACTACTGGTTTTCCTTGCATGAAGAAGATAGGAAAGGAAAATCCTGAAGCAAAAACCTGAATCTAAAGCGACCCATATACTTTAGTAACATCTTACCATCTGCACAGTTGCCACCCTCATAAGGTCGATGGCACTCGCATGTGTAACTCCTCCAGCCCTGACTCACGCAGCGGCCTCGGTTCTGGCATGGTCCGTCGTCGCATTTGTCGTTGTTATTGCATCCCATTGTCACATTAACCTGAGCGTCAGAACCCTTGGTCGACGTATTCGGCACCACCCGATGGGAATCCACAAGCACATCTCGTAAGCAACCCAGAAAAGCACGCGGAGGTTCTGTTTTGTAGCCGGGAGCTGCTCCTATGAAGAGGCTTTGACGCACCGTCCCAGGTTGAGGGAGAGCGGAGGCTGCCTCAAGAACTTGGACATCGGTTGGTTTGCTTTCCCTGGCACAGTTTCCCTCAGTACAGAGGAGCCGGATCAGGCTGACCACTCCGCCGAGTGAGGCCTCCAGTGTGTGCCATTTGTTGTTGGAGATAAATTCTGGTAGCTGCTGAACCAATGTGCTGGATCCTTGGTTTTTGAGACTGTGGAGGCACAGATGTCCATCCGTTAGCTCAATGCTAAGAAGGAGGCCAGCCACTCTGCGTTGCAAGAGAGTCCCAAAAAGTTTTTCTGTCCGGAAGCTGAGTGTAACATTCAGAGGGGCTTCTGGGTCAACCAGATGAGTCTCTATGTACATGTACCCTTGGCTCTCAAATGAAAAAACAGTGGAGGTCTGACATTTGGAGCCTGAGAAGCCGGCAAGGCAGATACAGGAGTAAGTGTGTTTCCCGTGTACAAATAAGGGAGAGCATATGCCACCGTTTTCGCATTGGTTGTCATCGCATCCCGAAAGTGCAACATTGCAGGTCTGTCCCCCGTATAGACGGCCGTGTAGGCTCTGCTGGGAGCAAAGGCATCTGAAACCGCCAAGGTGACTCTCACACACGCCGCCATTCCAGCATGGCTGTAGTTCACATCCGTTGATGTCACTATCAGGGAGTATGCCTAGAAAAGATTGCATCATTATGATATTTGTTATTGTGAAGTGAGATGAGTGGAGTTTGCTATCACCATAAAGCGCTTGTGTCTCAAGTTACTGTGAAAACAATCAAACAAATGACAAAAATCGAATAAATTAAGCCGAGCCCATGAATAATTTAAAGCGAATTAAGTTTAGTCCCTTGGTTAAGCAAATCACAAGTCAAGTTAAACAATTTTGTTTATTAGAGGTAGAGCAGAAACTGATTTGAATCGGAAAATCGTTTTTATTGAAAAGATGCCAGTGCATCGAATCCAATCAAATCGTTCCACATTCAACTATATTGAGATACGTATCGAATTGTCTTCTATTGGAGCGATACAGGAAGGAAATGCCACATTTTCAGGACTGACAAGTTCTTTCATATGCAAGTAAAATGACTAAAAACCCCTTTGCTTCATATTATGTAGAATTGACCCACACCATACACAATCGAATCATATATACTGTTTGCCTACCTTCAAAAAGCCACCATAAACTCCAAATATGCACAATGAATTTTAACATTGTCCTCCTCGAATCCTCCAAATTAATAGTTATTCAGGAATGTCCTCATTTTGCACCAAATCCAGCTGGGGAATTGTATGCAGCGCCATCATCATGGCTGCTCCTCCATGCATGCATGTGTGCTCAGTGGCGCGCTTGGACCGTGGCGAGCCAAGATTGGAGAGATTAGGCTAATGCACTTACAATGTCTTACACTTTAATTGTGTTGGCAAATGGAGTGCTCCAACCTGCAAGCTAATTCGAGTGATCCCTCCGAGGAAGATTTGACTCTGAACTGTGTTTTTTTTTTTTTTAATTAGAAAACAGAGTTTGGTTCAGTGGAAACAATGTACAATTAAAACCTAAGTGTTCACAAAAACTTCTCCAGTTGATATAATTGTCAACCACACAATTCCATTTATGCAATTTAAAACATTTCTTATTATTCTTATTATTAAGTGAGAAATGCAAATATTTTTCAGTATTTTCTTCTCATTTTCATTCTTTTTTAAAGCAAAAAATAATGTTTTGCACTGTAGTATGTAATCAACAGTAAATAAAACGTGACAGTTTTAGACACAGTCAAGATGAGGAAATCACAAATACAATATTTTCTCATTCAGGGCAATATTTTCCTTGGTGGACAAAAAAAACAGCAGAGTGCTTTGTGGTATAATGCCTCAAACTTGTATTCTTTATTTACTGATGAATTAGCATTTTAAAGGGATCCTAGTGCCAGAATGGTTGATTTTTTTTGAACAAGCTAAATGTTTGTTTTTTTGTTTTTAATTAGGAGAGGCATATAAACTTGTATTTTAATACTAATTAATTTTTATTTATTTTTATGTTATCAATTTGTTTTGGAGAAATCAGCACAAAACAAAGGAGTTCAAAAACGCCTGGTAATGATCAACATGGCCACGTCCCACTCCCCCTTCCTCCATGTCTTGGTGGGAGTCACATTAGGGACCAATCACAATTTGTCCATTCAAAGTCATTGTGAAAGTGTTTTGCCATCTAACGATATCAAAATAACGGGATTAGCAGGCCCCAAAATGTGGACATCTCTACTTCGGTCCACTTCACCCTCTGAAAACATCACAAAAGGATTTGCCCTTGGTTGAATGAAAAGAAATTGACAAAACGAGCAGCTTTTGTTTTTTCAGTTTTTTTTAAATAAGTCATCAAGATATGCAAACATTGTGTTCCGAGAGGCTTTTGTTCGTTGGTCGTTATATATTAGATTTTAAAACACAAGTGTTTCTTGACTTGCAACTGCCGGCTTCGTCCTGAGATTTAACAAAATCTTAGCGTAGCAAAATGTCGGAAAACTAAAACCAATCACGTGTACCTCATCTCTCGCCCAAAGACAGGTGGGATTGGCTCCAGCACAGCCGCGACGTCTAGTGTGGATAAGCAGCTCAGAGAATGGATAGATTGGTGAAATGTTTCTGGCATTTGTTTGCAGTTCTGTAGCCATCAAGTGTAATCTCAAACATTTGGTAGAGAATTTTATTCAAAATTCCTTTGAGTCTGTTGAAAATAAATCATTCATTATGCTTATGACTCATCCAGGGGTAAAAACCATCACATTTAGACTTTGTTTCTTTTTTCTTAGTGTAGTTGTTTAACAAACAAAATGCAATTGTGCGGAACAAATTGATATGAAAGTAGTTTGAAAAAAAAAATAGTGTGTCATTTATTTTAGCTACAGTTTTAAAGGAAAATATGTCTGTGGATGCATTCACACTCCACTAGCACTAGCTAAGTCTTTTGTGGTATTGTCAATCTAACGTTTACAATGAAATTCTTCAATGGCACCGGAGAAAAAAAAAAGGAAGCATGTCTGAAAATACATCAGTATTCAATTCATATTAGTTTTCATGCTGTGAACACGTGCATGTACTGTAGCATGTTCTCAGAAATCTGTCCTAAGTATACTTGGCACAGCTTCTTGCTGGCTTGAGGCATAAACTTTCAAAGGCAACTCGGGTCAATTCCGCTAATCTCAGTCTGTCCTTGAAAGGCTCCGTAGTAAACTGAATATAAAGCTGGAAAAATTTTAGGACAGCCTTTTTTTGTTTGTTTTGTAATTGTAAAAGAAGGGTTATCAAACTCTTTCCGTTCGGGGACCCCCATAAAGAGATTTTCCCTTCATCATCCTAATTAATAATCCATTAATTATAATTCTAACAATTATAATTAATAAATCATAACCTTCTTATACTGTATATCCCTAAATGCCACCGGAATTAAAAAGTTGCCTAGTTTTAAGAAAAAAGTAAGAAATTTATTAAAAAACTATGGCATCGGTTTTAATATTTTTTTTTTTAGGGAAGGGATACAAGAATAAAACCTGGCAAAAAAATGCCAAGATGAAGTCGCAATGATGTGAACTGAGGGAAGAAAATTACATCTTAACATGTGATTTTGTATCTTAAAACCGCACTGTTTAAAAGTACTTTATTTATTGTTAAATAGACAGATCAACTGTTCAAATGCCTTTTAGTACTGAGTATTAAGCACCGTTACTAAGTACTGTTAAAAATAGTTTGTTAATTGTTCCACAAACACTCGCACAATACACATCATATACAATACAATACAATACAATACAATACAATTGTGTTTATTTTAGATATTATTTTTTATTTTATTTATTTTACGTAAGTTATATTTATATTTTTATTGTATTTTTCTCTTTTGTATTTATTTTCATTGTATTTATTTCATTCATACTTTTTATTTATTATATTATTAATGTACAAGTTTCTAATTCCTTCTTTAGTATTCATGAAAGTAATGCCATAGATTTATTTGTACGGATCTTTTACAAGCAAAATAATTTTATTGGTACATCCATCCTCAAAAAGTATTACAGCTTACAACTCAGAAATTTGATTAGCATATCTTGAACTTTTTTGTAAAAGATTTTTCAAACAGTCAAGAGTGTGGACATTCATCCATCCATTCTTTACATACAAACATCTCTCTTGTGTGAAAACGCAGCATTTGTGTACCTTAAATATTACAATATTATTTTAATACTGTCTCTAGTATGTAATATCTTGACCTCTCGTGCCGTTCATATTAAAATTCGACTACATTACCCAAGAGTCCATAGTACGGGAAACGTATCGTCCCACAGCAACACTTCCGATTTTGTGTTTGTGCTTTTTTTCTTAAACACGGATGTATATTTTGTGTCTTATAATATAACTATTAATTTAACATGACCGATTCATTGTAAAATTTTACTACGTAATATATATTTTAAAACAATAATTGAGCAACCAATGGGCGATTCGTTTGTTGCGACGTACCCAAGGAATGACGGAAGGAAGGAGTGTCGTTTCCGATATAGAGAAAATTATTATTCCTTCGTTTTTTTTCCTCACAACAGGAATATTTGGCTCGCCTTCACATGTGTTTTTGAATACGGCTCACGTATTTGAGGTATGTTTTTGTCAAAATAAAACAAAAAACTCAAAAATTGCAACGCTAATATCCGTAAGCGCATTGAGGTTGTTTGTCAACATCTCCTCGGAGGGGGGCCCTGTGTGTACTGTGGCTGCTAGCACGTTGGGGGTCCTTGAGGTGGAGAGCAAACGCACAACCGCAGCTCTTTCTTTTAATCAAGAATGGAAGTGCTTTGCAATTACCTTATTATTATGTTATACCTATTACCTTACCATAAGTAACACAGTTTTGAGGGTTGTTTTAAAGCCAATGACAGACACACCACTAGCAAAACGCCCTTTGTTGTTATTGTTTATAGCCGACTAACATCCTAAGCATTGATTTGATTCATGTACAATTCGATGCATGTTTTTACACACATTTAATATAATATACTGTAAACGTCAAGTACACCGGATTTAGTCGTAATACGATAAAAAGTCTACACACCCCTGTTTAAATGGCAGTTGTTTGTGATGTAAAAAATAAACAACTTCTTCCACAGTAAATGTGACGTATAACCTATAAAGTTCAATAGATTTTTTTAATTTAAGTAAACTTAAACGTGAGATAATGTGGTTACACAACTGCACACCCTCTTATAAACTGAGATGTTACTGTGTTCAGGATTAACCAATCACATTCAAATTTGTGTTAAATACAGTAGTTGTCACCTGATACCATTTAAAATTCCACAGATTAACCCCAGATAGAGTTCAGATATTCTAGCAAGCCTTTTGTGACATTTTTGATTTTTTTAGAAGAAGATGGAACATTTTATGGTAAGACTGACTGAAGTGTTCATAGTTTCTTTCACTTTGTCTAAGAACCCATTTCCAGTAGAAGAAAAACATCCCCGAAACATGCGTCATTGTAGGTGTGGTGTTCATTCGATGACGAGCAGTGTAACTTTACAATTGCAATTGCGGCCAAAAAGTTTAATCTTGTTTTCATCGGATCATAACAAAATCTCCCAAACACAAGAGGGAATATATGCGTTTGAAATAAATCAGTCCGTCAGCGTTGGCATAGAACCTCCAGGCTTCTCAACTGCTAGAAAGTGTGACAAAAAAAGTCAACAAAAGCCTACTTTACCATCTGGGTTTTATTTGGGGTTAATTAGCAGCACTTTAAATGGTGGCAGGGGTATGCTGCTTCTATTTTACATTAATATGAATGTAAAGTTACGAAAAGGTGTGCACACTTGTGTAATCTCATTAACTCACGTTAACGGTGGAATTAAAAAAAAATGTCATTTTTCAGACTACAAAAAACAGTCATTTGAACACGAGTGTATAGTCTTTTTATAGGCACTTTTACAGCTAAAGCTTGCCTTTGCATATTCAATAGAGGCTTGATTTATAATGTAAATTGTTGAATAAGTATTCAAGTAAGGACATGTATATTTACAGTGTACAGCCCTGAATCACAGAAAAGGCTCAAAGTTCTTAATATGTCCTGTAAGATACGCTGAAGATCACAATAACTTCTAAACCTGACAGTCCACAGTTAACAGAGGGCAAGGAGAAATGAAAAAATAAGAGTAGGCGCCGCAGATTGCATAATTCCCGTTCCGGGATGACCAGGCTGCAATGGAGTCCATGTGGGCAACATTTAACTCAAAATGTTAAGTAGAATAATGTAAGAGTCAATTTAATAAGATGAAGCGCCGCCAAAAGTCTCCTTTGAAGAAGCGGACGAGGAAATCTCCATAGCAGCGCCTCGGAGGAGGTGGTACTCCTCAGATCTTGTCTAGATCAGTCATAGAAATTGTTTATTGTTGTCTTTTAGATTCCAGTGATGTACAACTGCGTTGCATCATATATTGCAAAGTGTTTTTAATGTATCAATGTCATCGTTTGTCTTAGATGTTCATGCACTTACTTGTTTTGCTCCTCAGGATTAATTCATGCTATCCTCAAGTGCTCCAATGAAGAAAAGAACAAGCAATTCTTCGCCTGCCAAATACAGCAGGCAAAGCAAGGCTTTGAAACACGACATTACACCGCCTGGCACCTCAACCAGCTCTGCAGTGACCCTACAAGCAGTCCCACAAATCCGGCACTTGACCATGGTGAATCACAGTCTCAACCTACTGAACTTCTTGAACGAAGATCGGACTCGGCAGAGGTTCTGTGACGTATCCGTATCCGTGGGTGGAAAGCTGTACGGCGCCCATAAAGTGGTTTTGGCCCACGGAAGCAGTTACTTTCATGCCGAGCTTTCCAAAAACCCCGCTATGACCCACGTGACTCTGGATCACGTGGAGGACTCAGTTTTCGAGCACCTCCTTGCCTTGCTGTACACATCGGAGTGCGTTATTGCCGAGACGGAGCGCCAGGCTGTGACTGAAGCAGCCCGCTTCCTGGACATGATGGATGTCTTAAAGCTGCTGTGTGAAGAAGGGCCAAACAACGACCCTGCGAGTGGTGATGAGACCAAATCACTAATAATAGCCACTCAAGGCTCATTGGATCAACCAGTTTGCATAGAAAACTCACCACAGGACACAAGTTTGACTGATGATCAGGCACAAACTCCAAGTAAAAGCCCGAAGATGTCTTGCAATAATGAAGCTACCATGCGGAGATCTGCTCGAAGGAGGAAACCACCGACCAAGTATAAGAAAGACGATATGGAGTGCGTGAACAGCACTGAGGAAACACAAATAACTCAATCACCAGAGGAGCAGTTTGAAGAAAGATGGAATGAAGAAGAAGCTGCAGAATACAAACTGGTAGTGGATGAAACTAGATCATCACACGTGGAAGATAGTTGGGGTGACGAGGAAGAAGAGGGCCCGATTGAGGAGGCCGGTAAAGCACCAGCCCCAGGTCCCGTTTATCCCGAAGGTCTGACCCCTGTCATCATCCGCATCGCCAGCAAGAAGATTCTCAAGTGCCCCAAATGTGACAAGACCTTTGATCGAGCAGGTGGGAATGGTGAAGTTTTTGTAGCTTAAACATCACAGGTCGCAAAAGTACTCACACTGTGTACTTAAGTCGAATCACAGATACATTACATTAAAAAAAGAATCCGGTGCAAGTTCTGTTTTGACTGCTTTAATTGAAGTCTCTCTAAAGTGAATTCAAAAGATTTGTTTCTAAATATGTTTCAAGATAATTGGTGAAAATGTGTAAAAACTGAGACCTAGGTAGTACTCGATAGCAAACTTATAGCATTAAACTGTTTTAAACCATTACAGCATACAAGTCTGCATTTGATAATTTGACAAAAACATAGAATAGTTAAATAAAATCGATCATACTAGTGATGCTGATTATAAATGAATTAATTTTGGCAGATTTCTATTGTCAAGGCAGTGTGCACATAAATTTTGGCATGGTTCTCAAATGAGCATTAGAGGTTGTTGTTTGGTGCTCTTCTTTTTCCTCCGACCAACTGCCCTCATGGATGAACTTAAAGACTTACAGCCATCTGGGCAAGGTTTAACGTTAATATGCGTAGACACCTAATATAACTGAATCAATGTTTTTCAGTTTTTATTTTCTGATCCAACCACATAGGTATTCCGGGGCTACAAAATTTTGGCTTATTAAAAACACCACCATTTACTGTTTTATTTAAAAAAAATATAGTCGGCCGACTGGTCAGCATGTTGGCCTCACAGTGCAGACGTCGTGGGTTTGATTCCGGCTCCGGCCTTCCTGTGTGGAGTTTGCATGTTCTCCCCGTGCCTGCGTGGGTTTCCTTGCAAAGTAGGTTAATTGGACACTCTGAATTGCCTCGAGGTGTGATTGCAAGTGGGACTGGTTGTTGGTTTTTGTGTGGCCTGCGATTGGCTGGCAAGCAGTTCAGGGTGTACCCCGCATACTGCCGAAGATAGCTGGGATAGGCTCCGGCACCCCAGCGACCCTAGTGAGGAGAAGCGGTACAGAAAATGGCTAGATGGATGTATTTGAAATTCATGTTTTTCAACTTACATCATTGGTGATTCCTGTGTCTACTAGGGAAGTACGAGAGTCACACCAGAGTGCACACAAAAGAGAAACCCTTCCAGTGTGACGTCTGCCTGCAGCGCTACTCCACCAAATCCAACTTGACTGTTCACAAGAAGAAGCACGCCAGCAACGCTCCCTTCCAGATGAAAGAGCACAAGTGTCCCTTCTGCAATAAGCTGCACGCCAGCACTAAAACTTTGGCCAAGCACGTCCGGAGGTGAGACCAGGTGCCCTCGAGTTTCGGAGGGGATCATAAAGCACCAACGCAGTGCATCTAGCATGCGCACACTCATGAACCCATGATGCATACACAGCTGTATCCGGATGTTAAGGGATTCAACACCAACCAACATGTTGTTCTCCTCTGTCCTGCCAGGTTCCACCCAGAACACCTCCAAGAGTTTCTCAGTAAGAGGAAGCGGAAGAGTGAAGGCTGGAAATGTCCTGTGAGGGCTGCTGTTAATTTAATTTAATTTTATTCAAATGTTTCAGACCCTGACTTAATTGCATACCACTATCTAGTAATCATAACATGTATTTAATGAAATGACTTAAATCCTTCTTTCCTCTCTTGCTGAGCCAGATTTGCCTGAAGTCTTTTACCCGAAGGACTCACTTGCAGGAGCATATGATCCTGCACACCCAAGAACGGCCGTTCAAATGTGCTTTTTGTGATGAATACTTCAGGTCCAGGTTTTCCAGGCTCAAGCACCAAGAAAAGTACCACCTGGGTGAGCAATAAGAGGGAAAATTATTCCTGAAAATATATATTAGAGTTTGACTTGTGTGTTAAATATTTAAATAAAATGATACCTGTAATGTTAGATTAGTTCAGTTGTTGGAGAAATAATCCACAGGTCAAATTTTCTCAATCCTAAATCCTCTGTTAACTGCATAGACAATTTCAAGTAAAACGTTAACTCTCTTACCTGTCATACACATTAAAAGTAAGCACTGTAATAAACCTTTGTTAACCTTAAAAAAAAAAAAAAACTATAGTGTGATATCCACTGTCTTAATGTAGCAGTTTTACTCTTACATATACATTAAGAAAATATGAATTTAATTAATAAGTAATACAATAACAGATGAGGATGAATAATTTCACTTTACTCTTTCATTTATACAAAAGTATTTTCTAAAATAATTTGTTCATAAGTTATAAATAATGAGCTGGGATAGGCTTGTCGCCCTTGTGAAGATAAGTGGTTTGGATAATGGATGGAACTCTTTACATAAATGCAAATAAAAAAAATATTTTACATTGAAAAAGTAATAGTAGGAATGCTTAACTGCAGTCGAGTATTAGCAAGTGAGCAAGAATTATTTAATTATAAAACTCTCAAAAATAATTAACTAGTTATCCATAATAAAAATACATTCAGCATGAATTAAACTGGTTAATTATTTAAAAAAAATGCTTATTAAAAAATACAATAATTATTAATACAACAACAAATTTATTTTTAAAATAAACAAATAATTAGTTAATCAGTTAAAATTAACATTTCCAAATTTGCATGAATTAATATTTTATTATTCAATTTAATTTTCTGACCAGCACCACTCCGCCCTAATCACCAACCCGTACTTGACTTCCGTTCATTTTAAAAAAACACCTTTCTCATTTTCAGGACCTTTTCCTTGTGAGATCTGCGGACGAAATTTCAATGATTCCGGGAACAGGAGGCGGCACATTGAATGCACACATGGAGGGAAAAGAAAGTGGATGTGCTTTGTGTGTGGAAAATCAGTAAGGGAAAGGTGGGAAAGGATCTTTCTCACACTGTCTAAGTGACCATTTGTTCGAATGCTGCCTTTGAAAACATTTTTTTTTTTTTTGTTGCTGGTAGAACAACGTTGCTGGAACATATGCGGATCCACAGTGGCGAGAAGCCTCACGTCTGTAGTCTCTGTGGGCAAAGTTTCCGCCACAAGAGCTCATACAGGTTGGTCACAGGAGATTTGGGTTTTATTTATTGCCTTGAATGTGAATTTCTTTGTGATTGCGTATTTTTAACAGGCTCCACTTAAGAATGCACCGTAACGACAGGCGCTACGAGTGTGACGAATGTGGGAAGACCTTCGTACGCCACGATCATTTGACCAAACATAAGAAAACGCACTCTGGTACAGTCCTCTTGAACCCCCAAAAATATTAAATAATGATCCTCACAACATTGCAGCAGAAGTGTTTCTCACTGCCAAAAAGAAGGTGGTGGGAAGTATTGGTGGTTTGCATACGCGTGACCTGATTTACGAGTTTCTTGAGACATTGACTAAGGAGCAAAAAATGTGAGATAGGAAGTGTTGTGTGGCGGCGGTGACCTCAACTCAGTAGATTTGACAATAAGCAGAAGCTGGCTAGACAGTGAACAGTTGTTCAAAAAAGACGCTTGAAGCAGTCCAATGGTTGAATTTTACTCTCAGACTAAACATAAAAAAACTAATGTGTCTAATGAACTTGCATGTGTGCCTTGAGAGTTTAACTAGTTTTGGACAAATAGCAGTCTATGAATATTGTACTTTATAAAAACATACGGTAATGACGTGATTAAATAAAATGGAACAAATAAAAACAGTTTTTGCCACATTTTTACCTTTGTTATAATGGTCATTGTGCTACTCCTTCTGCGATTGCAGAAATTTGTATGACCAAGAGTTTCACCACTGACTCAGTAAGGTGCAGTAATATTACTGTCATTAAAAAAACAAGTATAAATATATATACCACGATAAAAGAAATCACCCCTCAAAGCAGTTTTTTTCTCACTACTCATGTATTGCATAATGACATTTTGACACCCCAATTTACCACCTCCGCCACCACTGTATTTGACTATTTCTAGTATACATTCTTTATTTCAGAGGAAAAAGCTCATCAGTGTGAAGAATGCGGCAAGTGTTTCCGGCGCCAGGATCACCTAGCGGTTCACTACAGAACTGTTCATTTGGGGGAGAAAGTGTGGCAGAAGTGTGTTGTCAACATATATGTGTATCTTACATTTATTATACCCGTATTATTCTGTCTTTGATCTGTAATTTTTTTATCTTCATTCGTATTGTTGTAGGTATAAAACAGCCACACATCAATGTGACGTTTGCAAGAAAGAATTTAAAGGAAAGTCCAGTCTGGAAATGCACTTCAGGACCCACTCAGGTGATTGTTTTATTGTATTGTTCATAATTTATATATTCACATTTTTTTAAATTCTCCAATTATTTGCTGACAAGCCCTTTTGCTTTTTTGGCCTTCAGGCCAATTTATGAAAATATTGCTTTAGCGCCATCTTGTGGATTATCTGTGTTGTCATTAGGTTGAATTCATTTTGTCCATGTGATCGCGTCAGTTTGAGCTACCGTGTTGATTATGCTGGTCCGATGGTCCCCAATCGTTTTTTTCGCCACGGACCCGTTGCCCGAGCGATATTTTACAGACCGACAAACATTCATTGCCCACGGTGGGGCGCGTGGTCGGTGGTGGAGGGTGGAGGGGCTGGCTGTTGCCCATTCCTGCCCGGTCCATAACGTACATATTGGCCACACTTTAAACTAAATTAAAATGAAAAAAAAAATACATCAGAGCGATTGAGTATCTACTTAATGCAGTTGTTTATGTAACGTATTTATGATGGTTTTCATGTTTTATGAACAACTCTGTTTTAAGTGTTTTTAGCCACTGAATATGCAATTCCAAATTTAGCGGGGGTTATCAACGATTTGAGGATTTTTGGTGTTCATGACAGGGCTTTGACCCGATCCACCATGGGTGCATTGTACTAGTGTTGTCATGTTAGAGCAATTTTGACTTTGATACGATTATATACCAATCCTGCAATACTACACTGTACATAATTTTGATTTTGTCATTTGTTTGATTTTCCTGCAAAAAAGGTGAGAAACCCTTCACTTGTCCGGAGTGCCACCAGACGTTTCGGATCAAAAAGACCTTGACCAAGCACATGGTGATCCACTCGGACGTCCGTCCTTTCAACTGCCAACAGTGCAACGCCGCTTTCAAGAGAAAAGATAAGCTCAAGTATCACGTGGACCACGTCCACAATAGCCGCTTTCTAGAGCAGCCACTCAGTGGAACCCTTGGCCAGGACAAGATGGGCCCGAATTCTTTTAGTCCGGAACCCAAGTCGACAACTTCGGACGTCTGTGTGCCTGATACTTTAGACCCCGTTCAGATGGCGGTTAGACCCGGGCAGGGCCATTTGGACACTCATGCAAGCATGCAAGTTGAAGAACCGCAGCCGAATTCGGGTTACCAAAATTCAGAGTTGGCATTTTTAGAGAAATACGCCCTGGCGCCCCAGTCAGCTGACATTGCTCCCCCGGTGAGGCCCGATCAGATGCTAGACACCCAAGAGCAAGCGTACCTGGGAACACTGCTCAGTTTGGATTCCACATCCTCTGTGGAGAACATCTCAAACACTGACCAAAGTCATCGGTGAAACACTCGGGGCAGTATTGCGAAATGAAGGAGAAACAAAGGTTACTCGATGTACAACCGTGAATTATGACAGTGGTACCTTGACTTAAGGGTATTTATTCTACTAATTGCATTTATGAGTGCGCTTCAGACACGCTCTAGTGAATTGGGAAAAAAAGGAGAGCGACGCAGATGCACTAAAAATGCCGAGGACACATTTGAAATCTGATCGGTTCAAGAAACAGTCCCATGGCTGATACAACTTGTTTGTTTTTGTTTTTTTGCTTTGTGTTGCAAGACAAGTTTTAAACCAAATGCAAACAAAATGAAAAGGTGTGCTCATTGAACTTACCGTGTGGTAATTGGCCAATTTGCACTGGAATCAGAGCTTGTGATGTCACTCAATAGGCTCTGCCTCTTAAAGACAAACGTCAACACTTGAATGCTACAGTGGAGGTTTGTGTCTTTTGGCTTTGTTGTGTGTTCCAAAGCCATTTTATTTATTTACATCCTCCTTCATTATGTTTTTATAGTTATATTCCAAAATATGATTCTACTTTTCTTAATTTGACACTTTAAACGTCAAAGTTGGCTTCATTTGAACAATTTTTAAGCTACAGCCTTTAGAAATTGTGATCTAAAAACGGAATATTTTATTGAAAACACTGGCACCTAATGGGCTAAAATGTAACAAGAAAATTGTGTTTTATGGTGGTTTGGAATAGATTAATAGTGTTTCAAATTAGGGCGGAACGGTGGCCGACTGGTTAGCACGATGGCCTCACAGTGAGAAACCCCATCGGTCGTGGGCTCCGGCCATCCTGTGTGGAGTTGGCATGTTCTCCCCGTGCCTACGTGGGTCTCCTCCGGGTACTCCGGTTTCCTCCCACATTCCAAAAACATGCATGGCAGATTGATTGGACACTCTAAATTGCCCCCTAGGTATGAGCGTGAGCGCGGATGGTTGTTCGTCTCTGTGTGCCCTGCAATTGGCTGGCAACCAGTTCAGGGTGTCCGTGTGATAGCTGGGATAGGCTCCAGCGCCCCCCGCGACCCGAGTGAGGAGTAGCGGTATAGATAATGGATGGATGGATGTTTCAAATTATTTCATAGGGGAATTTTGATCATGGAATAAATCAAACATCTAAGTCAATGTACCACTGCGTTTGCATGCAAATGATGAATTCTTCCATTGTACACTTTATTTGATTTCAGCTCAAACTTTGCAAATGGTCATGAACTTCTGGTTACTTGTTCAGAACAGAGAATGAGTTTATCTTCAAAATCTGAAACAGTGGTGAGTGGTGACTCGAATTCTTTCTGTGTTGAATGAATAAATAAGTTGTGAAATGAGCATTGTCATTTAAAAAAATAATTTTTTTTTTTTTTTCACATTGTGCTCCTTCCACATTTTTGAACCGATTTAAACCCTTGTATTTTCACTCTCATTTCAATAATTCAGTTAAATTTCCATCAACGGCATTTCAGCTCATTGTCAGCTCTTCAGCATTCATGTGCAATTTCAACAGAAATTCCCGCTTGCTTCAAAGTTGGGCATTGAGTTTTATGGATAACGGATGATTGCTCCAATCACAGACAGAAACACCACAAAACGATCATTGCTTTCTGTGAACGATTTTATGAGAGTGACAAGCAAATAGACAAAAGTATTCATAAAGACCTCAATGAAAAGCCAACCATAGATTTGGGTCCTCATAAAAGCTGTTGCGAGATGCATCTTCAGTCTTGACCTTTTTAGCATGTATTCTGATGACAAAGACAGAGGATTTAGTTAGTCAGAATAATACACCAAAACTAACATTGTATTATTGAACAAAAAATATTGTCACTTACAAACTTCAGTTCAAACCAATTACAACCTGAAAAAAATTACAAAAGCTCGTGAATATGTGAGTTTTTAGTCAGCGTCATGCATTCTTGTCATTAACGGGAAGTCAACGGCAATTTTTTTTTAGCAAGAATATGTTCTGTGCAGCCCCACTAATGGAAACATGGCATTATTACTAATATTGTGTTTATGGAATATGATTTAAGCAGTAAGATCCACCCGATTTTATCCATCTCAGGGGGCGGCCAATTTGTCACTTTCGTCGACTGAAAATGACATCACAGTTGCTCAGCTAACGACCAATCATGGCTCACCTGTTTTCTGAAGCTGAGCCATGATTGATCCTCAGTCGACAACTTGACATATTGGCCGCCTACAGAGATGGCTAATATCGGCTGGATTTTGCTGCTTAACTCATATTTCATAAACAGAATATTAATCAGAATGCTATGTTGAGACTTCGTGGAGGCACATAGAACAAATTATTGAAAAGAATATTTTTGCGTTGACTTCCCCTTTAAGAACCAGATGAATGCCATAGTCTGAAGCATGTTAATACATTAACTGGAAATAATAATTAAAAAAAATATATATAATTACATTGGCCTAACGTTATCCTTCCGTTGTTGCACCTCCCCACCGAATAATGGCTCGTCAGCCAGTGGTCCAGTTTGACACATTCAAGTCTCACAGTCTCCCCATCATTTATATATTTGACGCCGTCGTATTTTAACTGGGAATATTGAACAGTATCCACGGAACAGTAGTAAGCTGTACACAAGAAGCAACAAACAACAAGTTAAGCAAAATCCATCGAGTAAAAGTCAGTTGTTTCCGTTTAAAAAAAAAATATATATATATATATATATATATGTATGTATATGTATATACCTTTGCAAGTGGGCGGTGTGGACCACTGGCCATTAGTGTAACAGTACACTTTCTCCAAACCCTCTTGTTTGTAGAAACGGCCACATTGGTATTTCAAAAATATTGAATCCCTTTCCACAATCTCACCATTGGTGACAATTGGAGGTGTTCCACATTGGTCAACTAAAATGGTAAAAGAGAAAAATTTACTCATGATGTCAGACATTTACTGTCTAAGATGATGAAACCTTTGAATTATGAATGAATATCTACTTGTAGTAACTCGTGGATCAGTAGAACTGGAGTTGGTTGAAGATCCTGAAAGATTGAATGAACACACCCTGATTAACACATTTTATTTGTCATTTAATAACCGGTTGAGCGGGATAATCTTTTAAAAATATATTTTGCTTTTCATATTCTCACTACTTGGCAAAATCCTCAACGTACGAGTCTTGACTCTCATTGCGATGTATTACTTTATCATGCTTCCTTGACACCAATGTACTACTTTCCTATTAGTCTGAGATTTGGCACCATCTTGTGGCATCTTATACCATAACAGAAAAAGCCCCGGATGGGGCGTTTTTTTTTTTTTTTTTTTTTTTAGCAAATAGGAATTACTGTAATGCCACACAATTGCTCAACAACATTCCCATACGCCCATTTAAAAGAATAACATTTTTTTTTTTTTTTTTTTACAATTGAATCATGAGACTTTGTAAAATTGAAAAGAGAGAATAACCACACCACCCAAGTTTGTTATTTGAAATGTTTCAAAGCCTAACTAACTCGACTAACATACACAAAAGCAGTAGCAAATCCGTAATGATGTCAGTATTAGGATGGAAAACACTTGTAGGCCAAAAATATAAAACAATGAAGTGAACAGTAAATAAGGAAGGTACGGTAAATTTATACGGCTCAGTGACCGACTCTCAGTGTTTCCACTTCCAGACCCATCGTGTCCACCATCTGGTCTTTTGATGACAACTAAACATGAATAAAAAATTCATCAACCTAAGCATGTCATATTCACTGCATTGAAGATTTAAATCACTTTTAACTTCACATATCAGAAAGTCAAAATCCATCATGATTACTGAAGTGATGTAGGACTACAATTCATTAAATCTCAAGTCTTACTTTGGTCTTTTTTCAATTTATTTCAGTAACTACTGTTTGTGTTTAATTTAATTATTTTTTTTAACCAACAATTTTGTTCTTGTCCATACCTCCACCTGGAGGCCTTGTCTCACTGCCAGTTGATGTGGAGCCACCAGGAGTTGGCTTTATTTGTTTGACTGTGGAAAAAAAATCAAAATGATGGAAGTTACATGCTGTCTAGTCCAGTGTTCCCCAAGGACACATATAAGAAATATCGCATGCGCCACTACAAACAAAAATGTACACAGTAAATTTTCTAGAGTACATTTTACCCTCAACAGACTATATTTGGTCCGAGTAAACAGAGTAATATTTGAAAGTACAATATTCAGTGTAAAATATGCAAATATTTTACTCAAGTTTTGCTCTGTTTGCTGGGACCAAATATAGTCTCTTTAGAGTCAAATGTACTCTACAAAATTTACTGTGTACTAAAGTCACAATGAGTTCATCTCAAATTACTCACAAATGTCCTGACAAGTGAGGAATCTATGCCTGCTTCGTTGAAAACAAAACTACGGTACTATTTTATTGGATGTGCACAATTACTGCCCTAAAAACAAGTTGCACATCTACTGAAAGAGGAAGTCAAGCCAAAAAATTATGTTATATGGCGGCCCACTCGTTGAAACATGACATTCTGATTAATATTGTGTTTGTGGAATATGACTTTAAGCGGTAAACTCCACCTATTTTTAGCCATCTCAGGGGGCAGCCATTTTGTCACTTCTGTTGACCGAAAATGACATAACAGTTCCTCAGGTAGTGACCAATCATGGCAAAGCTTCAGAAAACAGATGAGCTATGAATGGTCATTACCTGAGCCCCGAATAACTGGCAGTCGAGAGAAGTGACAAAATGGCCGCCCCCTGAGATGGCTAAAAACGGGTCAATTTTGCTGCTTAACTCATATCCCGCAAACACATTATTAATTGGAATGCCATGTTTTGACTGGTGAAGGCGCGTAGAACAATTTGTTCCAAAGAAAATATTTAGGTGGACTTCCCCTTTAATTTTACTCACTGCATGGCAGGGCGACCGACCAGGTTCCCTCGATGCAAAAAATGGACTTTTTCTGTTTTCCTTCTACATCATATCCCGCTTCACATTCGTACAGTATTTCAGTGTCCGAAGCATACACATCCTGACGAGGGCCCTGGTTTATGATTACAGCGTTGGGAATTTTAAGTGGCTCATCACATGCCTGGATACTTCCTGTGAAAACAAGCACAGTATAGGTTATGGATATATGGTGACAAGATCTTAAAATAAAAAATCGGACAGTCTTACGTTCACAGATTGGTATAGAGAGCCATGTCCCATTGACGCACTGAGCTGTCGCATCCCAGTGTTTGTATGAATAGCCGGCATCACATGTTATCCTTATTATGTAGGTGTTCTCATACCAACCCGTTGAGCTTGATGTGAATTTTGCATGAGGGATTGTTGGTGGAATGCAACTGTTGACATCTGGGAAACAAAAAGGGATAACAAGCAACTTTAGACCTTAATACATTTTAATCAGTTTGGAATACATACTGTATATGCTTTGTTTTGTTTTAATTAGTAGTACATGTGACACTTGTAGTTTGCGATTCACAGATTGAAACAAAACCTTTGGGACTTCAATATTAAGATGCTGAATATTCTGCATATCTGCATCTGCAAGGAAGCTCCTGGGTCAAATGTGTGCAAAAAAAATCACATTTTTAATTGCAAATTAATATGATAAGAAAGCCAACTTTTTCCCAATAAATGTTTTTTCATTTTTTTACAAGAACAAAGAAGCATTTTGTTAGAATAGAAAAAAAAATAACTAATAATGAAATCATTAAAAAATAAATAAATAAAAAGCAGCCATTTAAAATGCATTAATCTATTTTTTGTACTTGTCTATGTGTCCCAAAAAATACTTGATTGACTGATTTATTGTAAAAAAAAAAAAAAATGCAAATTTCAAAACTGTAATATAGTACATTTTTAACAATGCTACATTTGTTAGTATTTATTTTTGTATTTATTAATTCTTAGTAATTTATCTCATTAATCAGTGAATTGATTTATTGTGAAGTATTTTTATTGAACTTTTTTACATGTATTTGTTAATTTTTTTTTAAAACATCTTATTAATCAAATAGTTGATTTACTGTAAATAATAATGTTACTCAAGTAAACACATAATACAATTTCACTAAACATTTTTTTTGAATTTGTTGCTACCAAGACTGGTAAAAAAAAAAACAATACAGATATAACATGCATTTTTTTGGATTTACACATAATTATTATGATTAGAAATAATTATTTTGTTATTTTAAAACAAATATTTTAAGCATTTTACGTCCACAACTTTTTTATAATTTGTGAACCAACGCAAGAAAGTTATAACCTGGCTCATCTGTCCCATTAAAAAAAATCAGCACACGTGTATTTTCACTACTGACACACCGTTAGTCCAACACTTACCAATACATTGCGGTTGAGTGGACCATTTGCCATCCTGACATGTCGTTGTTGCCCACCAGCCCGCCACTGCTGGCTTGAATCCGCTTTCACACGCATAGTGCAACACGGTTCCATGCAAATATGAATCTTGTTGAGGAACAAGATAACCTCCATTCAGAGTTGGCACACGACAAAAACGATTTGCTGAAACGTAGCGATGGGCTCCAGAAAACCAAATCAGGAAAATCCATCCAATATACTTCTTGAACATTTCCAGCAGCATCATGATAAAAAAAAAGATAGTTTGAGTAGGTACTAAATCGAATGATGTGAGTCTGGTTGTGGTTCGCAGTTAGTAAATAATTGCAGCTGTGACCTTCCCCAGCTTCGAGATGAAGAAATAGCAAACAATACTGAGTAAAGTATCATCAAAGGATAACTCATAAGTCGAAACACAAATGTACAAATGTGCTCGGTACTTGAGTCACGGCAACCGTAAATTTCCCAAATGACTCATTTCTTCAACAAATGATGACGCATGTTAACTGAGGGTTGAATTGAGAAAGAGACCCATGGTGTTTTTGCACCCCCCCTCCAAAAAAAAGTTTAAAAATCAATAATTGTTTCCAGACTACCCATTTCGAAACAGCTTCCCAGGCAGCTGTGATTAGAGTTTGGAACTGGGACACAGCAAGACAACATAACAGTACATCCCCTTACATTTATGTCAATATGTTTTTCTATGAGTAGAATGTCTATATACTATCTGTTTTTAAACAGGAAACGTTCAGGAAAGAATCCAAAATAACAGTTGTTTTGGGAACGATTCCGTATTTTCTGGACTATAAGATGTTACTTTTTCCCAAGATTTTGAACCATGCGGCTAAATACAACAGCGGCTTTGGCTTTTCTGTGGATTTTTCTTTCACCGGTGGAGGCGCTCTATAGTCCAGAAAATACGCTAAATAAATATTTTTTTTTTCCTCTTGGGTCTGCTCTGTTTTAATTAGCAAAGTTGTTGCTGTGTTAGAATGCACTGTTTTAAGAATCTGTTCATGTACCTTTATGTGCATTCACAGTACAAAATCGTTCTGTACATGCAGTAAACAACTAATTTTTTTCAACATACAAAACTGCGGTTTATAGCATGGTGCGGTTTGTATACATGTGTGTCTTATAGCCCGGGAAATATGGTAATTTTGTCAGCTATGACTCTTTCACTGGCGCTCTCAGGGGATGGGACTCAATCGGCCGAATTAGTGATCAGTTCTTCTAGGGAGCCTCTCAACTTCTCTACGTTAGAATCTGATATGCAAGCAGGCTAAGAAATCACGTTCAACCTGCGATTGAGTTCACTTGTGTCTGGGTGTTAATCAGCGGCCACAACACATTAATCATGACTGGCAAGTTTCTAATTTCCAATAAAGCTGCCCATATCTGCTGAATTTTGTCATAAATCAGGAAAGTGCCAGCTCCACATTTCCAATAATGTTTGCGACTTCTACAGCCTCAATGCAAAATATCAACACAGATACTATCTTCCTCTTCTTCCAGGATTCCAAATTACTATACCCAGCCATGAACATTCTGCTATGGCAAACAGACCCTTACTTGATGCTTTATGTGGCAACCAAATCACCCAATCAAATTACACAATTGGAGTTCGCATTTTTACGGTTGACTATAATTTTGAACAGAAGCCAAGGAAAAATTGTGTCAAGATTTCACTGATCAAAAGGCCAAGACTGGCCAACAGGCCTTAAAATTGACACATGGTCTAAACAACTGGAAGTAATGAGAAGATGGGCCTTGCCTAATTATTTTTGTTCTCTCCTAGTAAATTTGGATGCCCTACAAAACAAAACAAAACAGCATAGGCTAGCATATTATTTTTGTTTACATGCTGTCTTGTTTTGGTAACATCAGCCAAACCCGCTTTTTAAAATATTTTTTTTTTTTTTAGTTTTGTACAGGCATTCTAAAGTGCACTTGCAAGCTATTTAAGATTTGCAGTACGTATCTCAGATACTAATTTTACTATCATTCTATTCTAGTCTAATTTTGACCGAATTTGCACAAACAGATGAAAAAAATAACTATGACGCTGACATTTTAAGTAACCGCGCATTTCCGTGTGAATTAATTAATCAATTTGTTGGTGTGTGTGTGTGTGTGGGTGTGTATATATATATATATATATATATATATATATATATATATGGCTCACAACATTATCGATGAAACTCGAAATACCCTCTCCTTTTGTAGTCTCAAGCGAGAAACGCAATTTGGTGTATTTTGGCCTCTTTCTCTTTCCGTTCTCCAAGAGAGCACCTAGCTCAAAGTGCAGTACAGTAATTTCTTTTGGCCGAAAAGTCGAAAACTAGATTTCAGACTTTGCAGGCTCTGGGTGAGTTCGGAAATGTTGTGTTTGCTGATAAACTGCATTTTCAAACTTGCGAACTATAATATACTTAGACCTGATCTGTTACTGTCGCTGCGGTGTGCCGAATGCTTTCTTCAATCTGGACGCGCGCTCGTTTCAAGCATATGCAGCGTGAAAATGCGTAATGTGCGTCTTTTCTAAATCTGTTCCAATGTTGACACTGGCAGTGTTTTGAATCTATGTGCAGGTCAACCATGCAGGCGGTGCCCTCCCTCATGGCTGAAGTTTACTATGTCGGAGTAGACGTGGGCACTGCCAGTGTGAGGGCTGCTCTGGTGACTCGAGAAGGTCAATTGAAGACCGCCGCTCAGGAGCCCATTAGCATCTGGGAACCCCACAGCGATCATTATGTGCAGTCTTCTTCTGAGATTTGGGAGAAATGCTGCGCCGTCGTCAAGGTAGGAGCGAGCTACACGAGAAAGCAGGAGATGCTAAATAGCGCCCCCTAGAGGAACAGTCACTCAACTGCAGGGAGGAAGAGTGGGAATGTGAATGACAGATACTATGATGTCATGATGCGCAGGAAAACAAGAGCAGAAGTGCTATAATAGAAGGAATCAATTATATAATAATGAAATCTTGATATGATTATATATGTATTGAAATGCAATAAATTATGTATTTAATTTTGCCACTCTTGATCATCCGTCCAAATGACATTTTCTTTGTGGTAATATTTTATTTTTGTGTGTCAGGAAGTGACACGGGGCGTAAATAAGAAGCAGGTGAGAGGGATCGGTTTTGATGCTACCTGTTCCCTTGTGGTGTTGGACCAAGGCTTCCAGCCTGTAGCAGTCAATCAGGATGGTAAAGTCGTCATTTCGCCCAATGACATGTCACGCGTCGAATGTTCGTCGTCATGTCATCACCCTTAAGGCAAGACAACAATAACAACCACAATGACAGCCTTTTTTCGTCCTTATCCAGGAAACAAACGGAGAAACGTGGTGATGTGGATGGACCATCGTGCCGCTGAGCAGGCTGCTCGTATCACAAGCACAGGCCACAGCGTTCTTAGTCGGGTTGGAGGGGTCATGTCACCGGAGATGCAACCACCTAAACTACTCTGGCTCAAAGAGGTGAGAGGTGAGCAGAGGTGCAATGATCTAGTTATGTTTGATGTTGTAGGTTTTCTTTTTTGTCCCACCCACATGTGAGCATTTGTTCTTGGTGCAAAGATTGCTGCTTTTTTCGTCCCACTTCTGCAGAACCTACGGGACATCTGCTGGAACAAAGCTGCTCACTTTTTTGACCTTCCAGACTTTCTTTCATGGAAGGCCACTGGCTCATTGACCAGGTTAGTTATACCGCAACAATAATTTCTTCTATTGTCATGATAGAATTGAATAACATAATAAGCCTTTTTTTTAGTTCTGCACTAGGGAAATCCTGGTTTTAAGGAGACATAAAGACATAAATTTACAACCTAAGATGAGGCATACATTAAAATCATTTTTTGAAAATCACGTGAATGGCTCCTACTGGACATGAATAACTATACTGTAAAATGTGTCGCAGGCAATATTCTGCAGTGTCTACAAACAGTTGAGTATAAAATAAATTGCTGAAACATCAGCTACACTAACTTACACAATAGGGTTACGCTAATTTGTCACGCCCATAAAAAGTGCGATTATGCCGACTGTTTGGAAAAAATAATAATTGGAATGGATGCCACTACCCATGGATTTCATTTTCCCTCTACTCCTTCCATATGCGACAGCTCAGGGATGGGCAAACTATGGCCCGGGGGCCACATTCGGCCCGTTAAGGGTTTTAATCCGGCCCACCGATTTTGTAAAAACCTTGTTAATATTTTTTTTTCTCTTTTTTTTTAAAATAAAGACAGGAGGAGAGAGATCATGATGATGAGATCCTGAAGGATCACAAAACTTTCAGTGCTTTAAAATAGAAATTGTTAGTAACAAAATAGTTGCATTTTACTCATATAATTTTCAGTGTTTTAAGGCTCATTTCAATAAATAGCTAAATACTGTGGTGTGTCAAAGGCCGATATTTTGTTGTATCTGTTGTTGCTTTTGTTCATTTTCATTTAAAATTAAATTCAAATTAAGAAATTATATATATAAAACAAATATATTTTTTTTCTCCGATGAGGTGAAAAACACTCCATCCATCTGCTTGCTCCTGGTCCGGCCCCTCTGTCATATTTTCGAACCCATTGTGGCCCATGAATCAAAAAATCAAAAAGCCCCCCCTCCACTTAAAACCTTTTTGTATTTAATGTATTTTATTTTTCATCGAAGAAATGATCATTTTAAGTTTATTTATATTTAATTGAAATCCACGCCAAACGCTATTACATCTCCAATGTTGGAAAACGGGCAGATGCTAATGGTACTTTCTTGATTGTTTAACAGATCGCTTTGCACTCTGGTTTGTAAATGGACGTATTGCCCCCCAGAGGGATGGGATGTCAGTTTTTGGACTTCAGTAGGATTGGAAGATCTCGCTGAAAACAACTTTTCCAAAATAGGTAAATTCCAATCAAATAAATATACATAATTAATTTAATTGTATATAGTTTGAATGATTCATGTTTTGCCTTCCAGGAAACATGACATGTTCCCCTGGGAGTCCTCTCGGAGATGGCCTGACTCAGGAGGCAGCAGTAGATTTGGGTCTCGATCCAGGAACTGCGGTGGGGGCTTCGCTTATTGATGCTCACGCTGGAGGCCTTGGTATCTCAAGCAGAACATAAATTCTTGTTGTTGTTGGTGGTGTTTTTCGGCAACAACTGCACCTTTAGTAGACGGCAACACCTAACATGTTGTGACATCCCTTGCTGTGCTGCTTCTCTGCTTCTGACCAACCTGAGCATCTGGATTTTGTTTTTGCTCTTTAAACTACTCCTGAACTCTCCATTTGACACAAGTCAAAGGTTACAACACTTAAAAGAACACATGCTGGACATGTCACAGTGATGTACGCCGCCTTGCCCTCCCGCACACGCATACGCACTCACTGGTTTTATTTTAAACAATCCGTACAAATATTATTCCAGACGTTATTGCCACTAGTGAATTTGAAGTGGCAATACCAGAAAACATGGACACTCTGCTAAACTATTTGTCTCGGAGTGGGCATTTAACTCATTCACTGCCATTGACGGGTATAGAAGCCAAAAAGTGCATTCATTTTACCTGTGATGGGAGTGAATGAATTCAAAGAGATAAACTTTTCATCAACGAATCCTAATATACGCTGAAGTGTCATTGTGTTAGGAGTCATTTGCTCTGTTTCTCCAGGTGTGATAGGAGCAGATGTAAAAGGCTTTCAGCTGCCGTGCGAGGGCCAGCCAATCACAACACGTATAGCCATGATCTGTGGGACATCGTCTTGTCACATGGCGGTGAGTCTTTAACAGTATTCCCCTATTATATAACATTTATTTATTTTTTTTTTTAGTATAAATGAGTCGCTTATTCTATCGATTACTTGAAGATTTAAATGCAATTTTATTTCCATTAATGCTTATCACGAAACCATTTTGCCCAGATAACTGTTTATGAACCAATTATTGTTGTTTAACGGGTTTTCCAAAACAACAAAACATTACCATACATGACGGATTGATGACGTGATCACCAAACTTTTACAGTTGACAGGCTGAAATGAGAGAATTGGGAAAACTTTATGTTCAACAGTAGTCTTAAACAATTACTCGTGCACATTTTCTAACATAAACGCTCGGAAGAACTTGCCCCTTAGTTTTTTCAAGTACAATTCCAAATATGAGAAAATGCACTTGAAAGAAATATTCTTCAACACGGCTTATTCTTCAGTCAATAAGAATGCATGTTTTTTTTTTTTTTTTTTTTTTTTTAAGTCACGTGTTGTATTTAAAAAGCAGTGATTGACTTCAACTTTCACCAGATCAGTGAGCAGCCGCTGTTTGTGCCGGGTGTGTGGGGTCCCTGCCTGTCTGCCATGGTCCCAGACATGTGGCTGAACGAGGGAGGACAGAGTGTCACAGGACGACTGGTCAGTGTCTTCTGCTCTGGTGGTCCTTGTATGTGTTAAACCAAATAAAAGTCCCCTTTTGAGAACTGATTTTCAAGTGATTTCAATTACCGTACATGTTGCGTGTTCAATATACAAACGATACGAATACCTGTTATTTATTAAAACAAGGTTACCAAAATATGAAAAGGATTCACAACTGCAAAGTCAAGCACTAATGATATATTGTACATTATTTTTTGGGGGATTTATATAAATATATATTTTTTTCTGCTCTCAAACTGTATTGTGCAAGTGTACTTAATGTTCTTACCGATAATGATGTTGAGATCAGACACACAGTACATCACTTCTCGAATATTTGTAAATCTTAATGTGGTCATGTGACATTCTCCATACGTGACTTTTCTGTATAAACAACGTGTCCCCTCCACCAGATTGACCACATGGTGAAGGGTCATGCCGCTTACTCGCAGCTCCAGGAAAAGGCGCGGCAGTGGTGAGTGGATCCATTCAAGACTCGGCTCTTCAAAACCACCGGAACACAGCTGTCATCGTCCATTTGCTGATACGTAATAATATAAGAATTGATTCAGATTTGGTTTGGCCAGATTGTTGTGTATGACTCAAAACATTGAGTCGTCCAGCTAATTGCAGGAAACAACCCGGACCACCACAGCCATTCACACTCTTGTCGACACCTATAGACAAAAAAAATTGTTCTCTTCAATTAGTCAGATACATATTTTTTTGGGGGGGGGATTTCAAGACACTATATTCCTTTGTTGACTGACTCCATGACGTTAAAGGGAAATGTCTGAAAAAGAATGGTCACGATCAAGTATGGACAATCAAGTATGATCTCAAATGAATTTTTGGGGATGTTTTTCTTTGTTTTCTTAGTTGTCACACCGCAGGCGACGGCATCTACAGCTACCTGAACAACCACCTACGTCTAATGGCATCATCGTGTCCGGCTGTTGACTTGCTGGGCTCAAGTCTTCATGTGTGGCCAGACTTTCACGGGAACAGGTCACCGCTGGCTGATCCCACGCTGAAGGGCATGGTGAGTCTTTTTGGGCTTCTGTACCCCCAAAACTCTTTTGTCATTCAATGACTACCCCCTTACTTACACGCGTTGATGGCATAACAAAAGAAATTTTTTTTTTGTTTAATTACTGATTTATTAAAATAAATAACGTCGCCTTGCAAATTATAAATGATGTGTATAAAAAGGAATCAAAATAGAAAAAAAGCGCCTTTGTTCTATATCGTCTCTGTTTGGCGGAAACGTCATGTCCAAATATCTACTTTGTAATTTTTATGCTATTTTAGTCAATTTAAAGCGGTGAAAATAGCAAATACATAAATAAAACAGCTGCTTTTGAGCGCAACTTAATTTTAAGTGTTTCCTCTGTGTGCGGAGGAAGCGGTGTGCTGTGATGGCCACCTCTATTTATCATCTGTTTGTTTTTTTAATTATTTATTTATTTTTTTTAAGACAATGAGTGAAAATACAAAAATTCGCTGTATTAAGTTTGGCTTCTTTAATATGGGTCGAGGTGGCATCGCAGAAAGACCCTCGATCATGTGCCGCGGAGGTATGCGCGTGATTAGGTAGCTCGTTGTTTTATTTATTGCATCACTCATAGCTTCGAACGTCTAAGAAGGCGTTTTGTGCAGGTGGTGTAGCCGAAATGAAGATGTATTGTATTGTATTGTATCGGGCAGACATTTGTTGTTTTGACATTTTCAAAGGCTTTTTGCACAATGGGCGCTTCACATGAGCGCGCTCTTTGAAGTGCTCGGCTGCCGCCGGCCTGGTTTTTGTACTCTTTTAATCATGCCAGCATTTGAATGTATTTTTTAGGGAAGAACTCAAACAAGCTGGCTTTTTTTTTTTTCATTTTTCTTTTTCCTTTAAAGTTGTCATTTTAACACGGCGTGGATTCCTCCCGACAGTGACTTCACATTCGTTTACCACAAAAATGTGACCTCTTTTGAATAAGTCCCCTTTCAACAGACGTTTAATTTTTAAATATCAGGAAGAAAACACTTAAAAACGCTACTAACGTACACAGCAACATACTGTATCGCAGTTCTACTTTTTCTGCGCTTGAATGCAACACTTGAGCTGCCCCTTTGGCTCTTGTGATTTTGCTGCGGCTGTGCCACAGGTTCTTAATCTTTATCCTTTGAGGTTCCACTGTTGAATTGAGACATTTGGAATTGAGTGATGGTTATTTTACAGTTGGTGGGACTGTCCCTTTCTCAAACTTTGGATGACTTGGCTTTGCTCTACTTGGCCACCATACAAGCCCTGGCGGTCAGTACACTACTTTTTTTTTTTTTGCTTCAAATGACCTATGAGTGTTTGGCTTGTCTTTTGAGGTAGGGAGGATTTTATTTGTTTCCCTCTTTCCTTCACTGGATCCTTCTCTAATTTCAGCTTGGTACACGCCATATACTGGAGGCCATGAAAGACGCCGGGCATGACATTAAAACCATCTTCTTATGTGGAGGATTGAGCAAGAACGCTGTGTTTGTTCAGACTCATGCCAATGCAACCGGTACAAAGTACAAACAAGGGACCATGACATGCTTCTGTGTTTGGGAACAGCAACTATTTGTACCACTAAATAAACATGCACACGAAAATATTGAGAGGATTTTTGCTTTTGCTTTCGCAGGCGCAAGATCTGCAATGCTGCTTATTGTTTGAATAAATATCTATATAATTGGATAACTTCAATTATGTCTTCTAAGTTGTGCATCAGATTTAGGTGTAAATACCTTCAAATAAAATGAGGCAATGATCTCTTGTTTCATGTTGTTTGAATGTCAACCCAAAATGTTTTCAGTCTAGAGCAAATATTACGGACTTGATCTCGCTTCATAAATTTTGCTCATATTTATTTAAATACTGTTCCATAACCAATTTGGTTACTTTCAGGGTTGCCTGTGGTCTTGCCAGAACAGACAGAGGCTGTATTGGTGGGAGCAGCAGTTCTTGGAGCGTGTGCATCCCATGATCATGGCACAATACAGGTGGAAAACACGCACACACTCACATGCACGCACACACACGTCACGACTCACGCAACTTAAGTTGTTGATATCTCGAACTTTTCTTCATAACTGTTATGAAATTAAAAAGTCTTTGGAAGTCAGTGTATCAACATTTCATTATTAATGCAACCTTTTCTTTTTTTTTATGAATGAATGCAGACCATGTTTGTGTGAACAGCACCAAAAGATATTTCCTACCAGTGCCATTGACGCGCTGACTCACCACTTCCTTCATCCGGCTGCATTATATCACATATTTTCACAGAAGAGAGTCAGATTTCGGAACAGTGTGCTTAAGATTCAAGATGCTGAATAATCTTTCACTCGGTCAAGTTATCATCCCTGTGATCTCCCAGCCTCAGCTCTCGTAACACCAGAGAATGATGAGCCTTTAAGCCAGATACACTAAAAATAAGACATTATTGTTATGACAAGGCTGCACCTGTCAAGCTCCCCTCCCGACGACTAGTGCAGCCGGCAGTTGTTGTGTCTGATCCACTGGATTGTGCAGCTTTAAGCTGCAGTGAGGCCGTGCACTGCATTAGTCATGAGCTGAGCCGCGTCAAAACCGCTGTTAGCCCAATTCTTTCTTCTGCTGGGTCATAGTCGGCCTGAAAGTGCACAACATGATTTATTCATGTTTATTTTACATTTTCATTACTACTTTAGGAGGCGATGGCGAAAATGGCTAAAGTGGGAAAAGTTGTTGCGCCTAATAACAGCCTTCAGAGGTAAAGTGAAACTTTGACATCTTTGTTTTGTTTTTTTTCTTATTAGCTCTCATTCGTTGTCCCATAAATAATCAAACAGCAATGCAATAAATGAAACCATAACCTCTTTTGCAGATTTTACCAAAGGAAGTATGAAGTGTTCCAGTGCCTTGTTGCCCACCAGAGGGAGTACCAAGCCCTCATGAACAATTTTGGGACAGAATGTCATTCACTGTCACTGTGAGAAGATTCCTACCTGGGATTTTGGGCCTCCACAGCAAATCAGCATATTGAAAAGACTGTTTTGTGGAGACCCTGTCAGTCATGAGCCTTCATCTTCCCCATTCTGTTTCGGCCTACATGACTACTAGTGATGTAATTTTGTGCATTGGAAACAATGGCATGTCTCCTCTGCTTTTCTTCCTATTATGATTTCCTACTAAAGGTGAGTTCTTGTACTTGTTTTTTAGTTTTTTTTTTAATTATTATATATATATTTTTTCTTTTTTTCCCCTCGCCCTCCTTTTGGGTTAAGATCATTAATCTGTCAATTGTGGGCTTGTGAATCTCTTTGAGACTCGTTTGTGATTAGGGGCTCTATAAATAAATTTGACTTGCCTTAACTACTGTTAGAGGAAGGATTGTCTTTCATACATACAGTGACATCTTATTGCATGGCGTGAAAATATTTCGCTGGTAAACCATGTATCATGTCTTGTTCAAAAGTTAAAATTCTGCAGTTTTTGTAAAATCTCCAAACCAAACATTGCTTATCACTGATATCACTAAACGAGTCACTTCCACCATCAACATTACATACACTTGCAGTTGCAGATAACATCCCATATAACACTGTGAACTGTATCTTAATGTAAATAACACCTTTCTTTTCTGTCATATACAAAAAAAATAAACAGTTTCAGAGCACTTTTTAGGGTGGGTATACACACCCACGTTTTTTTTTTTTTAATACAAGTTTTGCGTCAAATGTTATTATATAGTTCTGGTGGACCCAATAAAGCATGAAAACAATGCACACCAGTTTATGTAATTTTTTTATGTTCTATACTGCAATTATTTTCGTTTTATTTAATTGAGAGTTTTTATTCGTAGTATTATTGTTGAAGTGCAGTGTAAATTTGTGCCTTCTTTACTATTTATAACTGCGTTTATTGGTAGGATTTTTTTAACTGTTGTGTGACAACTCACCCTGGTGATGGAGTGGGCTGTAACAGGATACCTCTTTGCATTTTAAATTAATCTGTGATTGTGTACCAGAAATTCAAGTGTATTTCATTTATAGCAGACAAGGGGTGCCACATGTCAAAGCTTGAGCTCTCTAGAACAAAGAACCACCGAGTGACACTTGACTCCCCTACTTGTCTCTCCATCCGAGGTACTTGCAAACCCCCCAACATAAGAGTTAATAGAAGATAACAAGAGGAGGAATGGAAGTACGGTACATGTATGATGGGGACCACGTGACCACTCGTGCGCTTCAACACATGTGACACAGGTGGCCGCCACATTTGGGCGTGTGGCTATCTGGGGGACGCCAAACGAAATATGTCCTCAGCGGTGTCCAGACGGAATAGCTGCCGCGGAAGTCAAAGTGGAACTCGATCGTCATCATCGGAATGTCGACGTCGGGGCTCCAATTGTTCTTATTTGGCTCCTCGAGCGCCGAGTGAGGAGCTTTCCGTCAGCTTGAGCCAACCGATAGTCACCATCACGCTGCGCTTCTTGTTGGCCATCGACTTGTGGTTGTCCAAACGGCTTGGAGTGTGTGCTTGTGAGGGTTCATCCTGGGGTGGGATACGACCCCTGGTGAGGCTGGTGGAGTTCTCCGGTCATGTAGCCCCGTGGCTCATCGGCACTCTATACGCACTTCTATGTGGGCACACTGCAGCAGAGCAGGAAATCATGCTCAATTTGGCCTTGGGTGAGTGGCAATGTGCATTCTTTAAATTTTTCTGCCATCATTTTCGAGCATTTTGAGGATCATGATCAAAATTGTATTATGGCATAATTACGCACCACTATATGCATAGGTGGCAAAACTGCTGAACTTTAGTAGAAGAGCTGATACTTGAGCATATAAAAAGGGCTTTTAAAATTCTGCAAATAAAAGTTGCTTCAACCTAAATGCTTTACCTTAGTCCTGGTGAAATGTCTGTTAGGATTGGTTGTTTTATTAACTTAACCATCACTTTAGACCAGTAGTGGCCGGCATACAGGTTTAATCCAGCCCGCAAAAACATTTGGTAAAGTATAAAAATAAGTACGGCCCAATTGAATAAACAGCTTTTACTAATTAGCCAAATGGACACCGTTAGTCGTACACAACTAATATACATCTATAAACTTAATTCAATGAGTTTTTACCATGACCTCAGATCTTTTAACATGCATCGTAAAATTCAAGGTGGCGGTCAATCCGTAAACCTTTCTTTCAAAGTGTTATTCTTGATATTTACAAGCAAATTGAAAGTTGAATGTGGAATTGACCTGGATGTCACGCAACCTAGTTTTATTGGGGAAAACACTAAGTACTACATAAATAAAACATAAATGTGTTAAATATGGTACTCCACTGGATCCTAAGCAGCTCGAAATGGATTCCATTTTATGTTAAAGCTGATGGCGATTTGCATAACCGAACATAAATTAAAGAATGCTGCTGACTGGCCAATACATTGTTGTGGGTGTCCATTCCTTGTGGTCCATAGCTGAGCTCTTTAAATATAATTACCTACTGTACACCAGAGTAACAGTTTATGCATTTTCATGAAGCTGTAGAAAAACACCAGTTTCTCTAAATGTATGATCAAAGTAATGTACTGTACATTTTAGCTGACTTTGGCTTGCCCGCATACTGTACATCCCAGTGCGTGTCAGGAAAAAGCCAGTACAGTCATGGAAAATTGTTCTTTGAGCTGGCACCACCGGAGCCACTGAGTGACATGCACACAACACAAGTGATGCTTTATTTGCACGTGTAGATTATTTTGGATGACAGACAAAATCCCCGCGCTGGTATACTCGTCGGCCTATTGTCCTGTGATGAAATGCCAGAGCTATTCTGGGAATGTGATACTGGATTGCTATGTTTTGGAAATATCAGGGCTTGTTTTACTCTTGGGAGGAAATAATTGTCTTTTCCGAGGAACTGATTTTCATTATGGCGCAGGCGTGCACATTTTTGAGATCGGAAAAGCAATTGAAAGGTGGGAAATTCTTTAGTAGAGATCGTTTCAGATCCTAGACGGTTGCATTTGTGTTTATATTTGATATTTAATGGTCTTTGACTTCAACATACATATGATATATGATAATCACAATCATATATAATATGGAAAACTTTTTCCATAGGTTGCAAGACACATTTTCAAACAAAGTGCTTTATTTTCATCAAATCCGATTTTTCATTTGACGGACTATGACACGTTTTTTTGGATTGTACAATTGATGACATTTTAATCGTGATTACGATTTTGGCTGCCACAATTAAATTTCAATGCAGTGTTTTGATATTTGTAGATCAAGGAACTGATGTTGCTATTTGTGCATTCACATTTGCCCATTTGACTCACTCAACAATTATTAACCTTATAATCATTTTTTTCACCATTTTGTTTTTCAACATGTGAATTCTATGTTAAGGACACTTTAAGTTCATTTCAACAAATGTTTTTTTCACCCTCCCAGCACTGCTCCTAGATCTGCTGTTGGTCAGACTCGTCAAGACTGTGGTCCGACGTCGACGGCCATCCCAGAACCGCACGGACTTCTTCTCCACTTTCTTCATCGAGCGCTACTCCTTCCCCTCGGGCCACGCTACACGAGCAGCATTGTGCGCCCGCTTCCTCTTAGCCCAGCTGGTGGACACTAACTCCATGCGAGTGCTGGTGTTGGGATGGGCCGGCCTGGTGAGCATATCCCGTCTGCTTCTGGCCCGCCACTATGTGACAGATGTGGGCTTTGGTTTGCTAATGGGTTACTGCCAATATGACCTTGTGGAAAGGTTCTGGGTGACCTGGGACTGCCTACAGGACCTGCTGCTCATGAGGTTGCAGGAACGATTTCACAAGGTTTATGGTCGTCTGTGGATGGCCGGTTGGACACATTAGGACAGTGTGTCGGGATTTTGTGCCTGCATAGGGATGGAAAAGAACACAATCTTTTGTGTTTGGGTGAGATGAACTTTATCCTTACACACAGATTTTGTCACCTCTCTGCTCCTGCATCGTTCAGCTTCCTCACTATAGTTCTGAAAGATTTGTTTCTTATAGTGGTTGTTGATTGCCGTGGGGTAGAAATTCAGTGCATCACACTTAGAATTGACTATTCAAGTGTATTCACTTAAAATAAAACTTCTTTGTGGTTTTTTTTTTTTTTTAGTAAAGGTATTGTACAGTATTTGATCTTGTTAGTTGTAGAAGTGTTTGTGGGTTAGTATATAACTAATCCTAATGACTGAAGCAACTTCTGTTATCAAAATGATAATTTGGAGAGACTTTGTGGATGAATATTGAAGAGAGTTTGTTTTGCTGATTGCCATTTATTGTTTGTCGGATACTTTGACTCTCATGTTATGTAGCTAAACTGTAAATATGATGCAATGCACTTCTAAGCCACTGCAACCATGATAACAATTGTTGAACAAATATCTCTTTGAAATTGTCAATTAAAACTGAACATGAACATTGATACACCTCAATAGTGTCAGTATGGTTGTATTTTGTTCAAAATACCTTTAAGGGGGAGTCAACTCTCCCTCATCCAAGTTTCCATCAGCTGCCCAGTCTCCTGTCTCTTATCGAAACCAAAACTCTCCCCTTTGCAATCTCTCTCTCTCTCTCTTAACACTAATTCCAATGAAGTTGGGACGTTGTGTGTAATATAAATAATAACAAAATAAAAGGATTGTGTGACGGTTCGGGCCGGGGAGGAGGGCGTGGCAGTCAGATTGGCTATTTATTTTCAACCTATATTTAACTTAATGCACTAAAAAGGCTCAACTTTATTATTATAATTACAATATTCACTCATTTTGAATTCGATGCCTGCAACACGTTACGTTGTGGGACAGGGGTATGTTTACAAGTGTGTTACATCACCTTACCTTTTAACAACACTCAATTAGCATTTGAAAATTGAGGACACTGTTGAAGCTTTCGAGGTGGAATCTTTTCCCATTTTTGCTTGTTGTACATCTTCACTTCCTCAACAGTTCTGGGTCTCTGTAGTTTTCTGTATTTTGCTCTCCAATAATGCACTGGCCACACATTTTCAACGGGAGACATTGCTGACATGTCTTAAATGTCTTTGTAGTTAATTCAATTGAATGTAGGTTGAAAAGGATTTCCAAATCAGATTTTATGTAACATTTTGTCTTCATTGGAATTGAAGTTTTTATAATGTGTTCAAATTTAATGTGTCGTTTTGTTAATATCTTCTATAGCCCACGGTGTACCTATTGCAGATGCAGATGCTTGTCCAGAGAGGGCACCATATAACCAGAACTGAGTACGTGTTGAGTGAAACTAAAACACAATTTAAAGGGTCTGCATCATGCAAAATAAAATTCAATGAGCTTTTAACCATCTTAAAATGCAAATTCCTCACCAAAAATACCACTCCAAAGTGTTATTTTTCTACATTCAGAAATCTCTGAGTACACCTGATCATTCCCCCTCTCTAAGCACCAGCTCCACCCAATTCAAGAAAAAGATTGGGTCCTCAATATTATACGAATACGATTGAGGAACCTCTCCTATACTGCCCTTGCAGACTAAAACTATGCCCTCATTTTCAAGCAGCCTGCGGGACATCCGCTAAGCGTATCTGGGAAAGAGGCGCTATGAGCGGTCACCTCGGCCGAGGCACCGGCCTCCCCGGTTGGAACCCTGCTCTTTCGAATTCTTCTAAGTAAATACATCTCTGCTGCAATGCCATCCTTGGCAACAGCACTATTCAACAGCTGCTTGTCTGTGATCGTCATTTCTCAGAGGACATTGGCCAAACAATCAAAACTGGATTGACTGGGAGATTAAACCTTCAAACATACCTGCTGGAGAGGCCAGAGCTTCAAGTAAATCAAAACTAACTAAATGATGACATTTTACTTGCATTGATGCACCATTATCTTGGCTGTCAAGCATGTCATGTCAGACGTATTTTGTTGCACTTACTACACACATTAGCATGTGGATGGATGCGTACTACATCCATCCTGCTGCTTCACGTTTGATTGCGGACGTTACTATTACTATTTACTAGTGATGGAAAAATGAAGCTCCATGAAGCACCTGTGATAATTTTTTGACTCCCCTAGATGGATGGCACCGTTTGTTTAAATATACAGTGAAAATGTACTACTTTTCTATTGCACTGGACTTTATCGTTGAACAAAGAGCGCCATATAGAGGTTTAAAAAATATCACAAGTGCTTCATGAAGCTTCAATTGTTCATCACTACTATTTACTGTTTCCTGGTGATGTCATAAAAGGGGTGCGGCTGCCACACGGGCAGAGGGGTCAGAAATATAACCACCAAAATAACTCATATTTAATAAGAAATGAGATCACCATTACATATGCATATAGCTTGATGTTGGCCTTTCAATATTTATAGTTTACAAATTACAAATTATTGGCCACATTTAACTTCTGCACTGTATCAGTTGGCTAAATGTAACTGTACCAGGTGATGGATGTGTCTTGTCCAGATTTTTGTCATTTGTCGTAATTTAAAAGTCTTGATTTAACTCTCGAGCGTGTGGGGCTATATAAACTCTGAAAAAGTGTTAAAATCAACTCTGTAGGAGTCAATTCAACACTGGTGTTTTTGCTATGGAAGGGCATTTTTTTTAATCTAGGTTGTAGGTTGTTGTTGCTATTGTGTATAAAACACTTTTGCTTATGGCGTCACATCAGTGTTTGCATAAATCTGTGATTTAATCTTTGAATATGCACATTCTGATTTCTGGCTGTTTATAAACAATATGGAGATCTTCCTATTGATTAATGTGGTGTTGCAGTGCTGATCTACAAAGCAAATTCTAGAAATGTTTTTTTTGTTGCTGACAGCATGTGTGTGTGTGTGTGTGTGTCCTTGCATACAATACAGAATACAGAAATTGACAGGCCATTTTGTCATTCTCAGTAAGACTGAGAGATTGTGTGACGGCATATCATTGACTCAAAAAGTGGGACATTACCTGTATTTTATTAGGATCTGCTCAAACATGTACACATTTATCACAGAAGTGATATGTCAGCTAAACACATCTTATTTACATTGGTAACAGAAAAATAAATTCCGGTTATACACAGCAGTGAGACTTTGTCATCGCAACAGAGAGAAAGTTGGAAACAGCAGCAATGTTATGTGATCTGTCTCACCACTTAAACGACAGCTTCCCCTTCCCTCAAGCTCTCTGTTTTCTTCTTTACTTGCTAGTCCCGCCCACTCGAACATCATAGGTGACCATGTGGAAATTGTCCCATGCAAACAGCTTCCTCTGGGCGTGGTTGTAGTCCACCATGCTGTTGTAACGATACTTGTTCTTAAATGGCACAGAGAGGTCGCGGCCCGCCTTGGTGGCCGTGTCAAACACATGGTTGATGGTGGTGTTGGCCGCCGTATAACTGGCCACCGTGTATAGACGACCACACACCATGAACGCATTGGCCACAGCGCTCTTCCTGATATTCGTCTCCCAGCTTCTCTTCACTTCGAGGCTCTCAGGGTCCAGCAGGGAGAGCACAATGGCGCCTTTTGCCTTACTCGTGCTGTAGATGGCCCACAGACCTTGCTCGTCTGCTGCCAGGTCAATGTCAGTGTAGCCCCCCCACGAGTAAGGGTACTGACCGTGGAAGCCTGCGTGAGGGAGGTCCCGGCGTGATGCCAGTCTCTCTGAGGCCAGATCGTAGCGGATGAGGGTGCGGCTGCGTTTACGCTGGTAGTAGAGGGAGTTGCGGTACACGGTTGCCCCGGTACTCTCTACCGCTTCAGGCAGGAGCAGGACTTTCATCGGGAAGCCACGGAAGAACTGGTTCATGTCTTCGTATGCAAACAATTGACGGACGTCTTTGCCCACTGTGTCGATACGCCACACGGTCTTGTTGGTATACTGAGTTCCTTGGGGCTCAGGATCCTGCATCCATACGCCATACTTCCCAGTAAAACCATCAGCTTTCTTGTGTAACACCGGATCGTCCACAGACAGCAACTCACTGCAACCTAAATACACACAAACACACACGCAATTATATGTTTAGTTTTGCTTCCAACATCCCAGCTCATTGAAGAAAAAAAAAACAACTTACGAGAAGCATTTCGATCCGGAAGGAGATGGGATGCAGGGAGTTCTGATATCTCTGCTTTCATCTCCTGGTAGGCATCATGACTAAAACCATATCCAAGATCTGTGGAAATAAAGTCATCATTATTTTAGTGGCGCTTCAGCTTGTCACTGGGTTGCTACCCTCAGAAGCACTGCCGTTATATATGAATTTTACAATTTGCCATTATATACCCGTACGGCTTTGGAAAAGGTACAAACGGTTATGCTGGAGTCCAATAAGAAGTCCTGTGGGGTAGGTTAGTGTAAATTGGATCTTAAGGGATATAAATTGGCTCTCCATTTGTTACTACGATACTGGCTTTTGTACGTTCATGCTGGAGTTTTACAGCTTGTGCATACACGTTTGTGGCCCTGAAACAGTATAAGGTTCCTCAGAGTCCAGTAAATTGCCCCGTGGTTTCCATTAGTGTGCAGTGCTAGTCAAAGGTTTGGACACGGCTTCTCATTTATAGGTTAGCAAGTGTGTCCAAACATTTGGACTGATTGGTCCTTGAGGGACACAATAAGACGCCCGTGACACTGTCGCTAGAATGATTCAACTGCAAGGGGGATGCAACTAAAGCTGTATGATTCATTTTTTGATGTGCCCAGCAGGTGTCCTGTTACTTCGCCGTGGCATTCCTGAAAACATAAATGTAAACAAGACATGCATGAGTGACAAAGTGGTAAAATAAGACTCTGTTGTAAATTCCAATCCCCTTAGTCAACCTGAGACTCTTACTGCAACCTGACCTGCCGCCCCTTTCAAGACGTCATTATGTCAGTCAACCGGCACACCATTTTAAATGAGGGCAAAATATGAAAGTAAGGGAGCCAGTTGTGTCCTGAATTCAGCTTTTTGCGTGATGTAATAATGCACATACCACTGGCAAGTCTGGGGTTGAGTCTTCTGCGAGCATCTGCTGAGGTGTTTGTCTGCAGGGAGGGCTTCTGCCTGAGGCTCTCAGCCTCACGGCCTAGTTCCGTCACCCTCGCGTTGAGCTCCTGGACCTGCCTGCTCAGTCGATCCCTTTCCTGTCGCAGCAGGTTTCTTTCCCCTGTTATCTGGGAGAAACTTTCTGTAAGGCCCACCTCCGCATTACTCCTGGTGCCCGCTCCTGCTATCAGCCGGCTAACTAGCGCCTCCAGCATGGTGAGCCGGGACAGAACTCCTTCCATTTCGGGTCTCCCGCTGCCCCCAGGGCAGCTGGTCTCCCGGGGACTGGACACGGTAAAGATGTACTGGCAACGTCCGGCAGCATCATTGGAGCGATGCAGGGACGCTTGGTCTTCAGCCTGGAGTTGGCTGGCCAAAATAAGGAATGACAGAGACAGAAGAGCCACCTGGAGCCACATTCTGCAGAATAAAACAGAATTAATAGTCCTGTTTTTTTTTTTTTTGTCAGATACACTTAAGTTGGGCGTCAATTTTATTGTCCTTGAAGCTGTTTGTCCAGCTAAGTGTTGTCAGTGCAGATCAGCCTGAATAGCAGCAATGCTGAGAGAGGGATATTTATACGGGGAAGTGTCACAGTGTGGGAGGAGAGAGGGAGTGTGCCAGGGAGGGAAACAGCCCGAGGGTGTGTGATGTTTGGCCACATGCTTGGTCTCGATGGTGACAAACAATGTGAAAATCACACTGTATGAGTGTTTTAATGTATTTGTCATCCCTGGAGCTTCTCAGCAGGAGGTATTCCTTTGCAGGATATTATGACTGGACAGCATCCTTTCTGCATGTACTGCCTGTCAACTGCAATGTTGTTTACTTCCCTCGTAAGTGATCGTTTTACCATCAAACTGTAGTGCGATTTACGGTAAATGCTGTCACGGTCTGAGATGGGGCGCCGGAGGGTGAAACGTGAAGGAATCTGTCAACATGCAGTCTCCATGTGTTGATTAGCATTGTGTTTCAGTCACCCCAGGCTGACTCACATGTCTGCTCCAAAGTACAAAGGCAGGCAGCGTGACGCCTATAAAAGGTTAAATTGTTCTTCCTTTCTTCCAACCAAAACATATACTTTTCATGACCATCACGTGCTTTAAAAAAAACACCCATCTAATGTGACTTTCAGGTTGTTTTTGCATTCACTGGAGCCTCCCAGATGGTCAGGTTTGTTGTACTGTGATGCGTTGAGTCTCTATGATTACAGTGAGCAACCATAACGGCTGATTCCGACACCATTTTGTGAAATAACAGGAATCTAGACAAAGATTCCTAACATACTCAGGCGATCATTTGAAAGATCAAATATCAATTGCTTCAGTTAAAGCATTAGATTCAGTGCAAAATAATTAGGTATTTTTAATTTGTTTTAGAGTATGTTTGTTCATTTTTATTAGTTCTTCTATTTTTATGGTGTATCAGAAATGTATATATATCGTATATGGAGTATTTGCTGAGGGCAAGAATTTCTTTTTGCCCTCAACAAATAGGACACAAATTATTGCGCAATAAAGTAAATTAAACTGCAATTCTCAGACGATTGTTTGACTTTCCTTCTTCTGTACGTCCAAAGAGTAATATCAAAATAAATACATTCAAAAATGAATGCCAAAAAACGAATGTAATGATATGAATTAACAAAGATGAAAACAAAAGGCATATTTATCAGTATTTTTTTGCCTAACACTGCTTAGATGAAACAAAACATAAAGCTAAAATATTCCGTCACTGAAGTAATTACATTAAAAGTGCAATTATATTCAATATTTAAATGCCACTGGCTTCATTTTACACTGAAAGTAGCCGACGTATGATTCACAAACTGCTAATAAATAAAAATAAACCAAAATAAAAATTAATGAATTCTCCCATTATATGAAACCCGCAGTGGAAAAAAGTAATTTTTTTCTTTCATCAACATGTCCCGTGGAGCGGCCAGCATTATACTACAAAATCACATACTAATTTGTCATTTGGGCGTGAATGATGCTGAGCTATGACTACTCGTCACACACTGTTCCTCAATTATGTGGAAACAAAACTATAAACCCTATATTCCATTCGAATGGTCTCGCTCTATGCAGTAATTACTGGGATTATGACAATTCTTTTTGTACCTGCGTCGTGTACCTGTGCCTCATTAGTTTTTGTGAGACATCTGGGATTCGGCCCGATTGTCCCGAGCAGTGAGAGGAAACAATGAATACATCCCAGTTGGAGTCCAAGTGCAGCCATTGTAATTGTTTTCAAAAACATGGCCGTCTGCATGCACGTTCCCACTTTCTTTTGACTTTCTTGTCAACATGCTCTCCTGCATAACTATGAAAACATACTTGCTGTAACTCCAGATAATTTGCGACTAGTATCTTGCAGTGCACATCTGTGTTTTGTTCCAAGAAAGTAGTCGGCTCCCTAGTTAACCTATCTGTTTATGGCCCTTGGCATGGAGAATCTCAGTGTTCCGCAGTGGTTTCGCCACGAGATGTGTGTTTTTCTTTTATAACGTCACAGTGGCTGGAAAACAAAATGACTCCAGTCGGCTGTCAGCTTCCAAAAGCACAACGAATCACAACCTTATGTGTTACAGAAACAATTATAAAAAAAAACAAAATATGCAGGTCCTCTATAGTGGCATTACTTCAGGATGAAGAGGAAATTCTTGAAAACATTTTCCTAATTAGTAAGTTCATTAATGGTATTTTTTTGGTACCAGGATTTTTATTCATCAAAATATTGTGTAATGGCGCTGACTTGGTAGATATAAAATAAAAATATTGCTTTCATGCTTGGTGGCCATCTCGAAACACGTTTTTTCAAATACACAGTAGCTGTGTCCGAATTCTTAGGTTGCATCCTTGAGGACCGAAGCAATGGGTGCACGGAAAGTGTGCTCCAAGGCAACCTTTGCTCGGGGCCCGTCTCCATGGAAATGAAAACCAGATTTGAAGGCTGTGTCAATTTGGACACTGCCGTGCTGTTAAGGCACATAGGAAGTCACCTCATGTGGCCTTTAAATTCGGCTTTTGGAAGACACAGCCTATGAATTTGGACACAGGCTGTTTCTTGACATATGAGAACGGTAAAGGTGACAGAGATGGCGTTGATTTGGCAACTGGGCCCTCAGTGGGGATTTACCTAACCAGTTATTTCAATCGTTATTTAAAATATCAAAACTAAATTCAGGGATGGACCCTAAGAAAGCTTTTGCAACGTACTTGAGAGACTCTTTCATTTTGTTTTAGAGTTCCACATGACTTGTGTCCACTATATCAATTAGCTAAATGTAAACAGAGTTTTGAGCTCTCGTTTGACATTTTGGCATGGTACTGAATTCTTTCAAATTATGTCATACAGGTTTTGACCATGCTGATAACAATTCACTCTGCCCAAAATTATGTGAACCATTGCAGTGATTTACTGAATTATGTCACTTTAGATCTTTATTAAGAAAGCCGGCAGGTATTTTCGTGCTTTTTTTTTCCAGTGACTGATGAAGGACTCATCCTATCACTGTCCGTCCGTCTAAACTGGTGGCCTGTGGACCCCCGAGGCGTTTGTTGTCAAACTTAACCTAAAACAAAAAAAAAAAAGACACTTTTTTTTAAAACAACAGCATCAGTGTCACAGTGTAACGACTCTTTGGCACAAATATTTGAACACAAATGGTGAAGCAACACATGTACATAGACAATATAACAATACTCATCGGCACATTTTCTTTATTCTCTGTCAAAAATAACTCATGTTACTGCCTGTGGAACACTCCCCCAGGTGCTCAGGAAGTGCCACAAAGCCATGATGACTTAATCATGAAGTACAAATTGTTTAATTTAATTATGATCCTTATAATTGTGTTATAACTCCATTTTGTATGAAGTACAGTATTATACCTTGCTATTTTCCTTGATAAAAAAAGACATTCCAAATATTTCTTTCTTTCCTTTTTTGGGTGGATGAGGGATACATTAATAGGATTTGCATTCTGTTCAAAGGGAAAGATGATGTTTTGTATTACGAAAACTATATAGATTTGTGTCTCAACTCAAAGCTGAACTGTAACTCAATATGAAAAAAACAAACCAAAAAAAACGCATTGTCGGGTGTGCCCTTAACACATCACACTCCAGGTATGGCTTTTCTTTCTTTTTTTTTTCACAAGTATTTGTTTACGGGACATGCTACAGCTCCTCTGGACTCACAGGCTGTAATTCCATCTACTGTAAAGGTTAGGGCGCTGTGTGGTATGAGACCTTTGTTTTTTGACGTTATGTTACATAATGGGGCCACAGTAATTTCCTTATTGATGACAGTTTAACAAGGTCTCTTTTTTTAACAACTCTGCAGTTGAAATTGTTTTGCCAGAAAGAAGAATGTAGAAAACGTCCAGCAATCGCAGTTTCCCCCAAAACAAGCCATGAACAGCAGGTAGGATTGCAAAACTTTTAATTTGAACTGAGAGTTCGCATACACTGTATGCTATGGGAGCAACAGTGGAGGAAAATGTGGATTTGCCTTTTGTAGCAATAATAGGAAGCTATGTTAATATATGTGTTTATTTATTTTTATTTTTAATTTTATTTTTTATCCATCTGCACAGTGTGTTTTAGTTCATTCCCTGGAGTACTTGTTGTGGTTGAGGCCATGAATCTTTAAGTCTTCCACACCAAGTATGCCTTTCTGAACCTTGCTTTGTGCACTGGAGCACTGTCACGCTGGAAAAAAAAAAACTGGGATCAGTTTGTTGGCTGTGACATGCTTGGAAAACAAAAGCTCCCTGTGCAAAAATGTTAAATTATTGCTCTTTAAGTTTCATTTTAATGACCTCAGACAGGATACAATTTGCTCTTGACTTTTGCTCGGTACAGTACGACCAAAGAGTGAAACCAAAGGTCTTGTTATTTACCAGCTCGCCAACAAATGCAAGACAAGACTGAATATCTTCTTGAAATGTTTATAGTCTATTCTATAGTCTATAATACTTAATAGTGCAATATAATGATCTGTCAAATACGGTTTAATTTCAATTTATTATTCTCCATCTCCACATATAAATCAAATTCCACACTCAAGTGAAATTTGACTGAAGCAGACGATGACCCCACCCCTGAAAACTTGTCAAAGACCATTAAATGTGACCCAAGGAGGCCCTGTCTATGTGACCCCTGAGTCACTCATTTCAAGCAGGTGAGGTGGTCAAGTTCAATCAGTTTTTATTTTTAAACCTCAAACGTTGACCTGGGGACCCGCTCTGCTTGTCACGCCGCATACCCCAAACAGCAACAGGAGATGAGGGGAGGCGGTGATTGTTATTGGATATCTCTGCTCAGATTGGGGAAGCCTTCGCCTCTGAGTGTGTCATGTGGTTGAATCTGGGTAAAACTATCCAGAAAGTTCAAATCTATGTACAATTGGATGCAGAATTTTGGGGACGATGACAGCTTTTATGATTATGTCTTTTTAAAAATTCTTTGCAAGTCTTCAAAGGAGCCCCCTTGTGTTTCATAACCCGCATGATCTGATATTGTGCGCAGTCAATAAAAACCAGATTCAAAACCCATCTGGTAAAATAAGCATAACATTCCATATCATTGTCTTTAAAGAAAGGCAGAAAGGTATTTCTTACTCAAAATGTCATTTTATTTAGGACAAATGTTTAATGTTGTTTGATACGCAACTGATTTGTGTCAGAGTTTAGCTTGCAGTAAAGTTGATAAAAGAGGACAACAACAGTATTTAGTTGTCAGATTTTTTTTAAGATTTATTTGTTCATATGATCCCAACGAAATATCTCAATTAACACTGGACAGCAACAGTTTTTGAATCAGAGATTAATCAATATAGAGTGTTCCACTAAGAAAGTTTTTGGAATGTGGGAGGAAACCGGAGTACCTGGAGAAAACCCAGATTGGCATGGGACGAGCATACAAACTCTACACTGGAAGGCCAGAGCCGGAATTTAATCCTGCACCTCCAAACTGTTTGGTGGATGCGCTAGCCTGTCCACCGTGCTGCTATTATTGACATCGTATGAAATCCTGATGTGCCACAGAAAAATCACGAAGACTGATTCAGAAGCAGTGCCCCCAAAAATATGCAAAAAATCATCCCTAATGTAATCATTTTGTAAAATGTTTCCACTGTAGTAGACAGTTAAATATATATATATATATTTTTTTTTTAACTTACAATATTAATAAATATTTTTCTTTGATGAAGGAGTTGAAAGAGTGCTGCCACTTACACCAGAGTATTTTACACACTCGTTATCTATTTCCATTTTAGCGCAGAGTACAAGTACTTTTGCCACCTCTGCTTAACACCACACAGAGAACCAGATAATTGGACCTGACACCAAACCAAGTTCAGGTCGCAGCTGCCCCCTCGTGTTATTTCATCAAACTGCACGTGCCTTTTTTTTAATGACCGCAGTGTAAAATGCCTAATGAACTCGATAAGATTTTTGCTGTCATTGCAAAAAATGGGGCCGCACTGAGACCTATTAACTATATATATATATATATATATATATATATATATTATACATGTATATTGTATTTACATATCTACTACATTATTCTCTAGCTGCCTTTTGCGGTGTTGCGGCGGTGCGCAGCTGTGCCGCATGACTCACAAGTCAAGCCAGAAGCACGGATGTAAACAGGGGGCGGGCTCAGGTAGGCCTAACCTGCACCTGCGCAGCCAATCACGGGCCGCCGTCTCGCGCCTCCGCTCCCTTATCAGCGTTTCTCATTGGCTCAGCGCCGTGTCGACATACTGCATGGAGCCGACTCTCTGCAATTCAGGCACAGAGAGGGAGAGCGAAGGGTAAAATGATTAATCTGTCAACGGTAAATTTGTACTTGGAATGAGAGCCCCCTGACAAACATCCGGCCCCGAGCGTGACGAAGCACAGCCAGGAGAGCAGCATTCATGCGCAGGACGCGTATATCGAACCGCCATAGTGCCGCCATAGCAGGTGGCGTCGCTTGTGTAATCGCGCAGGCTCGCAGCATCTTTGCCGCCTGATCCTAGCGTGCTTTCAGCACTGGACAGCGATCGGAACCACCGCACAACCTCAACACCGAAGAGGTCCTGAGGCGAGGTAGGCTGACACTCATAACGCCTTGATATGAAAGATTGTTTTACGAGGTGTGCATGCAGATGAGTGTGCTTCGCTTGGCGACTGTGAGTCATTCGGCCTTGCAGAATGCATGTGCTTGATGCATGTAAAGATAGTAAGCGTCATCCACCAAATGCCCTTGAATCGATAGGCCTCTCGTTTTGCGTGAGTGAGCGCGTGCGTGTGTATGTGTGTAGGAGAGAGGGGGAGGAGGTGGTAGTGGTGGTGGTAAGCAACTGCGCAATTGTCTGTCCCTGTCTGTTCATATCGCTCTTTTCTGCACCTCTCTCTCTCTTTCTTGCAGTCCTCCCTTCTTCCATAGTCAGTCCGACGCTTTTTTGGCTCGGGGCAATGCGTGGCTAGATGACTTCACAACATCAACAAGCACCGCGGTATCCTGGACTAATATAGCAACGCCACATCCCCTTTTCTCTCTCTCTCTCTTTCTCTTTCTTCCTCCTCCTGTCTGTCTCTCGGGAGCTCTCGCTCTCTCTTTCTCTCTCCAATCGCTGATCCCTCCGTCCAAAGGCACCATGGGAAACCGTGGCATGGAGGAACTGATCCCGCTGGTCAACAAGCTGCAGGATGCATTCAGCTCCATTGGCCAGGCGTGCAACTTGGACCTGCCGCAAATCGCAGTGGTGGGCGGCCAGAGTGCAGGAAAAAGCTCCGTGCTGGAGAACTTTGTGGGCAGGTAAAATTGACCTCAGCAAATAGGATAATCCGTTAACCTTGTGACATAAGAAGCCTATGGGGGCCAATCTCTAGTGGCCTGCAGAGTTCAGTCAGCATGCTTAGAGACCTCCAGGTTTAAACTGTTCACCACACACAGCACAACAGTGCCCAATCTTGTGACTACTAGAGCGAAGATGGATTTAGGTTGCAGCAGCACCTTGGGGATCTCAGACCAATCTGCAACTACAGCTCGCCACTTGCACTCATGAGAGATCATCTTTAAAATGATGATGCCTGACATTTTCTGGCATTTTAATGGGCATGCATGGGTGCATAATCCACCCCCCTTATTCTCGAAAATTCATTATTTTAAAATCATTACTGAAAAAAGACAAACCAGCAAAATTGTTGAATTTAAATCAAATGCTAATCTGGATTTGTGGAAAATGATGCCTGAAGTTGTTGATTTGCTGCAGTGATTTTATTTGTGGCGTCATATTTGTCTTGAAGCAATTTTATGACTTGCATTTGAATCATCTTAATGAGATCACATACAGAATCTGTGATAAAAGGTCACACTGGTCAAAACATTTTGGCAAAATGTTTAAATCAGAAATGCCCCTAAACTCACACGTTTTTTTCTTTTTTTTTTTCACTGATTCAGAACCTGCCCTCATTATTTTTGAGTTTCATAATAATAATGATGCAGTAACAAACATATAATATGTACTATTTCTCATAATACTTAATAATTAAGGGTTAGGTTCTACAACAGGTGGATTTTATCTCTGAAACGCCATAGATATAAATGACAATGTATCGTGAAATCCGTATTGTCAAGCTTTTATAGATCAAACTTAAGATAAATAAAAACGATATTCCCCCAAAAATAATGTGTGGGAAAAACTACAAAGACATTTTTAAAATCCGTGACAAAAACACATTTAGGGGCACATAAAGCCGTATCTTCTCTTTTTTCTTTTTTTTATCAGCACTGTCAGCTAGGTCCTAAATGAACAATATTTCATTGTATTGCATTATATTGTGGTGTCAATCTTCACTCTATCTCACTTAGGTACGCAAAAATATTCCAACCACCTCTCACTATGATATTTGCAGTTTTACAACCACAATCGTAAACATGTTTTTAAATTAATATGTTTCTGAGCGGGTCAATCTGAAGTAAGCACTCTTTTCTTTGTACTGTAAGGCAAATCTTTTCATTCCATTTCCTGAATTGGATCTAATGAATTAGACTGTGCAAGTGGTCGGAATGTTGCGGCCTGTCGCTGTAAATGTGCCGAAAATTTTCTCTTCAGTTCTGAAATTCATATCGGTCACCATATTTCTTTCCATGCATCTGCCTTTACAATTATAATTATTCTCTTCTCTTTTTTTTTTTTTTTTTTTTTTTTTTGATTGACTTTGTCAGAGAGGTTTTAATTCTGTCTTGTGTTCTTGTTAGTCACTGACGGTGTTGAGGTTCACTCGCTGAACTTGCTAGGTTCAGGTTCTCACTTTGTCATGCTGTGAATGTGAATGGCTGGTTGTCTTTATGTGCGCTGTGATTTACTGCCGACCACTCGCATAGATACAGAGTAGCAGTATCCCCCGAAAGTAGAAGAGGGACCAAAGAGTTTGGTGAGGACATGCAATGGTGCACATCCAGATGGATGAATATTGTCTCGTTCTCGCTGAGTTGTCATGATGCCGAGTAACATTCCATCTGTGCAGAAAGCAATCTGAATGTCATTCAATTGGTGAAAAGCGTTGCTTTTCTTCAAACTCTTCGTACTCGTGGCATTGGTCAGTTCTGCTGAGTATGCTCAAAAATGGGTGTCATGAGAATATGCAAAGGCTGAAATGAGGCAGCTGTGCTCCTCATGAGTTGATTTTATTGTTTAATATTCAAAAATGACTCGGGCAAAATTAGATTTTTCACTACTGACATTTTGCAAAAGCGCAACAGTCCTTCTTGCTTTGTGGAATTATATCCACGGATACGCATTCAAGCTTTTTCAATTCAGGTAAGTTTTTCACGGCTGTCGTATGGAATTCTTTGCTGTAAAATGGCCTCCATTTGATCTGTTGTTTGATCTACTAAAATGCTAAATGCCAGGAGTTCAAAATAAGGATGTTTAGTGTTGACATTGTCTTGAGTGATGAATTCTGATTAATCGTTTGTCCACAGGGACTTTCTGCCCCGTGGATCTGGCATCGTCACTCGCAGGCCGCTGGTTCTGCAGCTTATCAGCGCGACTGCAGGTGGGTTGCCGCACGTTTCCACACCCACGCATGCTGCTGGCACACTCACAAATTGACAAATGCACCCCGCATTCCCATTTTCGTCATTTAAATGGTGTTGTTTTTTTAAAAAAAAAATTATTCCCTGCTCCCACTCTGTCATTCTTCCGCTCTCTCACATTTTCTCCATCGCCACCATTCTCTGCTGCATGTTCTTGCTCTTCGCAGAATGGGCTGAATTTCTCCACTGCAAAGGGAAGAAGTTCACCGATTTCGACGAGGTTCGCCAGGAGATTGAAGCCGAGACGGACCGTGCCACTGGCGCCAACAAGGGCATATCTCCTGTCCCCATCAATTTACGCGTTTACTCCCCAAATGGTGCGAAACTTCTCTTGCTTCCATTTCGATACTTATGTGACGGCTCAAAATGACGCAGTTGTATCCAAATAGACTTTGAAAAGATATGAGTCATCCTCCTTTTGCTCTTTTTTTTTTTTTTTTAAGATTCCTTGATCAAACTCTACAAATACAAAGGGTTGTTTTGCAGCCTTGGTTAGTTTCTTGTAGTCAAGAATAGAAGAATGGCGATCAAAGCGACCATCACGGTTTCTTTGCTGGTATGTGTGCAATTAAGTGCACTTAAGTATCTACTAAAAGGTACAACTAGCGCCGGAGTATCTTTGTTGAAGTCACAGTCCATACAGAACAAATCAGACTGTAATTGTACCTCGCCGGTCTAAAAAGTACAATTGAAGATCTGTCATAAGAGTTGAATAACAGCGAATAATTAGGCTATTACATCTTGAGTACTTAATTTTGTCTTAAATTGAAGGTTGCTGGATTGTCTCTTCCCATAAATAATTTTCAGTCGTACACTTATAGTAATGAAGGTTGACTTTTTTTTCCATTGATATTTGTTCAATTTAAGATGGTTGAATTTGGATATTTCAAACATGTGTGTTCATAGTGTGTAGTGATCACCTGGACTCTTGAAAGACTTTCAGCAAGATTTTGGGGTGAGGCTGTGGCAATATGTGGGCCATTGCCTTCAAGGTTGGCCTCACAGAAATCGCCATAAAGTCACGATAAGCCAAAATTTGTGGATTTATGAACCATAAAACATCTGCCTAGCATGTCTGAGTTTGGAGTTTGATTTTAGTCTGTGTGGGGTTTGCTTGTAATTTATGTGCAAAAGTCATCTTGGATAAGCTCCAGCTCACCTGCAACACAGATGACGATAAACAATATCTAACTTTGATGGCTGTTTTCATTTGTGAATCCGCTGAGGGCGTGTGTTCATTTGTTCATATATGTTTCCAATAATTCTTCCAAATGTCCTTCCTTGTTCTCATGTTGTGTTGTTCGTCGTTAACAGTGCTGAACTTGACTCTCATCGACTTGCCGGGGATCACCAAGGTGCCGGTGGGAGACCAGCCCGCTGACATCGAGCAGCAAATCCGGGAGATGATCATGCAGTTCATCACCAGGGAGAGCTGCCTTATCTTGGCCGTCACTCCGGCCAACACTGACCTTGCCAACTCGGACGCCCTGAAACTGGCAAAGGACGTTGATCCTCAAGGTGAGGCAAGGACGACTGCGAGAATTGCAGGGAGGATGTCAAAATAGATTCAATCGAACAAAGCAACGCATGGGGCTATCCTTTGCAAGATGGTGAATCTGTCTACTGTCAGAAAACGAATTTGGGTTTGAACTTCTGCTTTGGCCTCTCTAGATTTGGCCGCAACATTTATCAGTGGTGATTGCTCAAGTTTCAATTTATTATCAGAGGGCAAGGAGGGTTGATGCAAAGATAAATGAAAGAGCAGCTCAAGGGTAGAAGACGTTGCAGGCAAAGGCAAGACTGCAGATGAGATGACGAAGATAATTTGACCTCCAGACTGCAGAGAGGGAAACAGGAGAGGATGTGAGGCAGAATGAACTCGAAGAGAAAAGGGAAGAGGAGGACACTGATGAAGCAAGAAGGGAGGGCGGAATGAATCATTGTGGGGAATGAGGACAGTCGGGACAAGGCCGAGATGCTAACTCGAGTGACATCTTTAAAGCCTGCAAAGTTGCAGGAGAGTCAAATTGAGAATGTCTCTCCATAAATATATTTACAAACCACTTCACTGGATTTGTCAGCCTGTTTTAATTAATATAATTTTATTAAGATTTTTTTTTTAAATTGTGTGATTAATCCGATTCTATTGTTGCTTTGGTTTAGCCTTACATTGTGAAATGGTCAATACTGTGTGTCACGTGTGTCATTGCTTTCTGTTCCATATTGTGGTCACGATCCCATCTTTTACCAGGGTTACAATAGTTTGGAATTTTTCATTAGATTTAGTTTTTTATGTCATTTGGACTTTTGGTTTTAATTTCAGTTGATTTTAATGAGTTTGTAAAATAGATTAGTTCATATTTATTAGTTATTGTTTTAAAAAAAACATTTCATTTTAGTTTGCTTCTATTAGCGTCAGTTTAAAAAAATATATATGTTAAGTTCTGCATTAAAAAAGTTCAGTTTTGTGTAATGAAGTAAACTACCGTCCTTTTGTTTTGAACAATGCAAAAAATGATAAACCAAAATGAAAACATCTAAAATGAACTCAAAAAGCTAATTGGTGATAATAATTGACAAAGATTAAAACGGAAGACATTTTTATTATATTTATAGTTAGTTGAAGTTAGTTTCAAAATCTCAAGCTGCAGGTTCAGTTAATTTTTGTCAATTATTATTTGATTTTGTTAACAATTTATTTTTCCATTTTTGTTTTTGTTTTTTTTCCAATTATTTTTCACTTACTATAATAACTTTATTGCGTTCTGTACTATAAATATTAATATGAAGTGTAAATAGGACAGAATGACATGGAGAAGATATTTTTGTTTTGTTTTGTTTTTTTCCCATGCAAATAAGTCGACGTGATGGTCGTATGTTTTCTTACGTCCAATAGGTCTGCGGACTATAGGAGTGATCACAAAACTGGATTTGATGGATGAGGGCACAGATGCCCGTGATGTGCTTGAAAACAAGCTGCTGCCGCTGAGAAGAGGTTCGTTAGCCGACTTGCCAACAGCGTCCCTCACGCAACTCAAGCCTGTTCCTGCTTTCTTTTTTTTCTTTTTTTCTTTTTATCTCTCTCACTCCCCAAGGATCAGTGATTACTTTGGCCAATTTGTGTCCCTGTATATTTGTTTTCAGGCTACATTGGAGTGGTGAACCGCAGTCAGAAGGACATTGACGGAAAGAAAGATATCAAAGCAGCTCTGGAGGCAGAGAGAAAGTTCTTTTTCTCTCATCCGGCATACAGGCACATTGGGGACAAAATGGGCACCCCACGCCTGCAGAAAGTGCTCAACCAGGTGATCAGAGATTTACTCGCAGTGCACTTTACATAATTAATAAGATGGCGGCCTGGATTTGTTTCTCACTTTTATTATGTGACACATCATTGTGGGGGATGTGAGACACTCTTGTCGATTAAAACAACATGTTCATTTTTCCTTTGTCCTAATATTTACTGTATGGACTATCATCATTGTCTTACATTATTTTCCAGTGAACATATAAAATTCTGCCGAATTTATTAGTGATGGGGATTTTTCAGGCCGATGATGATTTTTGGCAGAGACAGATTACTGATTTTGGCCTATTAATTGAAAAAAAAAAAAACAATTGCATAAAAATAATCGTCCTCCCCTCTTTCAATACATTTCATTTATACATGGATTTTCGCTATTCGCTGACCGGCCTGGTAGTTATTCCCTGTAAATAGCAAGGGACAACTGGAAATATACAGTATTTTTACAAAATCTATATTTGCACAATGCATTTGATTAATGACGTTAAATGGGCTTAAATCGTTGTCATGTGTGCGCTTCTAGTAGTTGAATGTATGTCATATTTAACACATTTATTTTTGATTTATGTTGCCCTGTTTTGAATTTATTTTCACAAACTGTGACTTTAGGTTGTGTGTAAAATAGTGACAATAAAGTTGACAGATCAATTGAATGAACTTTCACCAAATTCTATTTAGAAGGTTATTGTATAGTTTATGTATAATAATGAATGAAACCTGTGTTACTCGTGCACAAGCGCTCTATAATGTTCGAATTCATAAAGAAAAGACTATCGACTATCCATGGCAATTTGGCCAATTATTTTGCCCCATGTTTAAATAATCGGTCAGGCCTGATAATCTACATGAATATGTGTTCTTGTGGGGGCAAAAATACCAAACACTTTTTTATGGGACAATTTATTGGGTTAATGTGCAAAATGTAGCGCGATTCAATTAAGTGGCAGCAAAATTTCTGCTTTATAAATGATAAGTTTGCTGAGCCCTCTCAGACAGGATTGTGGTTGTAGTTTTCAATGGCGTAAAATGGCGTTGAGTATTGTATTGTATCTCTCAGTCCACTTCTACATCACTGTAAAATTTGTATTTCAGAATACTGGCCTGATTGTGTCATTTACGATTGAGGATTAAAATATTTGTAAAGTCTGACTTTTTTTTTTTGGGTGTATGTTGTTGAATTATAATGAAAATGAGTATGGTTGGAATTGTGTTCCCATAGCAACTGACCAACCACATCCGAGACACTCTGCCAGCCTTTCGCAGTAAGCTGCAGTCCCAGCTGTTGGCTCTGGACAAGGAGGCCGAGGAATACCGGGGATACCGACCAGATGACCCATCCCGCAAAACCAAGCAGCTGTTGCAGTCAGTATATGCGCCCCCAGTTTCACAAATTAGTTCACTTCTTTCATATTAATGCTAAAAACAAAAAAAAAGTAAAAAAAATATTTATATTTAATGTTGTTGCGACTGGGCAGCACAGTGACGAGCAATTACCACATCCGCGTACAGTACAGAGGTGGTTGGTCCGAATATGGGCTCTGGCCTTCTTTTGTGGAGTTTACATGTTCTCTTTGTGCCTGCGTGGGTTTTTGCTGGGTGCTCCGATTTACTCCCACATTCCAAAAACATGCATTAATTGTACACTGCAAAATTGTCCCTAGGTGTGATTGTGAGTGCCAATGTTTGGTCGTCTGTGCGTGCCTCGCGATTGGCTGGCAAACAATTCAGGATGTACTCCACCTACCGCCCGAAGATGGCTGGCATAGGCTACAGCCCACCCGCAACCCTCATGAGGAGAAGCTGCACTGATAATGGATGAATGTTTGTACTGCTGCTGGTTATCATGCATCTATTTTTCAGGATGGTCCAGCAGTTCTCTGTGGACTTTGAGAAGAGAATCGAGGGTTCAGGAGACCAGGTGGACACAGTGGAACTGTCAGGTGGAGCCAAAATCAACCGCATCTTCCATGAGCGTTTCCCATTTGAACTGGTCAAGGTATTCTTCAATATCTGCAATTTATTAGAACAAAGCAATAATGGCAAACAATATTATCTGTTTATATTTTGGTCAGCATTCAATTAGTGTTTTAACTGCATAGCGTGGCTGTCCTGTGAAAATCATGACTGTCTAATTTTGTATTCACTTTTGTTTTCGTTTTCACATTAATGTGAATGTCTGTAAAGCAGAAACCTCATTCATGTAAAAATGAATCTAAAAAATTGGACATAAGTGTTTTTCTCAGGACAGCGATGATATGCTTTTGAAATAATTTTGCTTGATCTATAAAAAGGCCTTCAAATTTGGAAAATTATTATATAATATAACTCCCACAGGGTTACTTGTGTTGACAACATGACTACGCTGAACGGAGAATGTTAATATTTATTTATTTATTTAATTTTATTTATTTATTTAATTTCATTTATTTATTTATTTAATTTTATTTAATTATTTATTTATTTATTTTAATTTGTCTTTTTCTTTTTTGTGGTACACATGGCTCAAGACATAATGTATGAGCTCACTGTTAAATCATTACAGAGCACTCACACGATGCACCGGGCACTTCACTAAATGTCCTAATTTTCTCTGTGTATTCTTTGTAGATGGAGTGTGATGAGAAGGAGATGCGTCGGGAGATCAGTTATGCCATCAAGAACATCCACGGAATCAGGTGGGAGCCTTTCCTTTTATCGCCTTTTGCACTAATCGAATACAATGCCGACTTACATAATGCTAATGAAGTTTTTTTTTTTTTGTCAAATATTTGATGTAACTGCTCAAGCTGCTGCACTCAACTACACACTAAAACACATCCCAAGGGGAGGATTTTGACTAACCGAATTGATATGGCAAGCCAGATACCTAAAAATATTTTTTTTTTAGGAGAGAAGCCTTTATTTTCTCTTTTCTCACTCTTTCACTGTTCATTAATATTTATCCAGAAATGCTTTCAACAAATGATAGAAGAGTAGTTTAAGAACATTTTTTTGTTAACGGTCTATATACTGTATAGTTTGAACCAAACTGTCATACAATAAACTGTACATTTTTCGGACCTTTGGGCTAAAGTGGTATGTTATTGAAATTGTTCCTTCCCATTCACATGCTTACATTTTCACCCTGAAAAATCACAGGCAGTTACTATCTTGTTTGGTAATTATTGCTGTTGGTACTTTGAAAATTTTATGCATCATTATTTTTGGACACTTTGCTTGTATGAAAGCAGAATATAGCATGCATTTTGTAAAAGACAATAACATTTAGTAGTAGAATATTCATCAGTATTTTTTGTGGGGGCTGCAGGACGGGGCTGTTCACTCCAGACATGGCATTTGAAGCCATTGTGAAGAAACAGATCATCAAGCTAAAGGAGCCTTGTGTCAAGTGTGTGGACATGGTCATCCAGGAACTCATCAACACTGTCCGGCAGTGTTCTAACAAGGTGATTGCAAATTTGTTTTTTAATCTTTGTAAATGAATGTTATAACGCAGTAAGAACAAAAATGACTGAAAATTTGATTTGAATCCAAACACGGCTGACAAGTTTGTGAAAAAAGGAACAATAAGATTCAAAGTGTAATCTTCCCATATGGATTTCCCACTTCTTTATCCGCAGTCATTATCTGCAAGTAATATTGTGTTGTGTCGTGTGTTTACAGCTGGAATGCTTTCCAAGATTGCGTGAAGAAACGGAGAGAATTGTGACTTCTCACATCCGAGACAGAGAGAGTCGGGCTAAGGAACAGGTAACATACAGTACTTGATTTGATCATAACTGTACAGCAGTGGTTCCCAACCTCCAGGCCACGGCTTGGTACCCCACTAACTAACCTGAGTCTGCAGACCTCAGAGCCCTACTGGGTTTGTATTCAATCAGCATTTCTTGAATGTATTCAGGAACCAAACCTTTCAGTGAGGTGATAGACCAATAGCAGAATTTTAACATCTATTCTACAGCTAATTGGGAGCCAGAGTAAAACCTTTAAGACTAATAAGAGTAATATGTTCAGATCTTTTTGTTCTGGTCAGAAAACGAGCTGAAGCGGTTTGATGGACTTTTGCGGGAGTCCAGTAAGTAGACAATAATCAATAACCAAAGTTACGAAAATCAAGTCTACTGGAGATAAAAAGCACTGATAAGTTGCTCCTGGTCTGCTTGGAGCATCCAACCCTTCAGTCTGGATGTTTTTCAACTGGGGAAAGGCTGTGTTAGTGATTGATTTAATATGATTGCCGAAAGTCAGGTCTTAGTCTACCGCAACCCAAGATTTCGTTCTTGGTCTTTGGTTTCTTAAGACAGGAACTCAAGGTGTTTTCAAATTTTGGTTCATCCATTGTTAATTTGCTCTGGACAGTGACACCTTACGTTTATTGAAATTCTGTCATTTGGGGACATTGACAGATATAGCTGTGTGTCATCTGCATAACTGTGATAGTCAACATGAACGTTTTGAAGCATAAGAACCCAAGGTAACATATACAGACTGAACAGAAGGGGTCCTAGAACTGACCCTTGAGGGACGCCACATGTCATGGCCATTTTATCTGAATGGTCACAAAGAAACTCCTTTCCTCCAAGTAATAACTAAACCATTTTAGGACTGTTCCATTTATTCCCACCCAAGTTTCCAACCTATTCAACAGTAAGTTATGATCGATTGTATCAAATGCTGCTCGGAGAGCCATTAAAGCGTTGTAGTGAGTTATATATGTTCATACACTTGTTCTGTGGTGCCTTATGTTGGCAAATTTCAGTCGGGCACTGCTAATATAGTTTCATAAAAATTTGACTTTTATTGTAAGATCTTCATGCACAACGTTATAGTTGTTCTGTGGCGTCTGTTGCGTTTCCATAGTGACCATATTACGGTACATAAAAATACACAGTGGATTTGCATTTGTTATTATAGCATATTATTAGTCAGCCAACTTCACCCAGCCTCCGCGGTTCCCGGTCTACAAAAAGTTACCAACTTGTATGAACTGGTAAGCGGTGGAAAAAAGATTGGAGACCACTGCCGTACACTTACAGTCATATATTGGTTTGTATAATATGAGTTATGTGCATGTATTTGTAATATATACATTTTGTTTGTGATGCTGTTAAAGTAACATTTTAGCATGTTAGTGAAGAAGCTTTTAATTTATGTGCGTTTACTAAAAATGAGCCTTGGCTTTATCTTAACACAGAACAACTTGATTCTTGTTAGTAAAAACAAAAAAAAAAATACGTGCATTCAGCACTTTCCAGCATCTTTTACATTTCATAAATGTATTTGCAATTCATACCAAAGTTGGGGGAAAAAAATATTTATGAGTATGTAATGCCAAGTTAACCTTTAGCTCGCTAACCTAGCTAGCTTTGTTATATAACAACAGAGAATCTCAGTTTTCCGTAGGGAGTGCAAAATTGTTAAAATTAAATTCATTTAATTGGTGTTTATTGTTTTAGGTTCTGCTGGTGATAGACATTCAGCTCTCTTACATCAACACGAACCATGAGGACTTCATCGGCTTTGCAAAGTAAAGACTCACATTGTACAGCTTTGCATCACCCCTACAGAGAATTATGCAAGTTAGAAAGTGACAAAGTTTCCATCAGAGCTCAGCCTCTGTCTTTATTGTCACCTTCATCCCCTTCTTCACAGTGCACAGCAGCGAAGCAGTCAAACTAACAAGAGTCAGAGTTCAGCAACAAATCAGGTGAGCAAATTGTTCAACATAGAATCCAGGATGGCTGCTTGCATTGTTAGAAAAAAAAAACATGGAAGCAATATCAGATATAGTCTTTCGTCGGACCTCATCTGTTGCATTTTCCACAATATATGTGCATTTATTTTTATTTTTAGATGTGTCTGTTATTTTGCACTATACTGCATTATGATGTAAGTGGACACCGGGCAGCTGTGTGTATTTTATTTGGCCGTATATTTTGAGTTCCAAAAAACTCACACTGGATTTGCTTTTTGCCACCACCATCAGCGTCACTCTTGTCGTTGAGACCTTTCCCTTTGTTTGAACCCCTCCTGTGTCATCAAGGTGCCACTTTGCATTTCATCCCTCATCCCTTAGTGAGAATGTCAGCTGCTCCCTTATGGGTGTCTGTTGGTGAGTATTGCTCATTGTGGGTTCTGGATTGCAACTTTCATTTGTGCCTGCAATAATGCATTTGCCCAAAGTATGGTGCTCTCTGCCACTGTTGCATTCACCAGAACTTGACCTAACCTCCTTAAGACTCTTTTGTAACCAACTGTCTTTCCATATGTACTGATTCAATAGTTACCTTCAAGTTTGACAAGTTGAATTTCCCCATTGCAGGACTAATAAAGGCGTATTCTATTCTATTCTATTCTCTTGTTTTCCAATCTAAAAGTCCGCCATTCCTCCTTGTTGCAGGCCTCTTCTCCACCTGCATCAGGCCTGATTGTAAGACATTACCAAACAATCGTTTGCTGTCTAACACCCTCAACCCAACAAGGCCCACAGACTACAAGGCGGTGCCTAATTAAAAAAAATAGAAATAACCAAGATCTGGCTGATTCAAATATCTCAGCCAGTATTCTTTGTGTTGGACATTTGTCCTAGTTCTCTGTCATGTATATGCACGACATGTGGACAAAAGTATTGAGACACCTAGAAAAACTCTGTTTACAGCTAGATTCGAGTCTTCGTCCTGTTTAGTTATTCCAAAAAGTGCAGGCTCTGAATTGTTATTTCTCTTATGCTTAAGATTATTGAATTGATTAACAAGCGTGTCCCAAAACTTATGTCCATTGAGCGTTGCTGCCGCTTTTTCATATGACAGATGACAGCGGCAGCTTTGAAATAATTTGGGTAACCTCCTTAGTGTGTCTTAGTGAGGCGGTGCAAGACTGACAGTTATCTAACCTAATAACCACTTGGCACAATGCCTGCAGGCGTGTTTATGCAGGACTTGTGGGGTTACTACGACTAACACACGCACACACACACACGTCTTGTCTTATTGTTTGTCTGAAGCACTTAACACAATGGTCACTTAATAAGCTAACACAGCTTTTTCTTGTGGGGAGCCCACTCACAAACACACCATATCACGGCTAACTGCACATATTTCATTGCAGACCAAAGAAAATTAATATCTTGGTGGGTGAAGAGCTTGTGTGCTTCATCTCTTTTCTTGTCCTCCAGTGTTTGATTTTCTATGCTTACAAAATGATTTTTTTTTAAACATTTTTTGGCTTTTTTTGCCCTTCCCAGGTCATCCGCAAAGGCTGGCTGACCATAAACAACATCAGCATCATGAAGGGAGGAGCCAAGGAGTACTGGTTTGTGCTTACTGCTGAGAGCCTCTCCTGGTTCAAGGATGATGAGGTGAGTTCTAACTTCTACCTGTGTTATATTTTATCAAATGTGGAACATATAGGTCAGATTTTCGTATTTTAGAAAGTGATTAGGAATCTCTGGGAAATACAGCCATCACGCTTAAGAGGTGGTCGTTAATTTGTTGTTTGCTAATTGACCTCATTGTGGTTGTATGTTGGATTGGTGGTTACTAGCACGTCTGTGTCACAGTTCTTTGGTTGGGGGTTTGAATCTCAGCTGGATGGGCTTCTTCCCACCTTCTACAAAGGTGCATTAATTGAGGATTCTAAATTGACCTTACGGGTGATTGTGAGTCAATATTGCTGGGTGGAAAAATCTCTCATCTCCAAAAACGTCTTTTCAGGAAACAACAAAAAAAAAACGTCATTGCCATTGCATCATCAAAGAGAGCAAGCCATTTTCAACACTTTATTTTGCGCAGTCATTTGTGCTCTATGTATGACTGGCGACCACTCCAAGGTATGAATAAAATGATGCACTTATCGCCGCATTCACACAGTCGCAGCCACTATGATCCCAGCCAAACACAAAGCAGATGGAGGTCAAACAGTGGAAGAATATTTATTTGGCAATTTTGTCACCATGACAACCGTCTAAGGCAGGGGTGGGCAAAGTTATTCAATGGGTTCTAAAATTTGACAGAGGGGCCGGACCAGGAGCAGATGGATGGAGTGTTTCGGTAACCTCACCTCATTGGAAAAAAAAATACATTTAATTTTAAATGAAAGTGAACAAAAGCATTACAACAATATATATGTTTTTGAAAACCCACAGCATTTAGAAAATAAAACATTAACAAGGTTTATTCATTTAATTTTTTTCAAGTTCGGCGGGCCGGATTAAAACATTTAACGGGCCGCATGTGGCCCCCGGGGTGTAGTTTGCCCACGCCTGGTCTAAGGTGTACACAAGATGATAACGTAGTGATACATTTTAGGGTCGCAGATTGGCTATTTTGTGAACAAATTTAAATAATGTGAAGCTTCCATAACGCGTTTTCCAAAGCACACAGTGTAGAGGAGAAAACTATGGCTCAAGCCGTAAATGGAAATGACTCACATGTGAGGTAAAAAGTGTATTTAATTATTTACATGTGTAATTATAATAGAAACGGCTGCAAAGACTGAACCCAGATGCGTGCACAGATGTGGTAGATGCCTCGGTTGGATGGCTGTCGCCTATCTGCCTGTCTGTGCCTGCTGTACAGGTTGGAGGATATTCTGCACAGCAAGTGTAGATAGGCAGACACACTGCAACCTCTTCAGCATGTGATACAGAGTTTAAAATTCACGTTTGATACTCTAGAAAGAAATTAGGTTGCAATCATTTATTGGCACCATATGAAATCCAAAACAGCCTTCAAGAGAGTATCGTTCCTGGTAATTCAATCAAAAATGGTCACACATGTGGAATAATGGCATGGTTTTGTTTTACGTTCCATAACTTCTTTCTTCTCCGCAGAGTTCTTCCTCTTGGGAGTTGCGGCATTTGTTTCATCTTTGCAAATTTGGATGCTTCCCAATCTCAACCACATGTTCGCTCCCAGATCCCCCAAAATATATGAACACCATTCGGTGTCAGGCTGCACGCAGGCCGCGCAGCATTGGGGGTTCAGATTGTTATTTGATACCTTAGTGTGGCAATGCAGGAAATTATAGACTCCACGAGCTCGGCCTTTTATATTTCTGTTTTACACTCGGTGAACTTTGTACAGTCACATACACGTAACATGTGCATACTCTGAGTGTTTCTCCCTTTAGTGTGGTTGGCAACCGCTTGCATTCATGTGAGAAAAATCGAGTTTTTAATTTGAGACATCAATCTTTAAAAATATTGTAGCAAGAAAATAAAATCTAAATATAAAGGCATACGTGACTTGCAGCTCCGTCATGAGCAACTGTATTCATAAAAGTAATGTTTTGAGCACTCTACTAATTTGTACCAACTTCATAATAAATACTTAAAATTCTGAACACATTCGTCCAACTGCCACCAGAGAAAGCTTTTCTGTTAAATTGCCCAAGTCCATTATGGCCACCCACTGAAATCATTTTCTTTGAGTCTGACTGTATTTTCAAACTCCACTTGATTGATTGTCCCCCTCTCCCTTGGCTTGTATTTGATGCTTTGCAGGCACCTACGCTCCCCCGCCCCCTCCCGTGAACCACATCTTCCTCAGAGTGCTAGGCTAGTAGCCTGCACACTTACGTACTCATTCATCTCTTTTAAAAATGTTCGAAATATCAACATACATTTATACGTCAATATTCAGACTTTATACCCTTTTGTTATCTTGGTCATTTCCTCAAAGTGTTAACATGTTAATGTTTATTCCCCATAAAGAAATTTTAAAAAAGGAGTATTGTGAGTTATAAATCAATTAGGTCAAAGTATACATGAATTCAGATTAAAATACAGCAAGGAAAACAGAGGAACCAAACAAATAAGTCGGATAGCTTGGAAACAGATTCACACATGCACAGAAAGATAGACTGACAGAAGAAGGTCCATGCCCAGTCTAACCAATGTGCAGACTACTGTACACCAGTATGATAATGAACAGGTAGTCTGAACACTGGGTGGACGGAGCCGGAATGAAGTGTCAGGCCTTTTGCTGTTTTCTGCCATTCCAGTTGCGCGCCGCTCGGCCGTGTCGTCTGTGCCCTTCCATGTTGGCACCAAGGATCCACTTAAAGGTGCAATTGGCTCGTCAGAGTTGTCGCTTTCCCACAGCTTTCAGGTGCACATCTCTTGGTGTGTTTATTTGTTCAGTAGAGGTTAGCACCTTGGGTCCCCTCGCGGTCCATTTTGGTCATGCCGGCCATGAAGAGTATCCAGTCCTGACGTGGCATATTCGCCCAGACAACTGGGACAGACTGGCTGCACGTTCAGGGAGGGGATATTTCAAAAAAGAGGGAAAGAGGGAGATGGGGGGGGCGGCGAGTGAGTGAGAAAGCGAGAGGAAGCAAAAGGAAGAGGGAGGGGACCTGTGTGACCATATATGGAGTGTCGTGACCCCTTGGGAATACAACCCAGAATGGGGTCTGCTGACTTTCACTATTCTACCGCTCTCTCTTCTTTCGTTTTAATTCAAACATGCGACAATTTACCTTTCCTTGTCGGACCATCAGCAAATCTCCAAACCGGATTTTGTGTTTGTTCTCCGACTCAGTCTTCCCTCCTTCGTCTGCCGTCTCTTTAACTTCAAACACACTCCTCCTCCTCTGGTTCTCCAAGCGCTGCTAAGCACTACCAGATGTTGAATTTTAACGCCAGGCTGTCATTTAATCTCGCTGTCTCTCCCGCCTTCTTCCAAAAAAATCAGGCAGGAAGTGGGCCCCTCTGGAATGGAAAGAAAAAATATTGAGAAACTACTGCGTGTGGCGGGAGGGGGATAAAAGTAAAAAAAAAAAGTGAAATAATCAAATCAAAGACAAGAGGTGAGGATAAAGTATGACTATGATGAACGGAATCATTTGGCCTAAAGCGGATGTCAGCAGCCCACTTGTGTCTCTCCAGCCGTGCCTGAGCCTCGCACCTTAAAAGATCAACATGTATTTGAGCTCCAGTGTTTTTATACATCTGCATTTCCTCCGACTTGACCACCAGAGTTTCTCCAGCCTTCAGCTACCAGCTCTCCTTTGCATAACTCACCGTGAACAACGACTGCGTCCTGACCCGCTCTATAATGACTTCCACATGTGCTCTCTTTCCCTCTCTTTTTCCTCTCTATTTCTTTCTTCCCCCTCTCACTCCCACTTTTACCTCCCACTCTCATTTCTCCCCCATTCCTCCTCTCGCCGCTCACCCCTTCTCTCTCGACTCCCCCCTCTCTCGCCTTCCATTAAAACCAAATTTCACCCTCTGCTTGCCAACATCACCCCGGACTATTGTGTGCGCAAATATCATTGCTCAACTGACAACTGCGACAATAACAAACGACGTTGCTCTCGTTCACAGGAGAAAGAGAAAAAGTACATGCTCCCTCTGGACAACCTGAAAGTCCGTGACGTCGAGAAGAGTTTCATGTCCAGCAAGCACATATTCTGCATTTTTAATACAGAGTCGAGGTTAGCGACCGATGCTTCATGAAAATGATTATCTATTTGTGGTTGAAAAGTCCACATGACACTTAGAAAGGTTTCCAGGCCTGCATGGGTGCAGCACTTGAAATATGTTTTGGATTACGCGTTATGTCGTGTGTGCTTGAGTCCTGCCAACAACACATGGAAACAACTCCATACAATTCACTGTCAATCCTTAAAGCTGTTGAAACCCATCTTTAGCCATACTTATTTTACAACGGCAAAGGCTCCGAGTTGAATCTTTATTGAAATTGTTAGATTTGGATACAAATCGTTCTAGTTATTTTTTTTTCCCAGATTTCTGAGTCATCGACTCATCTTGTTGACACAAGTGTGCTTTGACACAAACGACTTATTTTTATGCACGTTCTGCTGTGGCATCCAGGAATGTGTATAAGGACAATCGCACTCTGGAATTGGCCTGTGACTCACAGGATGATGTGGACAGCTGGAAGTCTTCTCTGTTACGTGCTGGGGTCTACCCTGAGAAGACCACCACGGTTAGCAGACTTTTGTTATGTGATTGTTGTGTCGGAGCCAAAAAGTGTTGTAATACGCACAAAGATTTTCAGTATTTTGTGCTATTTGAATACAGTTTGTCATTTCTCCATCTAGCCTCTGCCATTGACTTTGATAACATTTGACCTTTTAAACTTGAATGAATTATTTTCTTCTGAAATTCTCAAAGGTTGAGAGTGAGTCCTCCACGACCACCTCGGATAACTTCTCCATGGACCCTCAGCTGGAGCGTAAAGTGGAAACTATCCGCAACCTGGTTGACTCCTACATGGCCATTGTTAACAAATGCATCCGGGATCTTATGCCCAAGGCCATTATGCATCTCATGATCAATAATGTAAACAAGTAACTCACTTCTGACGCGTGTTTATTTGCAGTTAATTCTGCATCTTAATGCTCAACCTGCACTTCCTTTCTCTGCCACTAGGTGAAAGAGTTCATCAACGCAGAGCTCCTGGCCCAGCTGTACTCTGCAGGCGACCAGAATGCCCTGATGGATGAGTCCCAGGAGCAGGCCCAAAGGAGGGATGAGGTGCTGAGGACCCACCAGGCCCTAAAAGAGGCCTTGGCTATCATTGGAGATATCTCCACCACCACCATCACTGTTCCTCTGCCACCCCCCGTTGACAACTCCTGGGTAGGGGGAACAAGCGGTGGTCGCAGGTACTTTGCAGACAACGTATTAATTACTAATTAGCACCAACATTCTATTAATTGTAATTTAAGCAGTCAAAAACCAGGAGATATATATGACTCAAAACATTCTAAACCCTCCTACTCTGTAGATCTCCTCCTCCAAGCCCCACTGCCCCAAGGAGGATGTCTGCAGGCCAGCGCCCGGCACCTCGAGGAGCTCCACCACCACCAAACCGTCCAGGTCCCCTGGGTCCCTTCAATAACAGTGCCGACAGCCCCCAGGCTCCGAGCCGCCCAAATAGGGCCCCCCCAAGCATTCCCAGGTGAGTACAAGAATCCATGTGACGTTTGTTTTACTCTTAGCTTTGCGCTTTACGAGGCAAGGAAACATATATGGTAATGCACACGCCTGACAGACAGTAAAGTCTTGCAATTCTCCCAGTCAATCGAACAAGTAAGGTGACAATAAAATAAAAATTCAGTGATAAGAATTAAACATGATAATTAGGATTTGACTTGATAGAATAACGGCTTTATGTAATTAATCTACTTGAAACCTCTAAAACACAGCGATACAGTGGCTGTCATTTAAGATATTTTTTTCCCAGAATCATTATGTATGAAGGCTTTACACCACAAATGTCATTTTTCTGTGAGATGGGAGGGGGTGACCGATACTTGTCTGTATTGCATAAGCCTAGCAGATAATTCGCTTACTTCAGCACAGACATATGGAAGCAGAATAGACAGGATTTCAAAAGGTTTGATCACTAATTTAGTGATGTTAAATGGCATCCTGTATCTTTACACAGAGTTAGTTACTCCTAGAATTGGGCATTCTAGTCAATACTGAAACATTTTGACCATCAGTGCAACTCAAAAACAAAGGAAATTCCACGGAGCAATTATTTTCTTCAAGCTTTAATTGTTCCAGGATGCTGGTTAACCATTATATTTCAAAAGATTTTTCCCACCGCTTACAATGACAATGACCCGTTTCCAAGTAAAACTGTTTGCATTATAAAACTTTAATTAAGTCAAATGAAATGTTTCACATGGCATTTTATACATTCTTAATTCTCATGCGAGAGTAAGAAAGAAGTTAAGCTCTGAGGCCAAACTGAACGTCAATGAGCTGTTATGCCGTTATGGAGTTCTGCTACTAGTTTTCTTCAGAGGCCATCCGTGGGCCACCAGTGTTGCTGTGATTTAAAATTTTAACTTGCCGGTGAGCGACGTTGTAGAGTTGCATGATGTAATGGCCTATAAACAATGCCACGTCATATCGCATGAGCTTAAACAACAAAAACAAAATGTATGACGCAGGAGCCAAGCCTACTAGAACTGGATATGTAGTTTAAATATATTGTCTTTTACACTAAAACGCATTATTATATCTATAATAAAACTCAGTTTATATTTTCATACATTTTAGCCACAAACTGTGGCTAAAAGGTGAAGCCTGGGGAGTCTCTGTTGCCTAAATGTATGCAATTTAATATACATATCAAATATACAAATTAGTACTGTCAAGTTATTAATTTAATTATTCAGAAAAAAATTCAATGATCAATTATGATTAATCACATTTTTCAACCACCATTTTTGGTGAAGCTTGTAACAGATAATTACTTGAATAATATCTTGGAATCAATGCCAAATCACCAAACATGAAATATATTTCATTCAAAGACTGTTCTAATAGCTTTCTTTGATTCTTCAAAATGATCTAAACAGAGCCATCTTTACAGGCATTTTTCTTTCTCAAAACCGCCCCCAAGCACCACACTCCAGCAGTGTTGGATTGCAAGACCTACACTTGAGCAGGGTGTTTTGTTCTGAGTTGATGTGCTAAATATGTACAGCTAATATGGGTCAATATTTGTAAAGTATTCAAATTATACATTTTTAAGTAAATCAAACTTAAAAAATTGTGATTAATCCCCAGAGTTAACGCTTTAATTTTGACCGCCCTAATATATATATATATATATATATATATATATATATATAAATAAAACGCTGATTACGGATTGCAATTAATTAATTCCATTGTCTGTTGTTTATTATCTAACTTGTACAAACACTTTTGTGAACAATCTCTTTTTCTTCTTTTTCTACCATCTGTCTTATTCTGACCCCTTCCTCCTTCCATTGTTCGATCCTCACTCAAGTCGACGACCACCGCCATCTCCAACTAGACAAGTACCGCCATAATCATCCAAAGGGGTCTCTTCCTCCCTTCCTCGTTCCTCCTCCCTTCTCTCTTAGCCATGGCTCTGCTGCCCAGTCCACTCCTTAGTGCAAATCGTGTCCCCTTGAGCCCCAATCTCCTGCCGGTTGACCATATCCATATATCTATGTACAGTATTGTACTTGTCTTGTGGTGTGTATTTGTGTGCGCTTGTTGCTCGCCTGTGGTCCAGGTATGCTTTAGCAGAAAGTATCATCCACTGATACCACTTCCCTCCAACTTCTCGCCAAGTCAGCCATCACCAGAACTTGTTGCTTCAACTTGAAAATATGCTCAGCCCACGTGCTGCCGTATTCATTCCAAAATGCAGCATGGCACATAAGCTGCTTTTTTTTGCATGGGAGTGTGTGTGCGTGAATGCGTTTTGTGTGTATGAGGGACGGGCTAATTTGCCTATATATAAATATATATAAGAAGTTAAATTCATTTAGTATTTATTTATTGACCAACCCTCCCATTAAGTGTTAATTATAAGCCGACTGTTCTTTATAGGAACACAAGTTGTATCTTGTGCGTTTGTGTGCGAGTGTGTATACAGGCGTGCGAGAACACATATGCATACACGGTCTGTCTGCACGTTTGTTGCCGTTTGAGTTGTATTTGTTTTCATGTTCAAAGCTGTTAATGATGACTCAATAACCCTCAGGGTAAATTTACTATTGGACTTTCGTGAGATGTTTGTGTGTTGTAGTAGCAGTCATACACACATAGCAAGGCTGAGGAGCACCATCAGTATTCTCTAGATGAAACAGAATCAATACTCCATTTATAACCTTGTCATAGGTGTCCACCTGTGCTGTATCAATGGTCAAAGTTGTGACCCTTGACGCCTTAAGCTCAGATTCAGATGCTGACTGTTCTTGTGGCGGAAACACTTTTAGATGCGTACGTACCTGTGGAATAACAGCTAGCATGATTTGACATCTTCCCTTTTAGCCTATATCTCAGGTTTGAAACTTGCAACCAACTTAATGCACACGGAAGACGAGCACTTGGTTTATTTATTCAACTCCCTGTATTAATTTCTTTGAACCACACAATCATCATGTCAATCAGTCAGCATCTGTGTTAGATCTTAAGCAGCTATTGTCAGTGTTCAAGTGCTTCTCTGTCAGTTTGTTCATGTGTATATGGTCCTAAACTGTGTTCTGGTTCTGCTGTATATAGGTATCGATAAGGAAATACTGTACTTGTGGACTATTAAGACCTCAAAATGGATCCTAGCGCTTTAATGGTTCTCTGTATATTCACTCAACATCTAATTTAGACTGCCTTACCGGCATGAATTACAATTCTATATTGCCAAAGCTAAATATATCGAGAGACTTGCAGAGTATGAAAAGAAAATTTAAGAATAACAATGAATGATTCCATTTGTAGTAAGATGTTTTGTCAGAGAGTATAATGGGAAATTGCATCTATTGTTATTTTCTGTGTCTCTGTATTGTTCCTCAATAAAAAAAATAAATAAAAAAAAAGGCGTACTTGTCAAGTTTGCATTGGTTTCAGTAAAAGGCCAGCTAATATTTTGCTAAAACACAACAACAAAACTATAATTGTTGTTTTTAAAGGGTCAAACTGATGTGTAATTTCCTCTTCTGGAAACCTTTGAAAATGCAGCCTCAGATTAGAAATGACAAAAAAACACTCACATGCTGACATTTGTGTACTGTGAAAGTGATGTTTTTTTTGTTTTGTTTTGTTTTTTTTTGTTTTTTTTATTATTCACTGCAGTCTCCACTTTTATGATATGTTGTAATTTATTGCTTGTCTCTATCTTCTCTTGAAAAATGTCTTCTTACTGTAGCCAAAAGCTATAGCAACATCGGAGCAATCACTCCCCATTGATGCCATTCGTTGGAGTAAGGTCTTTGCAGGCCCTCACAGGACTATTCTGATGTGGAAAAACTGGCAATCCTGAAGTAAGATAAATTGAGTTGAGTTAATCAAGCCATACTGTGCAGTGGAATGCGTAGAAAGTTGGGATATTCACAATTGTTCACCATTCAAAAACAGGGCAGATACAGAGAAACAAATAACCATTCCAACTCACGCTCACACCCAAGAACAATTTTGAAACTTCATTGAATCTATTACACATAATTTAGGATTGTGGGAGCCCGGAAAAATCCGGCGTGTCTGCAAATCATATGAAACATCTTGCAGAACTGCTCTAGCAAAGTCCCACAAGTTGTAAATTATTTGTCGGCTACATGTGTGTTTTTTATTATTGTTAAAAATGTGCATAGTTTATCCTCCATCTGATTACTCACTACTTACAGTGGAGGGCCGTGCATTTTACACCGAGGCCTTCAGTGGAGTCCTACTTTGTCCAACTTGAATAAATACCATATATATATATATATAGAGAGAGAGAGAGAGCGAGAGAGAGAGATTTTTATTTAATTTAATTATTATCATTATTTGTTTTTGTATTTTTTTTCGTGTTTTGATTGGAGCTTCTGATTTAAACAGTTTGGCGCGTTGATGCCAATTGGGTTCAATTAATTTACCAGACGCTCACGATTCATTTTTGTCGGTTCACTTTGCAAAGAGCTCCGCCTGCTGGACGAATCCGAGTTCTAAAATGAGTGCTCCAACGGAAACCGAGTGCAGCGTTGCCATTGGTGGAGCAAATCGTGACGTAGTGACAGTTGGTAGCAGGTTGTTTGGCTGCAGCGAGCGATTCCGAAGTCGCGGATGTTGGCTAAATTTAGCTTTCCCTGCTTGCCACCGTGTCCCCCCCCGACAGTGGAGAGGACATATAGGTAGACAAATTTGACTTATTGTGCAAGCACGCCAAGAATGTCTTTCCCGACAGGACAGGGATGAAGATGATCATATGGCGTGTTGTGACACTGTGGCTGTCTGTGTCACTCGTATTTTGGTAAGTTTCTACAATTTTAGTGCTCGGTAGGTGCTATTTCGCTTTTGGAGATGAACTCGGAACGTAAAAAGACTCAAGCTAATTGTTAAAGTGGAATGGGTAAAGGCCGAACTGCTTACTACGCGTTTTGTTAGCTTGTGCTAGTTGGCGAGCTGCTTATGTTGTGATGTGGCAGCTGGCTCACTTGTCGGTTGCTTCTTCTTTTGCTAACCCTTGCCCGGGACGTTGTCTCGCTTTTACCAAATTGCTGATGCTCAAATAGTCCCAACAGAGAAGATTAAAGTTGCATTCGAAGACAATACAAGCACTGCTTTTACTGGTCCGAATAAGTGAGCGCAGCATCGCCCTACTTCGCATACATGTCAACGTAGCACAGATTTGGTTCGTCGGGATTAAAAACCTTCCTGGAAACTGGATGCATCTGCTGCCGTGAAAGAGATTACATTGGGTGATTATGTACTATGCTCATGATGTTGGAGGACGATAAACAAAAACGACTGACAGACTTCTTGATCCGCTAGGGGAAAGGAGGCGTTGTACACTTAAGTGACAAAAGTCTGATTGGGACGCATATAGTGCAGTATATTAGTTAATTATTAAGTTATGTAGTAGTGATTAAACTTCACCCCTTATTTTGCCCCGCTATGCAATGCCATGCTTTTGGAACTGCATCGGTTTGAGGAAGACCTTTTAAGTGTCAGCACGACTGTTTGGGGAGGTTTGATGACGAACCATTGCCTCATCAAAACAACTGACATGATAATGCGAGCCAGGCCCTGTCATCAAATATTAATGACCTTTGGTAGTCTAAAATCTTGGAGAAAATCTTCTTAGGCGAGTGGTAGCTCCTATTGGGTGAGAACACTTGGTCATTTTAAATTTGTAATCCAATAAAGTCAACAAGCGTGAGAAAGAATCTGAATAAACATAATCATGATTATTTATATTTATTACAAGTGTATGAGTATTTGTTTAAAAATATCATGATATCATTATTGGTCCCCGGACCTGTGTAAAGGTGTGTCATCTGCAATCATTTGAGCATTTTAAACCTTTGTCCTGTAATTAATTAATTTCTTGATTTATATTCTCCAACCATAATGGTGACTAAAACCGGTAATACATTTGCAGCCACTTTTCTTTTATTAGAAAATTTGATGTTTTGAGCTAAGGCTAATCTTTACATTAGCTTGAATGTAGCGATCCAGTTGTCAAGTTAAGTATTTGACCTGAAATCCAGATAATGACCTGGTTTTAATGGGATGTCAAATTACTACCCTGGGTATGCTATGACGACAATTTCCAGTGTGAACTTAATTTTGGGGACTTTCTCATTTCAGTTTTGTCTTGAGGTGATAAAATGTATGCTAGACAGGGCTTTGGTCTGGATTTTACATTGCCACTTTAGAACCAACATTTCTTTTTCTGTTGTTTTGGCATTGTGCGTCATTATGCTGCATGATCCCTCTCTCTTCTTTTGATTCCAGCAAAAATAAGGAACTGGCCTTACAGTTGTTGTGCTTTTATTCCCAGAACAAAAATATGTGTATAGTATGTTATTTTTTTATTTTCCACCCCTGTCTGACTTTGCAAACTGATAAGATAAATTAGCCACGTGGTGTTACAAGCCACCTGGACTTTCTCAGTGCGTCACACACATAAAATGTCACGTGTTCTTGATTCATCCGTCTTTATCAGCAAACACAATTTTTTCAGTGATAATCTATTTAAAAGTTTTTGGATGGCATGGCTTTGCGGTAGACTGGTTGTCTCCAAACCCAGAGTTTGTGAAGTGTCCTTGAGCAAGATACTGAACCCCCAGTTGCTCCTCATGCTTCGTCATCAGTACATAAATGTGAATCAGTGTGAAGTGCTTTGAATGCCTTAACAGGTGAAAAAGCACTGTACAAGTCAAAGACCAAAGACCACCATTCTAATTTCCAAACTTTTTTTCCCACACGTCAGACCAGAGGTAAAGTGTCTATGTATTCGTTTTGTGGGATGTTCAAGCTTGGGGGGTTGCACTGTAAGCGAGGCATCGTGTAGTCAGTCAGTGATGATTGCTTCTTTGTCCTGCAGGTTTCCTAGCTGCCATGTTGATTGCGCAGAGCCAGACCAGGAGGCTCAAAGGTCTGAGCCTGCGCAGGACATCAATTTGCAGGAAGAGTCTGGAGACTCTCACCAGCAAGACAAGGTTGGCTTGACAGTTTCTGAGTTGCAGGCCTTCTTCAACAATCAATCCCATAAATAGCATCACCATCGAATGTTTTTTGTGGAAACAATGAAATTCCTCGAGCTTGAATACAAGTATTGGTAGTAATTTATGAATTTAGATACACTTGATGAGTTTAAATGCAAAAGCAAATGAGTTTTTTTTCCATCTGGTTCCAGGTTAAAGCTATAACAATTTCCTCAAGTTTATAAGTATTAAGCAATCAAGAGGCTGACTTGGAAAAAATGCAGGGTCAGTGAGCATAAATGATAAATTGCCAACATCTTATGATGTGTATCAGAGCATCTCGAGTGATATTTCTACAGAAGTGGGAAGTCTGTGAACGCTATTAGGGTAACATGTTTCTGATTGGTTTCTAATACTGTTTTGCTCATGTATCACAATGTGTATGATGCCTTCAGGTGGATGAAAGCCTGGTTTTGTTCCCCCAGTCCTTGTCCAGAAATGAGCAGTCCCAAGGGGACTATCAAAAAGAAGAGCAGGCTACACAGGTGGAGGACAAACAACAGACACATTCAGAGGCGAGTTAAATGTCAATTTGTTGTTTATTCTCACTTCGAAAGAATAGTGTACGACACAAGTACTTCAATGCGCATATGGGCTGTGTTTAAAAAAAAACATATTTTCATTTTCATATCCTTATATTGAGTCATAAAGCGATCCGTTTAATGCGTGTTTTCCCCAGACATTCATATGACTTTTTGCATAACATGATACCTTGTCACTACTCGAGAGAAGCATTATCAAATCAACACCACTGAGATCAGCACCAACAAGCTTAAATAAAGGCAGGTGTCTGTAAATTTGTTTAAAAAAACAAAAATAAACTGTGAGTAACACAAATGTGAGTCTCATGATGTGCTTTTATTCACACAGCCTGCCATGTGGTTGGAATTGATTTAAATGATTTCTTGTTTTGATCAGGTCATGTTCAATAAAACATATATTAATGTAACTGCCATGGGTTCAATTCTTAATGTGAATATTCTTACTTTTACTAATGCATCAAGTTAGAGCAAGATGTTTCTACTATTTTCAGCAATGCTTCTTGTACGAATGTCTTTCATGTAAAATTGGTACTGCGTGAAATCCTCAACTTAATCCTGAATCGTAACTCGAATAAAATCGGGCTCTTGTGAATTGAACCGATTTTCCTAATCTGAATTGATACCTAGCCCCCATGCTTGAATTGTTGCCTTTTTATTAATGTCAATTAATTCATTAAGATATTAATACATTAATTAATCACTGTTTTTGTAATCATAAATGTAAAAACTTTCAGTCCATTCTTAGAATTACCGATTTTCAAGGTCCTCTTTTCCTTCAGCAACATAACACAATATTTTGGTGCAATCTATGTGAAACATTTCAAGAGATTTGCTTGGCCTTTATCTTCCAGGTCTCTGAGCTGGACGAGCCCAGCAAAGATGTAACGTTAGAGGTCAACAGTGGCCTTTCCCAACCGGAGCCGGAACACAAGCAACACTTGGACACGGACGCCCTTGATGCATCCTCTACTCAAGACCAAGACTCAGTTGTCCTCATTATGTCTTCCGACACAGTCCGTGAATCCACTGTGGAGGAAAGTGACAGCCCAGCCATTGGTATGCTTCAAGACACTGTTAAAGTCAGGCAAGTCTTTTCAATAATCCAATAACAGATTTTATTCATAAAGATATTACATAATTTTTTCTGTTAACTTGATAACACTCTAATCGTGTAACGTGCTCATGTCATCTTAGAGTTTCAGATAATGCGACTGATGAAGCTGATTCTGAGATCCTTGACTCTGACTTGGCTCCCCCTGAATGCGCGGAAGAGACCAACCCCTATGATCATGACAGGTAGTGAGCGCAGTCCAATTGGTTATTTTCAGATCGCGCTGAACTCAAACTGTGTTTTTGTCTTCCTGCAGGCCTCCTCCAGTAGTTTTGGAAAACATGTCAAATGCTCACACAACCGGTACCAAAACTCACAGTGACCCTCCAAGCGCCCAGGCTGGTCAGCATCTGGAGGGGAACACATCACACACTCTGACCGAGCAAGTAAGTGACAGGGGTACCGAAAGTCCGCCGCCCCCTCAACCGGCAGTCCCAGCTTACATTTTGTCCCTCATAGGACGCGAGTACCGCACTCAGCACGGACACCGATCCCAGTGTGAACAGCAAAGACCCTGAGGACATTCCAACATTTGATGAGTGGAAACGGAAAATGATGGAGGTGGAAAATGAAAAAAGTATGAGTTCATCTTTATCGAGCCATCTTGTTTGAAACCTGAACTGCAATAATCATATTTTTCCATTAGCGCTCTCCACACATACTTCCACGAATGGCGGCTCCAATGTCGTGAAGAAGGTGCAGAAAAACTTCAACAACTATGCTTCGGTGGAGTGTGGCGCAAAGATCCTTGGTGCTAACCCAGAAGCTAAAGTATGTTACGTGGCACTGCAGCAGTCGCCAATCAAGACGCAAGGTGTTTTGCATAAAGAATGTTTTGTCGCTTCCAGAGCACTTCAGCCATATTGAAGGAGAATATGGACTTGTACATGCTTAACCCATGCAGTAATAAAATCTGGTACGTGTTTTGCGTGAAGCACCGGTTGTCTTTGCAAAAATGAATGATTAGTGTCGGTGTTTGTGTTCTTCTCTCACAGGTTCATAATCGAGCTGTGCGAGCCCATTCAGGTGAAGCAGTTGGATATCGCTAATTTTGAGCTCTTTTCGTCTACACCCAAAGACTTTCTCGTTTCCATCAGTGACAGGTAAACTGCAAATACCATTTGAGCCAAGCAAGGGTTACAAAATCCTAACACTCAATTCATGAAAGTTTTTTTTTTTTTTTCTGATGAGCTACCAAGCAACAGGACTACTTTCTTGCCGTTTTTACAAATGTGCTTGTGTAGATATCCAACCAACAAATGGCTCAAGTTGGGAACCTTTCATGGCCGGGACGAACGCACAGTCCAGAGCTTTCCATTAGATGAGCAGCTTTATGCTAAATATGTCAAGGTAAGCCATGTCTAGTTGTTGTTAGTTTTGTTTTTTGTCATTGGACTGACCGTCTCTTCTTCTGCTTGTTTTTATTTTTTAATTTTTTTTTATTGTTAGGTGGTTAGAAACAAGACAATTCTTTAATTTAATTCATTTTCTTAGTAGATGCATGTGAGATTGTTTTCAGTGCACCTATACAGCTTATAATGTTTTCCTCTCCCCTTCTCTTGCTTCAGATGTTCACCAAGTACATAAAGGTTAGCCTGTGTTTTGTGATGTCTGCGATTGGAATAAATTCAGTAGGACTCATGGACGAGATCCCATTTTGATTTGAACAAATTCGTCCTTTTGGCTGATCAGCTTCTAATCTGACATGCTGCTAACAACACTAGAATCAATTTTGCCTTCATTGTGAAACTCACACCGTGTCAATTAAATAATCCTGCTGTGTTAAATGATCCAACATTCTCACGACTAGAATCGTTTTCAAATCACTGCTACCAGTCTGTGTTCAGAAATAATACCTTGTTTGTCCACTGTTTCTGTAGGTTGAGCTGCTCTCTCATTTTGGCTCTGAACATTTCTGTCCGCTCAGTCTTATTAGGTATGGACTACTCTTACCACTGTGGCTGCAGCACATCTACAAAAGGATCAACAGACTTTTTGCAGCTTTGGTGTTATTTAGAAGCGAGTGTTCACTGTGTCTGCTTATGTGTTGGTGCGCGCGTCTCAAAGAGTTACTGATTATAAAACACATAGGCTTAAGAGAGTTAAAGTAAAAAAAAAAAAAAAAAAAAAGCTTTTGCACATTTACAATCGTTGTGATTGTAATTCTCCCAAGAGATTTTGTTTGAAATAATCTGACCATCATGTGGTCCAATTTGATTATTCTGCCTGATTAGTAAATGAAAGCTGCCCTTGAGCCAACAAAACAACTTTTGTAAGCGTCCATAGAGGAGAATGACTTTATTTTTTACAGAGTGTTTGGGACAAGCATGGTGGAAGAGTATGAAGAAATAGCCGAGCCTTCTGAAAGACCAGAAGATCAAGATGATGACTTGGGTATGTATTTATCTAGTTTTTATTTAGATAGAGTATTGTTAATTTTATGTGTTCAAGATATATATTCATAGATTGACAGTATTTCTTCAGGTATACGTGACTCACAGAAATATTATAGATTTTTTTAAATTTGTGTATTCATATGGTATTTGTGAATTTGTTGTAAATATTGGATGGGTAAGGAATGTTTTCCTCCTTCAGATTATGTGTCTGGCTATGGACCTGGTGAAGTCAAATATTCCAAGAATCTGATTGGCTCTGCAAAGGGTAAGAATATAAAACCTTTTTTTTATTTTAAGCGTAAAGAAGACTGAAAAAGAGCGACTACATTCTCAATTTTCTTTAAATTTGTGTGTGTTTTGTGTTACTTCTCAGATGTCATTTTGAACATGGTGAATAATATTGCCGTGAATGTTCTTGGTGGCAACTCAGAAACGCAAGGTATGTCCCAGTCATCAACCTCACATTTTTACGATCAAATAGTAGCAACACCCTTTGCCTCTGTTGTTAACGAGATTCAATCCTCTCATACATGAAAATATGCAGTCGTTCTAAATCCAACATCCAATATTGGAGAATTATTTAGTGAAGAGTATTTTTTTCATTATATTTTGCTGTGCTTTGCTTAATACACACTACCGCAATAAAAACAATATTAATAGTGTTAAATTAATATATCATACCTGAGTAGCATTATCTTTTGATTGGATATCATTAGATAGTGTGGGTATGCCTGTCTGTGCCTTGCGACTAGGGATGTAAGGATTCACTCAAGCCTCGATTCGATTTTTAGTTTAGCTAACCTTTTGTAACTTGGAAAAAAATTTAAAAAAAAACCTTAAAAATGAACGGATAATTTGTTTAACTACATTTTTATCTTATTAGTGTTTTGTGAGTGCCAGAACTAAACATCAAAATAAATTAACGTGTAATAACCCACTGTTATTACAAATCATTTTGTGATTTCTATATTGATCCTATGTTTTTTTTTTTTTTTGCATCGATACAGATTTGAAACAGTTTCTATTCATTTTAAATTGATTTTCGATTATTCATTACATTTTTGTCTTGCTAATATGGCAGTGAAGTGCTGTAATGTAAATTAGGATTTTTTGTGCTCATGTTCAAAGTTAATATTTTATTTTTAATTCTTTGTGTTTTGTAGGAAACCTATCATCCCAGGATGTGAATGTGAATGGGCCTGGGGTTAACAAAACAATTGCTCAAAGTCAGATCACTGACACAACCACCGTGTGAGTACCTGTCAAAAGCCTCATTGCATCAGTCGTAACTATCCAGAGATGTACCCATCTTTTCAGAAGTGTGGGGACAAATTGTAAGAGTCAACCATTTTATATAAGCAAAAACGATCATAATATTCCCATGTAACTATTGTTTGGCCCAAAAACACATTTATTACTGAATCTATAAAAGAAATGACGTGCAGTATATTCAAACTGTCCATTTAGTCTGAGTTTGTTGTTTTTGCTCCTTCTAGTTCAGAGTTAGAAGAAGCAACATTGTCTCCACACACCGAAATCACTGAAACTGGTGCCTCACCCTCAACGTCTGTCCCAGAACTGCTTCCATCTGATAACAATGATCAGCGACCTCCCCCACTGGAGGAACAAATTGTTATTCCTTTAGAGTCAGAGGAAGAAGAATCTATCAGCTCGACAATCACACTTTTAGATAAAGAGGAGGAGTTAGAAGGGGAGAGGGAGAAAATAGATCGTACTGAACCGGAAAATATAGACTTCTGTGAATTTCTTCCTTTGTTTTCCTCTTGTTCGTGTACAGCCTCCCTTCAGGAGTATCTGCAGCGACAATGTTTGGTGCTACTGTTTAAAAAAAGGAAATGCCAATCCACGGACAGAAAGCAAACGCCTCCTTCCATCCACACTCAAACTTGGCTCCCACCTCCACCCTCCTCTGCCTGTCCCGAGCCCAAGCAGCATCACAGTGAGGCACATCACCCCAACGAACAAGAACAAGCTCCTGGGGGGGAGCCAGAAAGCGCAGCCAGCCTGTCACAAGCACCTCAGCCGCCAGAGAACACTGTCGAAGAGTCTCATTATGACTCTATGTCCGAACCTCCGATACTAGAGCCCAGTCAGACATCAAGCCTCCCCAAACCCACCACCACCGATTCATCCGCTGCCAACCCGACTGTTGTTGAGACTCCACAGCTTTCTTCTCTGGCTCCAGCAAAGCCACACAGCTCCGAGGGGAGCCAAGACATGCCCGCTGTGGAGAAGCATACAGAGGCTTCGCTAGCACCTCCCACGAGCTCGATCATGGGAACCGCAGTGGATGATGACAAAGTGGCACCGACAGAAATAAAGGCCAGCGTAGCGATACGTGACTCGATCCCAAATCCTGATATGACAGGTGAGTCGCAGACTGCTTCCCCTCATGTACATCAGTCCCCGGACCCTGAAGCTGTACTCGACAATGGCGTGCTTACCACTGAGCCATGCCCGCCTGCTCCACACACACCCGTTGAACTTGAGCTCCCTACCAGTGCCCCAGTCGTCATAGATACCAAAGCAGATGAGCTCACAGAAGATGTCTCTACCCCCGGTCTCCCTTCTTTGCCTTCAACATCTCCCTCACCGTCACTCTCAGACATCTACGCAGATCCCCCGAATGGCACAGAACAGAATGGCAACCCGGTCCACGGCTCCAGCCAGAAGGAGTCGGTGTTCATGCGACTCAACAACCGCATTAAGGCCCTGGAGATGAATATGTCGCTCAGTGGCCGCTATTTGGAGCAGCTCAGTCAGAGGTAAGGTCAAGAAATAACCTGGGTGAGATGTCGTTTACTTTTGTTTAACCTTGTTTTTTTTTTTTATTCCTAGATATCGGAAGCAGATGGAGGAAATGCAGAAGGCTTTCAACAAAACCATTATTAAACTCCAGAACACCTCCAGAATTGCAGAGGAGCAAGTGAGGAAGATTTCTCATCCATTGTTCTGAGAGTGTTTCGGAAATAGCAGATGTTTTCCAAATTTGGACCATGCTACATAATGCGGTCAGATGCTTAATTAACCACACAAATATTCTCATGTAGGACCAGCGTCAGACGGAGTCCATTCAGGTGCTGCAAGGCCAGCTGGAGAATGTGACTCAGATGGTTCTCAACCTGTCAGCGCAGGTCAACCAGTTGCAGAACGAGGTAAAGATTCTTATTTTTAACACATTCCAGCCACAGCTTTAGCTGCATACACAAGCTATTCTCACACTGCACTTAGTGATTTCCGAGCGCTGACCACAATAGACGAACCAGCGGCAAAAGTCTCCCTGTAAAGCACGCGCACCATTTGTGTATGTAATCATGATCCACTTGCAATGTGTCAAACTATTTATTTATTTATTTGCTTATTTTTAAATGAACCCTCTTTTCGTGATGAACACTTCTGGAGTTTTGCTAACGATATCACGGGTGGGTCTGCCTCCCAGGTGTCAGACAGGCACAACTACCTGCTGCTGTGCCTGCTGCTGAGTCTGTGTTTCGGCTTGGCGCTGTTTGCCAACCGCTGCCGCATCTCCATCACACCTCCAAATGCAGAGCCAGAACCACCCACATTAAACAGCTACACCTACTGCTGTGCCGAAAGGTACCGATACAACTGCATCTTGTCATTTGTAAATAAATAAATAAAAAAACGACGTAAAGTTGAAAAAAAAAACTATGTTCTCAATCCGTTTTAAAAAGAACAACCCATTTTGCCCTGTTATTGTATTACTCATCAAAAGCATCTGAATTAGAATCCATAGGGGAGTGTATTTTTTTTTCCCCATCAGTGATTATTTTCATATCAGGAATTTCACTTCCGGTGATGACTGCAGTTTGAAGAGGAGTGCATCCTACCCACTGATCCACTCATTCCAGTTAGTGCCTAGTAAAGGTACAGATGCGTTTTCGTTTGATTTAGGATTGTCTGACGATGAACTGTTCATCTCGAGCTTATTTCCAGTCGAAATGAACATGAATGTTCTTTGATTCGCAGGTCCCGAAAGTCTTCATCCTGAGGAGATTCAAGCTAACAGAAAGGTGCAGAAAAACATTGCTCAGCTTGAAATTATTTATCGTGTTACCACGACTTTAATTTTCGAGTTTAATTTGTTCCGTGACCAAGCTCAAAACTCAGTCTACTCCGATATCAAATCGGTTTTGAAAAAAAAACAACACATTTTTGGTTGTGTTTAATGGCATGAAACAACTAACTTTATAAGGTTGTACGTACTGTGGTATTCATGTATTCATGTGTTGGATGTGTGCCTTGAAGGGGTGTGGCCTAGTCAGGTTAGCCGGTTATTTCAGTGTGAGCGTCTGCTCCTCGCCCGTGTTGTCCTTTTGGCAATGTATCTGAAGCCTGCTCGTAGTTTCCATTTTGCCGCACCCCACAAAGCAAAAATATCAACCAAGCGATGGCGCGCAACTGTGAAGAGAGACAGACTTAAAATGGTTCACACAACACACTGTCATACAAAGAAAAAAATGTGTGGATGTGACCTAACCTACCTCTGTCTGTTGTCTCAACTCGTCCCCATTCAGAAAAAACGGCGTAAGGTGAAACCCATTGAAAAAGTGCAGACTCTGACGTCCTTTCATGCCGCTCCACTGGCATGCAATGGAGCCGCCGTATGGAACAACGTTCCCATCACCACAAACCCGGCGGCCCTGACGAGGAGGTTGCTTCTACCCGCCTTCAGAGACTTTCCATCCGAGGGCAGCTCGGAGACATCGTCGCATTCGGACGATCCCTCCTTCTGTGGGATCACCACCGCCTGCTCGCGGGTATGCCAAGGTCTGTCCCCGACCAAGACCCGGGCAGAGAAAAGGGCAATAAGACGCAGGCGTCCCAAGCCCACTTGTGCCGTTGTGGACTTCCTTCACGTCCCACACAGAGACAAAAGCAAAACATTGTCCATCTCTGCTACGCAGGACCTCATGAACATGAACATGAAATCAAAGCAAACCTCTGGGACTTTTGGGCTAAATATCCCTCTCTCAGGTCCTGTCTGACATGGAAAACCCACAAAAGATTGCAAGTTTGCACTCAAGGCTTTACCATTTGTGAAAAAAAAAGAGTATGACTGATGTTTGTTCCTCTAGGAACAACATGGGACAGTTCCATCAGTTGTACTGTTTTTTTCTTGTCATTGTTATGACATTTGTATTTGTTGTTGTGTCGTTCCAGCTTCCAAGTAAAACTTTTCCCAATAGTTTTGGAGGAAAAGAGGCAAAACATGAACAATATGCAATATGTGGGATTGAGTGGAATCATTTGGTGAACTCAAACCAACTGAAGAAATAAATACAGCGATGATTCTTCCTTACATGTGTGAAAGGAAATTCAAGAAGCATCTCACATTTCCTCTTCTTAAATGCTGCATCTGCACTGATTTTAAAAAAGCAAACAAGTGATGAATAGATTTGAAATATATTGGGAATTTCATTTACACTTAAAAACATGCTACAAATTGACATACAAGCTGCAATAAAATATTCACATTTTGACAGTTAAAATAAAATAGTAGCGTAAATTTATAGAAATAAATGGTGACAGCCAATAAAAATGTCAGTAAGTGTGATCTGGTTTTCATTTTATCTTCTCCCCTCAGCTGAATGATGCGCTTTTTTTTGCAATTTGAGTGTTGAAAAGCAAATCAGATTAGTCCTGTTTGCTAGTCAATTTATTCATAGGAAGTCGGTTTTGATAAGCAATAAGAAAATAGCGTAACAACTACAAGCCACAATATCAAACAGAATACTGTAGAAGGTGAAATGTGCGTTTTTGCAGCCAGGGGGCAGTGTTGGGTAGAATAAAACATTCACCCACGAGTCAATAGCACAAAACCATTTTCAGTGTGATGAGTCATTACGAGTCCAGACGTGAGGACTCCCGTTCTTTCCATTCACTTCTCGATAATCTCTTATGAGGCTAAAACCTCTTTATTCATCAGACTGGGTTGGATTGCAGCAGTCTGTCTGAGATAAGCACGCCTCGTGCTCTTTTCTCTCATTTTGTTAACAGAATTCCAAGGTTTCTCTTGGCCAGCCTCGTCCAAAGATTATCTGTACATGCGGACTGAAATCCTCTTTCCCTCAGCATCCTAGATTTAGCCGAGGTTATGAACTAAATATTTTCCATGTGCTTTGTTTGAGTGGGTGTGATTTTATTCTTTTGTTCGTTTATTTATAGAGGAGGAGTGATAGGTGAACGCTATTTTCGGCCAGTTCTTTCCGGGTCTATCCTTCAATTTTCTGGATAGCTTATCAAAATGAGAAACGTTTTTTGATAGAAATAATAAAAAATTCACAATAACTGCAACATTTTTTAAAATATTTTTTTTAACCTTTCCACCTGTGCCCGGGCGATGAGGGGGTTTGTTGGGGAGAGTTGCGTGAACGATTCAGTGAACGAATCTTTTGAATGATTCTTTTTGATGAAGTGAATTCTAATGATTCTGTTAAAAAATAACGATCATGCCCATCACTAAATCACAGGCTTCTTATGTTTTTGTGCATTTTTTTCATTGTTACCTTTATTCTAAAAGAAGAAACACTGCCAGGCATGACGTCACATGAAACGTAATCATGCGTTATGAGGCCTCAGTCCAGCTTCATCAAAGGATAATAAAACAGAAACAAAGAGAGAACGGAAGAGGCAAATGCAGTTGAGAGCTTGTTTGACTGGTTGATAATTGAAAACTTCGGGACTTCAAAGGGGGAAAAAAAGAGGGGTGGCAGCATCAAGAGGGAATGTGAACAAGTGACCATGAATGATGACGCAACAGATTCAAGATATCCGTCCCCATCATCGGTTGTTTGATGTTGCCTAAAGAGCCTAAAAAACATCTTGTGATGTTCAAAAATTCTCTGCTTCATTTCTAGCTAATTTAGCATTTTTGCTATGTTGTTATTGTTTAGTTTTTTTATGCAGTACTTTCTGTCAGTTCAATCATGATTATCCTGTCAAAACTTAGCTTGCGGCTAAGCTGTGTCCAGGGATACCCCCCCCCCATTTCTCAGCAGGAGCATCATGTAAGTTAACAAAAGGGGGAAGTTATTCTGGAGTCAATTTTTTGAGAGTGCAAACTTTTTTTTTTTTTACCTTTACTTGTAGTATCGTTCAACCTGTACTTTTTTTTTTTTAACTTAAGTAAAGGAATTGAATCAGTACTTCTTAATTATTTGGTGGATTAATCAAGGAACACGATTTATGGTCAATCCCTTTATTCATGAAATAAAATGAAGAAAATGCACAAACTTATATTATAATTCAGTCACTGGTTTGGTCCGTAACATGTCAGACAACAGGTACAAATGTTGATCATTGTAAAAGATGTTTGCAAATGTTATAATTGGATTCATCACAAATATAATCGGACTGCTGTCTGACACCTATATAGAGAATCTGAAATCCCAATGATTTAGACAATTTTAAAACGAAAAGGTCCTCAAACGATTAATCGACCCAATAATCATTGATTAATCATTGCACGTCTTAGTACTACTAGAGTATTTTTTATTAAAGCATTTCTATTTCTACTTAAAGACAGAGTGTGAGTGCTTTAGTCATCTAAAATGTTCTTCAATTAACAGTGATCGCTTCTTTGTACCCTCATCAGGATAGTTAAAAGTGTGATACAGGAGGTGCATCTGCAGCACGAACCACCTTGGGTGTAAGCCTTTGATATTTAAATTAAGGCTGGATGCTTTTCGGTGTCTACATAATATTGACAATTTTGTTTTATTTTTACTTGAATTACTTCACGGTGCAGCAGTTTCCTGAATAATGATCAAATCGTTGATTATATTTTGCTGGTCAACTCATTCTTCGACCCGCAGCTGTCTCCTGGCATGAGTGCGCACACGCATGCACGCACACGCATGCACGCACACGCATGCACGCACACGCATGCACGCACACGCATGCACGCACACGCATGCACGCACACGCATGCACGCACACGCATGCACGCACACGCATGCACGCACACGCATGCACGCACACGCATGCACGCACACTTATACTTGCACAGTCTTTTACTTGTGAGAGCGTATGGCCACATGCGACTAGAGGAGAATAATCCTTTGAGTGGCTTTGCTTTCTTCGATTTTGGTGCCTCGAGTATTTGAGGGGGGGTGGGGGGGGCCCTCGTCTTTGATGTTTCTGCGGATACCGTTCCAGACTGGAGCACGAGAGACAACTTCATCGCTTCCGTTGCTTTGCCTAATGAGAGTCTTTGCTCATTTCCTTCGTTTTGGTTAAACTCAAGCACTTATATTGAATCCACATGCTGCTGTTCCCGGGTCAGGCGACATCATAAAAACTGTTCCACTTGTGTTTAAGGACTCTCAAATGCACTGTGAGCTAACTTTGACGGGGGCTATTTAGTGGGCAGGCACATAAGACAGTTGGCAGCCACTTGAAATCAAATCGGCTACGCTTTGCTCTCCGTAAAAACGCTGTCGCAGGGGTCCAATTGTCATGCGCCTGCGATTAAGCCCGGGGCGCACAACCAAAGTAGCCATTCGAAAAATGTGGCGCAGACGTGCCACATTTGATCATCTTTTGGTGCAGGGAAATGTGTGTGCATATGAATAACAAAAAAAGTGGCGCTTCACGTTTCTTAATTCCTCTGTGCCTGTGTGTCATTTGCTGCTGTCTGATGTGACACCGAGAACTGAAATGAGGTGTTCCTTTGTGATCGGGGTTCGTCTGGCACAAAAGCCCGAGGTGTAAGCGTGAGGAATATAGCCGGATACACTTGCACATTCAAGATCATATATTCTGCATTCCTGCGACACCGGCGCACGCACGCACATGCAATATTGAGACCACATTTACTGGGTCAAAGTAATGTTCTCACGCGAGGCCCACATGAGTGAGACGCAGCTGAGACACACATGCAGATGAGAAGTGACATGTTGACATAATACAGAATCGGATGCGCACCATTCTCCTCCGAGTGGCGAACGATCATGCATGATGTACACTGTCACACAAGCGTTGGAGTCTAACCTTTCCCTCGCCAATGCGCCAGATGCCAAAGGGAACCTGCCATTTTTGCGTCTGACCTCAGTCAAACCCTTCTCAAGAAATTGTAAATGGCAATAAAAAGTATTCGAAATTTGACACTTTTAAACCAACCAAAATTGAAGGCCACTGCAGAGTTCTCAGGAAATTCAACCTGGACAGGAAGCTGCTGCTGGCCTTCTACCACTCGTCCATCGAGAGCCTGCTGACGTACTGTGTCTCCACCTGGTACAGCGGCTGCACTGAGGCGGACAGAGTGAGGCTCCAGAGGACAGTCAAAACAGCGCAAAGGATTATTGGCTGCCCTCTCCCCCCACTGTCGGACATCTACACCGCCCGGTGCCTCAGAAGGGCTCTCAACATCGTCAATGACAATACCCACCCAAACTCACACCTGTTCGACCTGTTGCCCTCTGGCAGGCGCTACAGATGCATCAAATCAAGGACCAATAGACTGAGAAACAGTTTCTTTCCGAGAGCCATCTCCATACTGAACTCTCACACACACACGAGACCACCCTAACCTCGCAAAACAGCATTGTGATGTGTTTCTATATGCCCTATTCAGTACTGAATTCCATTGCACTGTCTTCTTTATTTATCTAATTTATATATTTGTCTGTATTATTGTTGTATTGCACTGGAGAGGGGAGCCCTCTAATCTCGTTGCACACTTGAGTACAATGACAATAAAGGGATTTCTATTTCTATTCTATTTCATTGACCCCAACTTTGCACATCCCCTTAGAGCAAAAGCCCTCCCTGTAATTGTCTCCATGGTTACACAAAATGCGAGTCCTGCAGCTAAAGATGTGCTGATTATGATGATGGTGTTGTTGGTCATCCTAGTTTCCCCCGTGGCGCTTTGCTTTCGCACCAGGTCCACCGTGCGGCCAGCTCTCATGACCTCTGTCACCTCGCCCCGGGTGACGCATACCAGGTGAAGAATGCACGCAAACGGGACCATGTCGGCGTTCTCTCCCCGGAGCAAGGTTGTTTTCACTCATTACATGCATTCGGGCCAGTTACTTTTTCGAATGAAAAACATTTTCCGGGAATGTAGTGATCCGGCATGACTCGGTGACGTCATGAGATTTTATTTTTATTTTTCGCTTCAGTTTTGAATACACCCACATTGCCATAGTGCAGTCCGCTAGACCTCCAAAAAGTATTTGAACGGCAAGCTCAATTCCTTTGTTTTTGATGTATGCTGAAGACATTCGCGTTTCAGAGCGGAAGATTCAGAATCCCAGTTTCATTTCAAGGTAGTGAACATATGAACGTGTTCAACAACGATATTATTAAATGAACTTAAAGTCAATCATTGTTCATATTTGGTTGCATAACACTCACTTGCTGTAATTGCATCATGTCTTCAATCCGTTGACCTCACCAGACTTGCAATTTTCATTTCAAATGTTTTTTCCCGGCTTTTACGGCAGCCTCTTTCAGTTATTGTTTGTTTCTGGAGGTTTCTCCCATCAGTCTCCTCTTCTGGAGGTGAAATGCATGCTCGATTGGGTTAAGGTCCGGTGATTGTTTTAGCCAGTCTACTTTCCCCCGCCTGAGGACGTCCTTGGTTGTGTTGGCAGTGTGCTTTAGGTCATCGTCTTCTCAAGATTAGTTGAATCAGAAGGCAAGATTGTAATTAACGGAGATTGATCGAGCCACAAAAGTTATTAAACAAACCTTTTTGGACTGAGGAGACCAACGATCGCACTGCCCGATTCCTATTTTTTGTTAAATCCGATACTTTTATGTACTCGTTCACGTTACAAAAACCAATACAACATCTAATGTAAACGCAATCTGCATGTGCACACTGAAATTGACGTGCACCCAATTAAAAAAGTGTTTACGGAGGGAAATAAGGTCCCGTGTGTAAAGGTTCATTTTATCATCTCATATGACCAAAGTAGTGAGGTGGGAGGAGTTAAAATTATTCAGGGGGATATGAGCTGAAGCTTTTCAATTCCATTCCATTCATTCAAATTCCATTTCATGGAGACGTCTACTAAAGATGACGTCACGTCATTTGCGCGTGATAGATGAAAGGATGAATGAATACCATCACCACATACGGCAACTTTATGCTTCATGTTTCAAGTGGGATTAATTTAAAGTCAAACATAAATTCAACAGTGTTACTCAAAACTATTTTGCAAATTCACAGACAGATGTTAGTAGTCCCCCTCCCACAGGGCTCGAATTGGACTTTTGTTGATGTCGAAATCGGATGTGTACGGATGAGCGTTCATATTGCGGTCACATCGGATTTATATTCACATATGAAAAAAGGTCCATGTCAGATTTGGAAAAAATCTGAATCGTACTGTTCACTTTGCATGAATCAATCAGATGTGACGCATAAAAAAAAAAGAACTAGAATTGAGCTGAACATAGCCCAAGATGAACCTCTTTCGAAGTAATGGCGAGGCCAAAAGGACGGAGAAAGAAAGAATTTGCTTCTGATCCAAAACAAGCTCAACTCACATAATGACCCAAACTGAGCTTGAAGTGCTGACGTCACTGGAAGACAGATTGCTGCTAACTTGGATGCACCACCTTCAGTACGACCTTTGCTGAAATTGATTTGTAATTTGTGCTTGCTTTTGTTTTGTTTTTTTTGTTTGTTTTCATGCTTTCCCATATTGGCGTTAACTACGAAATAGAAAATTTGATTGACCTCATTTTTTCCCCCGTTCCGCTGGATGCTGCTGCCAGGCTCTTGCCGCAGCAACTGCTGATTGGAGAAGCACATATCAATGTGATGCAGGCGCCCTGGATAATGAGTCAGGTAGTAGATTGCTTTCAATACTGTTATTCTTTTCACAACAATCAAGCCGTGCAAAGTTCTGGTAATTTGCTTTGCTTGAGAGACTGCATAATTACCAGCCTCCATTGATTTTCACATCGTGACTCTTAGTTTGTGCGTCATTGTGACGAAATACGGCCGTGTTGCCGTTAATTCCAGGGGGAAGGTGCAGAATGCCAGCTGACATATTTGTGATGTCCTTCCATGAACGCATGGTTAGCTTTATACTGTGTGATGCTTGCCCATCATGTGAGTCATCATTGCACCTCACTAGACCGCAATTTGGCCAGCGTCAAATGATGACTTCTTGTTGTGCGCATTTTGTTTTTTTCCTTTGCCTGCGTTGGACCCTAAATAAAGAAGTCACAGTGAATGGAGCAGCAACGCGTCAGTGGTGTTGAAATATTTTAGTCCGCTTACTTCTTTCACTGGGGAGGCAATGTTTTTGTGCTCTTTTTGTCCCCATTCGCTCTGCCAAAGAAGTAGATCTGAAACATGTGTGGCCAATGTTGTGCATTTGATGCCTATTTCCTTGGAGAGCTGAGTTTGAGAAGCTGCATAACATTCTCTTGATGGCTTCCTGTTAAAGGGGAAGTCAACACAAAAAAAAAATACTTCACAAGAATATGTTCTATGCTGCCCCGCGAGTCAAAACAAAGAATTTAGATGAACATTTGTTGAATATGTGTTAAGCAGTAAAATCCAATCGTTTTTGTACGTCTCAGGAGGCGGCCATTTTGTCTATTGCTTTCGATTGAAAATGACATCACAGTTGCTCAGGGGTCAGCTAATGACCAATCATGGCTCAGCATCAGAAAACAGGCGAGCTGTGATTTGTCTATACCTGAGCCTTGAGCAATTGTGATGTCATTTTCAGTAGACAGAAAGTGACAAAATGGCCGCCCCCGGAGATGGCTAAAAATGGGTGAATTTTGCTCCTTTACTCCTAGACAGCAAACACAATATTAATCAGAATTCGATGTTTCAAATAGTGAAAGCACACAAAACATATTCTGTCCCAAAAATATTTTGGGGTTGACTTCCCCTTTAATGGCACCCATCCAGTGGTGGCTTCTTGCAGGTTACGCAGAACTGTATAACGTACTCTTGGCCGCGCGGATTAGCATTAGCTTCGGATAAAATTCACTTACTGGATTTCTCTGTGAGGTTGTCGATGCTGTGGCGGTATGGGGGACGGGTGTTTGGCCTCCATTTTCACATACGTACAATTACGTGTATGAATTGCAGTTTTATTGATGATACTGAATTCATAGTAAAGCGGTTAACCGTATATAGGCTATAAAACCAAAAGGCTCAACATTTCCCGTACAGTTAATAAAGGCTTTGTGAAGGCAAAGTTTTTTTTTTAAATACATAATACACACAAATCAGAGCTGGTACTCTGTGAACAACTGAATTTCTCCGGAGTTACTTGCCATGCAATCCACTTGAGGGATGTGACATGATTAATCCATTAAAGTTGGAATTCCAGAGGACTTTCAGTCATCCCATTCCCCGATTAGCTGTTCAATGCGTTTCTATGTCAGTTCACTGGGTTGAAATTAATTCCTCGACTAATTTAGTAATTGCATGCAAGGCTTTTTTGCTTGTGTGGGGGATAGGCCGCATCATTCAGCCTCTTACATGATAATGATCAATACACAAACAAACACAGACAAGGTTATTGCTGTTGGTTTTTTTTTGTTTGTTTTTTTGTCATCACGACTCCTTGTGGCAACCGACTGACCTGAGTGGCTAATGAGACATTTTCTATTCACTGTGTGAAAAACAAATCACATGTGAGCCAGACTGCATCAAGATGTGGTTTGTTAAAAAGTGGTCATTTGCAGCAGCCAAGTGAAAAAAAAAAAATGGATCTTTGACGTCTTTAGCCGTCAATGGCAGTCAATGAGTTAACTCCTTTCTCTGACTAACTGCTCTTCATATCACACACTGAGTGTTATGAATAATCGCTTGATTCATGCTTTCCCAATTATGGATAAGCTCCTCTGATGCTCGGATGGGGGTTACGTCTTTGCTCTTAGAACTGTGGGTGGTTTCGGTTGGAATGAGAGAGTGGGATGATGTTGACGTCGCGTGTTAATGAGTGATTCTCTCCCTTGATCCCTTTCCTATATTGTCAGTGTGACTCAGTGTTTCTCACTTCGCACACACAATGAGTGTTTCCTCTGTCACTTGCTGGTTCGAGTTGCCGTTTCCTTTTTATTATTGGATTGTTATTATTGATTCACAAGATACAAGCAGAAGAATAAAACACAAACAACCACTTCATGATCAAGTCATCAGTTTTTTTTTTAACAGAGCACCCAAATCCAAAGCAAATCATCGACTTAATTCACCCCTCAAAATATATATATCTGTTTCATTAAAATATTTCCATTTACAGTACTGCAGTTCAGGAAGGTAACATTCTTGGAAAACTGTTTCCTGATAAAAATCACTTCCCTAATTCTCATAGTGTGATTATATAGAAGCCTACAAATGGTCCCAAGAATAACTCAAATAAATATTTGAACAGTGCATAACGTTAAAGTGAGCTTTTTTATTTTCATTATTATTGTAGCAGTAAAGTTCATTTGTCTTAAATTGTATTTCACATTAAAAAGTAAAATGTAATTTTTTATTTAACTTTCATATGCAATACATTTAGTTTACTTTTGATTTTCTTATATTTAAATCACAGTGCTATTGTTCAAACTCAGAATGCTACAGTTGCTTCTAATAAATTGCCTAAACCGATGTGTCGTCTTTGATGAACACCACTTCTTGGCTGGCTGATTTTATGCTGCAACTTGGAGAGACTTTCACATCGATTTCCATAGTTACTTGATACTCTCGTCATTTGTGCTCACAACCAAAAACCTGTTGCAGGGTCAAGGACTACTTTTAGGTGGACACATTTATTTGCCTCAAATGCTTGATACAATACGTTTAAATGCCTGAAAGTATAAAAATCCTTCATGTACAAACCCCAGTTGTAATATTCAGAGCCGATCAAGCGCATTCCAATCAAGATTTTATTCCCAATGAGAGGGGTGGGTTTGGTAAATGGATAATCCGATCAGCGCACGTGAAAAAAATCATTACGTGTTTCTGTTATTGTAGGGCGCTAGTAGAAGCAAAGCGAGCGAAAGACTGAACTGATGCATTTGCAGCTCCATTAGAAAGTATTAACTCGACATACCAGCACAAACGGGAAAAATATGTGAAATAATACAAAATAAAGTAGAAATGGACAGAACAATGTTTTGATGACACGGAAGTCGCTACGATACGTCAAAATATTTTCTTTCGATTAAAAGTGTAATGCATGAACACTCAAGTCCTAACTGGATCCATATTTTTAGTGTCCATGAAAACAGTGCATCCGATCATGATTTTAATCCGAACTCTGACCTTGTTAATCAATTTTGACCATGTGCACAAATAGAAATCTTGGATGACCCGAAATTAGCAGAGTTGCAGCAACAGCCAGCCTGCCAGTCCTAGTTCCCATGATGCACCTCTCCATCGGAGCCTCATCTGCAGCTTCCGTGAACTTGACGTGCTCCCTGTTATCACGGCGCTCCGCTCTCGTACGGGCACGTTTGCCTGAGGTGTGAGAGTCGCGATAATGGCGTGTCTCGCAAATTCAGTCGGCACGTGCCTCTTCTGACAGCCATTGCTTGTTGCCTGCCCGCCTACACGTACCTGCAGTCACAAAAATCAAATCATAATATGCGCAAGAGAAGCGAAGCTGACAGGTCAGGATGAGCTGTTTTGTTTCCACACAATACGCAAAGCATATGCTGTTCAGGGATTCGGGAGAGTCCTTCATCACAGCCACGTTGTTGACATTTCTTTGTCCATTGTTATTCTATAGCCTTTCCTTTGACGGATTTGTATTTTGAAGTGGATAAAAGTCATCATGTAATTGCCAAAGAGCAGTCCAAGCCTCTATTTGTGATGTGAGGACCTGGTGTTTTGCAATCGCTTCCAACGGTGCTTGCTCCCCTGCCATCATCCCTCGTCATCCCTAATCCTGACTGCAGCTGTACACACAATGCTTAATCCCATCATGGCACGATTGTGTTTGGAAATAAAGACACATTGGCTACAAAGGAGAGAAACGTTTGTTGTGCTCACAGGGGGAAGGGGAAGCGGTTGTCAATATTAACCTGCCATAAGAGTACATTTCACGACTGTTGCTCCTAAAACGAAATTAACAGACATTTTGGACATTTTCACCAAAAAAGGTGGTGACACGTTTAGATTATACAGGATTGGTGTGAAATACACCAAGCGAGTACATTTTCCTACGGAACCTGGGAGACGACATGACTACATGCTCACTTTACGACTCTCGTGAGAAATGCGCCGACCATTCTCAATTTATTTTATGTATGGACGCGAGCGAAGGTGAATCAGGTGTCTCCCGTCAATTTCATTTTCCATCCAGACAGGAATGCTGCTGTCTGGATGTGTCGGTGTGGCTTGGACTTTATTTCCAGTGCTGCTTCACTGGATTGTGCAGTGGCTCACATCATGAACAGGCCAACCCAAGGGGGACAATTAGCCTCTTAATGTGTCTGATCTGATCGCCGTTTGCTCTGGTGAGTGGAAATTTTGTTAGATCCTCTCATCCGAGTACTTCTGTCTGTCACTACAGTCGAACAGACCGCGGCTTTTCTGCTGGGAAAATGTTGCTTTTGCCTGACTATCGATGGCATGCAAAACAGGCGACAAATTGAAGGCCTCTGCAATGTCGTTTTAGGTTACCCACAAAAGCTTGCCGCAGTTTTTCTGTTCAGTATTAACATGATGCTTATCAAATGCAGTAGTGAATATGTATTATTAGTTGGGTGATTATCCAGGTTCTCATACAGAATTTATTAGGTAAGGGACAAAAACATTTAACTGCCTCACGCTCAAATCCTTAAACAAACACACAAACACTGCCGCTCAGATTCTGTCCAGTGGGCCTTCATAGCAGATTGTACATTAAAACAATCCAAATATGATTCAAGATGAATGGCATTTTAAAAGTCAAAAAGCAGTTACTGTTTTAACAAATAATTTCTAATTTTACATTTTGTGTTCCTGCTCCGAAGATAAACCAAAATGTCTCTCTCTCTCTCTCTCTCTCTCTCTCTCTCTATATATATATATATATATATATATATATATAGTGTTTGGAGTTATTTAGGTTAATTAGGTTATTTAGGTTGAAAACAAACTCAGGTGTGATCTGCATCCTAATGATAAAAATGCCAGCATAGATGTAAAATGAACATCATGTAGTGACTTTTTATCTAGTATTTGTGGAGTTTGCAATGTACCTCTCAAACAAAATGCTTCAAGCCCTCTTTTGATATGGAAAGCCTGTTCTCGTTCCTGCCTCCGACAAGAATTAAATTATTTCTCCTGCCTGTTCCGCTGAATTGCCGAGGGCACTTCAACCCTCATTACATGAATCGTACATACAAGAGAAAATCCTCTTTATTTGTCCATGTTCTATTTTCTCCTCAAGTTCACTGCACAATGACTACCTTAGCTGAGCTGACAGGTTCATGCTCCACCCTGACAGGGTCTTAAATAGCTTGTGTGCAGGTTTGGAGGTCATGTACGATTACCCAGCGAGGTTGAATAATTACCATGCAGTTCGCAGTGTATGGCAACCTATAACAGGATTAAAACCCTGCGGCAAGAAGTGGCGCAAGACTCGATGGGTTAACATCAGTTGAGCTTCTTTCCGAGATTAGGTCGGACCTGCTGTTTGATGTGAGAAGCCTTCCCGATAGCTTTTCTTTTCATGCTGCTTCTGATATTTTTATGAAACAAACCGTGGCAAAATAATTGGTACCATTAGTGTCTGACAAGGTAGATCTTAATAAACGGTGAAGATGTTCAGCCATCATGGAATCTTTACTTCCCTCGTGCGGCCGTTAGTTTCCCAAGATTATGTGATGAAATATAATTTATGCTCAGTCGTCTTGCCCGCAAGGTTCCAGTAGGCTTTTTTAGCCCGAGGATCTCAAGCTGTCAGTCTGCCTTTTTTTTCTTTTTAACTATTTGTTTATCTCTGTCTGTGCTCAATAATGGTTTTGTCTTTGTTGACATTTTCTTTTCATTTTATCTCCTGTTCATGCTCTATTTCCCAGAGTTTATTAGATTGACGTTTGTGAATACATTATTATGTGCTCAACACACTTACTGTATCTCAATGCTTCATAAAATTATAGTGTGACCTCATTAAATTGATTTAGTCGTCGAAAAATCAATAATGAAGGAGTTTATGATTTGAAAAAAAGGGAGCATGAATGCATCGGTGTATTTTAGTTCTGCTCTAAGGAAGAGCGTCCATCCACTCAATCCAGGTTTGCCCTTTTTGTTGGCTTGAGCATATGGTTCTCTTTTACTCGAGTTTGTGGGGCCTTTAATTAGCCCGGTGCTCCAAATGAGGTTACCGTAGCGAAGGAAGGTAAATCAAGAGTGGATTTGTGTGTTGTTGTGGGGTACACGGGCAGTTTGCACCTTGAGAGAGCAACTTGTTACGTAATATGGCCGTTGGTTAGGTAAGGGATCGATAATGCAGCTGTGTTCCCCAAACTCCGATTCACGTGTGCGCATGCTAATCATGTTCTCTTCTGACGTTTAACGGCTAATTGTTTCCCAGGAGGTGGATCTTGCATCTTGCATCCTCTCAGTACATTGCTAATTGTGGTGTGCGCGGTGTTCACAGACGTGTGCATTGTACGTGCATATATATTTGCCGATGTACGTGTTTCTGTGATCAAAAACAACAAATATGGAATTATTACCTGTTTTAATCAAATATCGCTGTCCTGAGATTACACAGCACACTTAGTAATATCTTGTAATATCCTTGTTTATGTTTAGTGACTTTTCTAATTTCTCTTGCTGCTGGTTTTTTTTTAATGACAAGCATCACAATGAGTGACCTCCAACTACAACATTTCATACAATAATTTCAAAATGAACTTTTATTAATAACCCGTCCATACAGTTTAATTTTCCATGCACACATAACATTTGATGTCATGTGGGTCAATTTTGATCAAAAATACCCAAATTACCCTTGTAATAACTGTCTATATCAAATTATGAACTACTGATTGAAATGTGTTAATAGCCTCGCTCAAATTAATCAATGGATGATTTATCTTTAACTTGATTTGTGCAAGTGCACTCCTGTCATTGCATCCTTTGACGTTCTCTATTTCTATAGCGCTTTCACAACAATGACTTCTGTTCCTTATATATAGAATGTTGATGGTATTTTACGTTTTCTCTGTTTCAAAATTCACCCATGACCCTTCAAAGACCAACACATGCATGTTTCTGCAGGAACTTGTGCTAATTTGATGGGAACGCAGACAGTTCTGGAGACCGTTTCAAACTCCCTCAACACCATCCCCGCTGATCCCCCCCCCAAAATAGACAGTATATATACTTGCTATACTCTTACTGTTTTGAGATCAATACCATTACCAACACTTGCATGTTTCTGTGGGAAACATCTGTAAATGTGGTGGAAACACAGAGAGTTCTCAGGGGTGCTTGAAACCCCCTCTGAACTCTCATCCAATTATAAAGAGACATTAAGCAACTGACAGACGGTGAAACGGAATCTGATTTGCAGAGTAATGCCAATTTTGTGGTGCTGTCTGAATTATCAACTGTTGTACTTTAATGTGTCTGTGGGTAATCAGCGTAAAAGTGCATCTTGAGCTTTGTGGTGCATCCATTCATGCTTTTGTCTATGCCACTTGTCATCATTCAGGCTCTGGACTGGTCACCACCCAGTCTCACGGCACAAATGCTATGATTGACCCATCACATTCACACCTGTGAGCAATTTTGAGTTTTCAACTTTTGAACGGGGTAGAATGCTGCCGGACTTGTACAAAATCAAAGTGAACTCCCAAAAAAATGTGAAGCAGACAAGACAATCTAAACACAATTCCACTGCGCTGTCCAGTTCTAATTCTGTTTTGCCAACTGAATTGAATATCAATGAGAAGAATGTCAGGCATTAAGAGACAGTAGTGTCTAACTTGAAAAAAGCATATTGTTTACCTTATCTTTATTATCCTGGTTTTACCTTGACAGCTCCACTGCTGCATATGAATCCTGCCGTGAAAGACAACTGTGAAGAATCTTCACTTCAAATAATGGCTATATATACACTGTCAAAAAGCTGACATCCCGCATTGTGCAACCCTACATGACACCTGTCAAGATGGGGAGATGGCTGTTCTCTGTTTTCGAACTCCCTTGCTCCATCAGTGCTGCTTTGTTTTATTTTCTTACACAAGATCATCGTGTCTCACTTTCATTCCTTCTTTGATATTCGAGCACTGTTGCACCCCTTTCCTTTTTTTAATTGCATGCGTCTTTTATGTTATTCTTGTACTTTTGGTCTCTGCTTTGTGTATCTTTACGGCGCTCTCTGTCCCCTCTATCTCTGGTGGATTATCCCCATTCAAACATCAAACTGTCGGCTCCTCGTTGCTGCTCTATGAGTCCACCTCATGTCGAGCATGTAATGCTTCCAGTCCGAAGGGACGACGGTCCTGTTTTCAATGAGTGCTTGTCCCAGTGGAGGAGAAGAGACCAAAAGCAGGAGAGGGGAAAGCCATGGCACCCACAGCAGAGGCAGCGAGGTGAATGCACTTTGACTAAATCTCCCCCTCAGCTACATATTATTATTCATAAAGTTCAAACTCTGCTCTACTGCAGCTCTGAAACGGACTATAAATCTGCGGGTTGCATGAGGAGACAGTCAACAAACATGGAGCGTTGTTTTTTTTTTTTTTTAGGCTGGGATGAGCATGAACACTTCCTGGCAACATTTGGTACTCCAACACAACCTTATATAATTTTGCAATGAATAGTTTTGTTGAATTTGTAGGTGTACCTTATAAAATGGCTTCTGACTATTTTATCTTATTCTTTGGTTTTCCATCCGTCTATCTATCCATCCATTTTCTATAACCTCATTATGGTGACATAAACTGCAGCCAAGCCCAGCTATCTTTTGCCAGTCAAGTGCAACACATATTGACAATTAGCCAGTCGCACTTAAGTACAATTTAGAGCAGGGGTGGGCAAACCTTTTGATTGGCCGGCCACAATGGGTTCTTAAATTTGACAGAGGGGCCGGACCAGGAGCGGATGGATGTAGTGTTTTGGTAACCTCACCTCATCGGAGAAAAAAAAAATAAATGTAATTTTAAATGAATGTGAACAAAAGCATTGCAACAATATCTATGTCTTAAAAAAACACAGTTTTTAGAAAATAAAACATTAACAAGGATTATTCACTTAATTTTTCAAGTTTATTTTTCAAGTTCGGCGGGCCGGATTAAAACGTTTAACGGGCCGCATGTGGCCCCGGGCCGTAGTTTGCCCACGCCTGATTTAGAGTCTTCTAACCTGCATGTTTGTGAAATGTGAGAGGAAGCCAGAGTCCCAAGAGAAAACCAACATAGATTCAAACCCCCAACCTCTGAAGAGTTTATGATTAGTCATTAAGATTTGTAATTCTGCCTTGTTGGTGACCCAAAGTGATTTTAAATGACTTGTATTACTTTGAAGTGTGTTGTGCAACAACAACAACAACAAAAAAAGTGACTTTGCAGCATGTGTCCACTTAATGCAGGACAGATGGTTTGAATTTACATGAGACCATTAACAGGGACAAAGTGACGTGAAGGGAAGCCCATCTCACCCCACGGGGCCGGCACAGCTTCACTGCCACTGATCTACGCTCTCAGGTGTGACACGTTTGATCAGGTGACTGTGAGTGTACACACTTTGAAAGTGAAACGCATGCCGGAGATCACAGTCGTCCGCTGTGTTTTGTAATACAGAAATGCATATTGCTCTCATGCATTATTCATGCAACATTCCATTAGTGGAGACAGGTAGAGGAAGGGCCAAGGGGTTTGATGAATTTTTCAGATGATGATGATGATCGGAGGAGGATTTGCATGTGTGGGAGGTGACATTGTGTTTGTTGTAGAAAACAAGTTCAGATGAAAGCTTGTGGTCAAGGGCGTATACCGTTCACAAGAGAACAGCAAAAAATTTGAGCTTCAGCGATGCTTGATCTCTTTGTGTATTTTGAACTTGTGGACTGGTATTCTACACCTGTGAAAGAAAAGCTTCCTACTGTTTGACATTAGCTTTGTACGGGGAGTTTGGTGTTGTGTTATTAGAAGTTGCTGTAACATCTAAGGATTCAAATGGAAAAATCCATCCATCCATCTAAAGGTCACGGACAATACAGGGTGTCCAATCAACCCCTCGATGCCTACTTTGGGGATGTGGGAGGTAATCGGAGTACCCAGAGAAAAGCCTCGCAGGCACGGGGAGAACATGCAAAACCCACTCAGGAATGTCAGAGCCCTGCACCGCTAAACCGTGAGGCCACCGTGCTGCCCTTAAATGAAACAAAAACAACATCTATCTAAAAAATGTTTGCAATTGTTGGCCTATGGAAAAAAAAAAAACTGCCTCTCTCTCTTTGTGAATTTTGAGTGTATCTCTGATTCTGTTTTTAATTGTTCTTTTTGCAAATAAGAGGAGACGGTTGAAGCTAGCTGGCTAACTGCAACAGATCAAAATGTAACTAAAATATAAGTACAGCCCTTTTAAATCATGAGTAAATTGGATTTAATGAACAGGTTGATTTAATCCACCGCCAAATTTCCAGTCATTCCTTAGAACAGCTGTTAAGAGATTTCAATGTGTGTTCCCCTGAGCCACACAGCTTAGCATTAATATATTATTTGAAGCTGGAGTATTTCTTTTATGTTGAATTAAAGAAGAGCAAGATGGATCAATTGAAGCTCTAAAGAACGTTTTGTCTAATACTCTTGGTTTTGAAACATTGCTTCATTAATTGAAATGCAAATTTATATATTTGCATCTCGTTAACGTTTATTTGCTAGGGACACATAGAGTGTGCTTAAACAAACAGAACACAGCTATTTAATGCGACAACACCCACCATCAGGGCTGGAGTGGGACTCGTTTTCCGCAACGCAGTTTCCTGGCTCAGACTGGCCCACTTTAGTTCACATTTCAATGATGTATAATTTCCCCTTATTAGTGTATCAAACTAAAAGTTTGCCCACACCTGCTCTAAATTATAGAGGTATGATTGTGATCTGTGATACGCTCCAGCATGCCTGCGACTCTTGTGTGGCAAACCGGCTTGGATAATGGATGGAACTTATGAGCACAATTATCGATATCATCATTCACCATTAGTTGGCAGACACAGTTGTGCTCATAAGGGCATGTAAACGTATGTGCATTATTCCATTACTTGACTTCATGATTGCATCTTTTGCCAGATGATCAACTCACTATTATATATATTTAGATGCCACTGGCTAATCAACCTAAAATATTTTGAATTTGGTGCATATTATTTTACTTGCCATAAGAGTGTTCCTTTTCCCCCTTGAAGCTTGAAGTTCTGCCCCAAACAGTTTCTGGCATATTTTGGGAAGCTGATGAAGTGACTGGATATCCTTCTCGTGAAGGAAAATAGTAAATCTGTTTTCTAGTTTCAATTATGTTATAATGTATTCCTGCTGGATGTTCCATGGAAAACAACAACGATCACGCTTTTCCCATGATGACCTTGCTCCAAGCGTAGTACAAAATAATTACATATGTTTCGGAGTCAGTTATGCTTGTTGTGCATTTCATATAACACCTTCAGCCCCGGGGATGGATGGGTGGAAGGGGTGGAGGGTAGCGCAGACAACATTACAAGCATCCTCTCTAATTACTCGAGTTACATTGGTAACCAGGTCTGCAGTCTGGTATTGCTCCCTGTCCCTCCGCAGATTCGGCATCCCAATCTGATTTGTATTCAGGTGACCCTCTCTCCTCTCTGTGTGCCACTCTGCAGAGCAGGTGTCCGTGCTTGTGACTCTGAGAATGATAGCCCACTGATAAGCTTCAGATTGATAGATACAACAAGCTCACTGTTTTCCTCAGTGATGTTGGTTCCGTTGTAGAGATGTTAACATGGAAAATGTGCCGTGGGGTCAGTAAAGTGTTGTTACTCACAAAATAAGGTGTTTTACAAATCAAAAGGCAAAAAGGCAGTCATCGCAGGTCCAAGAGGTGGGAATTAGTCATTTGTAATTGTCTTTCCTACCGTGTGAAATTATTTAAAATATAAAAATGGCACTCAGCGTCATTTAATAGTCCTTGATTGTGAATTGTTCAACGGAGGGATTTACCGTTAAAAGTACCGTTGAGTACAGTTACTGTGATGTGACCTGTCGCTTCAAGATCAATTCTTCATTAATTTGGCGATTTTGGTCACATGAGCAGATTTTGAACTTCAGTTTCTTTAACAAATCCTCCGGGGCTTTTCACCCCTCACCGACCCGCACCATTAATGTCACCGTGTGCATCAAAGTGTATAATTGAAAAATGTCTTCATAGAAATTAGGAATTCCAAAGCGACATCATCATCACACCGCAGGACTTTTGCGTGCCTCACATTGGTTACCTTGAATTATTACTTCCTAGTTTGTATCTGGTCAAGGCGTAGGACTCGACCAAAAATAAATAAATTAATAAATAAATACTGACTTTAAAATTAATTTGTCTTATTAACTCATTCACTGCCATTGACGGCTAAAGACGTCAAAGATTCTTTTTTTTTTTTTACTCGGTTGGTAGTGAATGAGTTAAGCAAAAAAAAACATATATTTAAACATACTGTATATATGTGTACATTAATTATTATATTTATACATTCAAACAGTGAATTTTTGCGTTTGACTGATTTAACGTGAATATTTTTTACACTGGCAAAATACATTTTATTGCATCACAAAAAAAATGTAGAACATAATAGACTCACAGCTCTGCAGAGTCTCCTTGATTGTGTACGTCAGTGTGAAGCTCACATTGTCAAGCAACCCCGAACAAGCACTAAACAGAGCACATTGATCTTTGTCTTTGCAAAGGACTGTCAGGTGAGGTGGTGGTGGTGGTGGGTTGTGCTGTTGCTGCATGCCGTCTGGCTTTTCCGATCATGGATGAAGAGTCCTGGTGGCCATGGCTGCTCTGTGACCGCGGCAAATCCGGGGAACATATTCATGTTGACAGTGCTCCCTCTCGCTTCGAGCCCGGGAGGAGGATCACAGAAGCTGTCACTCAGTCGTCGTCAATGTCTCTCCTGACGGCGTTGGCTATAAGCAGCAAGGGGAGGGGGGGGGGTGTAATGAAGGAAGGGTTAGGATGGATCATGCTTGCAGGCGAGGGAGACATACGAAGCCCATCTCGGATTTCGCCATAATCCATATTGTATTCAACATATTCACAGCCAGAGAATCTGAACCTGGTGTTCTATTTAACAATGTTTCAATGTCATGTGCCTGACAATGTTGCTCGTACGTTTCCATTTCCATTGAGGTATAGACAGCCAAATGATTCAGTGCCTTCATGTTTGCTACAGGCACGTTTGTTGATTTTTTTTATTTTTTTTTTAAACCGCAGTCTAGGGTGAATCACTTCTACATGCTTCCATATCAGAATTGGATAGCTTGCATGATGTGGCCTGAGGATGTGCAACAGGCATTTTTGTTCTCCCGCGTGCCTCTACATAATGATGAGATGAAACATAATCTAATTCTCCTTTCATTTGCAGGTCAACATCTGTTCTGCCCCTCTGCCTCTTCTCACGAGTCTCCCCTCTCCCGCTGCCCATTTCAGCACCTTTCATTTGTTGAAGAATGAGAACAAGTGATCAAATGAATGTTTCATGAATGCTTTTATGATGAGAAATGCAAATGAGGATGAGCGAATGAATGAATGTTTAATGAACGCTTGTTTAATGAAAAGGACTTATTAACGAGAGCGCTGACTTAGCACTTTGCCGCCGCCCCCCGGCCTCCCACACATGAAAGCATCGCTTTATGTTTTGGCAAGGGGTTGATACAATACATTTAGATGAACAAGCCAGGTTAATAAATTGGACCTGATTGACAGGCCAGTGACATATTGAACCAGCTGTTGCTGTTAACTGTCACTTTCCCTCGCCAGCCCGTGTTTTTGTTAGATAATAGTGCACAAATATGCAAAACTTCCAAGGCCGAGCGGGAGCACATCACTTCTGGCTCATTCACTAATAGGCTGTTGTTGCTATTTAAGCAAAACTAACATGGATACTTAGCAGGAAATTATACTAAAATGCCACATGACCCCAAAAAATAAAACATTCCATCAGAGTTATTAAGTGGTCACAAACCTTTTTCAAACTGTGAGCTTGCTACCACGTGGAGTTTGATACATACTCCTGAAAATGTGCTGTTCCTGCCATTTATAATGTTTTTATCACGTTAATTAATGATGGTATTTATTTATGTGAAGAAACTTGCAATATTTATGAAACTGGTAAATATCAATCATGTCTCTGCTGTCCCTGTTTTTCCTCCACCAAGGGGCAAGGGAGCTCATAATTTAACTCAACCAATCAACGAAACTGAGCCTATTTTGACAAAGTAGGGAGTAGAAAATACTGATAACTGTTTTCAAATGCAGCGGGTGAAAAAAAAATCTCTGGTAAAGCAAGTGGTAAGTTTGAAACAAGTTTTCACACCTGCAATTGCAATTCAATCCCAAATTCCTAAAGATCTGACAGAGTTTGAGAATGTAATTGATGAAGAAGAGAGGGACTTGCGGAACACCTTTTTTGACCAGGGAGTGAAAACTAAAGATATGACTTAAATGAAGAGAGTGCTAAACCAATGGCGAGTCCGTCAAAAATAATGAACGATTGAAAGAGAATTGACCCTGAAAATCTTGCAGTTCGTCCTTCCTCTTGAGGGCAAAGGCTTCGTTGATGATACAGTCATCAGTTTGGTTTTGCATCCATTTAGTAGTTCACATAACCGCACCAGGTAGGAACATTTTTCCCCATTATTCCTGTACATTGTAAAAGCTTATGTAAAAGAATCTCTTCTAATCTAATCTTCTACTGCAATCTTCAACCCCTAGTTCTGTGTCACAACCCCCCTAGAGGAAAATGGGTTGAACAAAAATATTGTCAAACCGACTGAGCAGCTGTGGGGAGAAAACTGTGTGAGCGTATCCAAATAGCCTCCATTTGAATTGCTAATCAGAACTCAAAATAAAAAAAAAGAGTGCTGAGTGAAGAGCAGAGAAGGTCCGTAGTAAAGCCACAGCGTTAACTCTTGGGTGAGCGGCCTCAGTGCAAGATCAAAGCATTTAAAAAAAGGACAGACTTAAGCTTCTTCAGGGGACCATTCTCACTCGCCTCTCAAATCCCCTCTTCTGGCAGATTTTTTTCCATGAGAACTGCTGCACTACGCCGCAAAGACACAGAGGAAAAGGAAGAGGAAGGCAAGCTTTGTTAGAGATTTCTAAATTGGGTTGCCTTTGTGCAAATCCACTGATCTCTTTCAACTGAAATGATGCTTTTGTCCCACTCGTGGGTTTTCAACACACCATGAAATGGGCTGCGCGGCATGTGCGCGTCAGTGGAACGCTCCAAATGTGCGCTCCCACGTGCCGATTCTCCTGTGGTTGAGATGCGCATGGATTAGACAGCAGGGACCCACACATCAAAACACATAGCTACTCATGTGGAACAGGAGTCAGATAGCGGTGGAGGCACACAACCACTGGTGGGGGAAACGTGCACCCACACACGCTCGCATGTTCGGCGTTATTAGCGCATTATGTCAAAATTGTGCACAATTAAAAAGTATTTACAGTGGCTGTATTATGAAAATTGTAATTAAATTTATTTATATATTATTTTATTTCACTACTGTTGGCGGGTCTCTCGAGTGCCTGCCCACCCATCAATTAAACAACTAAGTAAATCTTATGATCTGGCTACGTCTGAGAATGTGTCAGGGAACAAGCTGTTCCGAATTTGTTAAGTTTCTATATTACGTAATAACCCGTGACTGGGAAACTAAAATGGGGGAAATCCAGAGCCACTTTTGATCAGCAACCGCCCTTAAATAGAACTCCACTATCTGAAATACATCAAGGCCAAAAGGTTAGCAGAGCAGAGTTTTGTTTGAATGATTATCAATTGCTAACGGTGTTAGCTTCTGATGAACAGCATCTACTTGAGTGCATCAAGTAGTGAAATCTATGAAAGGCTGCCGTAATGACAGGATTTTTTTTTTTCTTTACGGGCACGTATTTGTCGCAAACCTCAGGCTTCGCCCTGGTTCTTGTGGTAATAAAATACAGATTTGTCACTGGCCCAGCAGTCTATAGGGCAGGATATACGGTTGGTCACTTCCTTGACAGAGCCCCTCCCTCAAATTGAGCTAAGCTACGCACAACTAGAAATAGCACGTAAATTGTGCTGAACATTGTTTTGCAGAGTTGGGCACTTGACCCTTTTTTTCCGGTTGTGATCTCTGTACGATTCCAGCCTCGACCCTCCTGCCTTTATCATAGTAATTGTTGGTCCTCCTTCCTGAGTTTTTCTTGTTGGTAGGTCATGTCTAGCTGCAGTGATTACCCTTATTTTTACTCTTTACAACTACGGATAACGTGGTGTAAAAAAAGACTTCATGGATCAAGTTTTTTTTTTTTTTTTAATAAAATTGTCACAACTTGTCATGTTTGTTAATGTGAGTCATAATATTCAAACCATCTAACCAGATATTCCAACTTGTGTTTGATATGCCATTATTTCATTTAATCTGAATCTAATATTTTTGCTTGGATGGGTCTGGCTTGGCTTCCAAAGGTTCTTGAAAAAAAAAAAAAACAGCTTTTTGAGCTGCTAAAAACCCTGTCACTGTTTTAGTGCTCGGCAGGTGTTGTGCATTCAGGCACTCACCCTGAGCAGATGTTGGCTGTGGTTTAAAATGACACACTGAAAGACAGTGCTAAATGCCAGAAAACTTCAGCAATTCACTCTAGTGTGCTTAACAAGCCAAAACAAAAGAGTGTTCCCAACTGGAGGATAAAATATGTTGGAGAGGAAACCGCTGTGGCATTCTCCAAATCCCCATTTACTGATAATAAGAGTTTGTATCATGCGCAAAAAATATTTTATACACATTTGTGATGTGAAAAAATAACAACGAAAATGTGTTGTTTATAAGAAATAAATATTTCTTCATTCTCACCCTTCACTGGTTACATGGTGAACTAAGTATGGCAGTGATGTGGCTAAATAGATGTTATTTTAAAGTCTGTCTAGAGACTACGGCATACTGGAGTGCAGCTCATCAAGGCAACATGAAGTAGGTCACATGTGAGCTGGACTACCCATTAGCAGCACTTACCCAGTAATAAGCTGTCTGTGATGTACAGTAACAGTGCAACTTACCAAGTACGTGACACTGAGGTTAGTCCCTCTGTTTTACGGATGTCAAAAAAGCGACTTGGCAATTGTCTGATCTACAAGATTATCATTCAATAATTCCCCACAGATCGCAAGCCTGAGGGGTTTGTATTGCCGTAACAATACGAAGCACTTCTTAATCAGTCACGTGGTAATGGCAGGGCTTCATGCGTCATTATTGCCGGAACCTCCCTCTAATGAAGCAAGCCCCGATTCGCACTTTGTGGATACACCCTCTCCCCTCCTCAATACAGAACGTAACATCACAAACATAATCACTATATTTTTCCCAGTTCTTTGTTTGCCTATTAGTTTTATTTTGATAACTCAACACTTTTTGTTAAAACCACTCCCTGTCTGGCTTCCCTGCATTTGGGTCCTCCACTTCAATCCTCCGCCATGCCAAAACCAAAACCTGACAATCAGTCCCACCTGGAAAAATGAAAACAGCGTAGTCTAGCATCATTCTTGTGCCTACACATGACTACATATTTGAAAGGTATCCGCTTGTGCGTACTGTATATCCCACGGGGTCTTCACAGTGCATGCCGTGACGACGAGGCACTCTAAAGCAACCAATGCGAAGCCCCTGTCCACTTGATGGTTGCACCCAATAACTCTATCTCTTCCATCTTTCTTCACGTGATGTTTGAACAATCACATTATCACGGGGTAAGTTTTTTTTGTGGGGTGAGCAGTGATACTGCATGAGCCATTTGTCATTTGAACAAAGGCGCTCAAGTTCTTATGAAGCTTGATAGGGGCGACTCATGCAGGACTCCGATTTGCATCAGGCGCCTAAACATTTTGCAAAAACTAAATTGGTGAATAATAGCATAATTTCTTTAGCTCCACAATTGAATTGTGTCGATACAGTCGGCGGCCAGAGATGACAGCTTTTGCAGCTGTGTAAATATTTCGAAACAACAACAACAACCTTTGCCTGTATTCGTATTGTCAATCAAACACATTTACATGTAAACAAAGATGAGGTTTCATCTTAGGTTAGGTGACACTTTTTTAGCTATCTCTGTCAAGCACCTGAGTTTGTAAGTCCAGATTTTATTCATTAAGAGTAAACAATGCTTTTTGAGTGTTCATGTGAGTGTCATTTTTAGCTATTTAAGACATTTTGTGACCTTAACTGAAAGCATAATTATGAAACCTTTAATTGAAAAGGGCATAAATGCTTCAAGGAGCTGCAGTCAATCCTGGCGTTTGGAAAAGGTCATTCCCCCTGAATGTCCTCTGTGTGTGGTAGAAATCATGTTGATGTGTTTTTCTGCTCAACGAATCAACAGGTGGGCCATTAAGTAGGGCTTGTTTCATTTGCGGCCATTTTTTGACGGATGTCAAGTCTCTGTGCATTGCGCTGCTCCACCTCACTGCTGTTCCTTCCTCCGCGGCAGCTCCGTGTTTGTCGACTTAATGCTCTAATCTGCCATTAAGACGGTGGGGAGTGAGGCTTACTGGTGTTTCTTTTACAAATCCACTTCCAGAAACCCCCAGCAGAGATGCTTCGCCGCATCCCACCAGATTAGTGACGTGGCAACCGCTGACGAGCGTATCGAGATGGACAAAAAAAGGGTGGGTGGACAAAGAGGTCATGTGTACAAGCAACGGTAGCCGGAGAAAAGGTCAAGGTGAGAAAATGAAAGTGTGTAAGTGTTCAAACATTTGTGCAGGCGGATGAGGGAATACAGCAGAGGGAGAAGTGGGGTGGAAAATGGCTCAGGAGGGTGTAGGAGTGCGACCAAGAGGAGGAGAGTGCAGAGAGCAGTGATGTTCCTGTGAGTGTTTAGAGAATGACGGTTTGGAGGCTGAAACATTTGATATCAGCGTTTACTTAATGTGTGCAAATACCAGTCCCAGGCAGATCCCCGCTTTCCTTCTTAACCCCTTTCAATCTGTGCAAACATCCAACGGATTTATTCAGTGCTCTCCCTCTATCCTTGCTTGATAATATCATGATGATCACTGTACAGTAGCGCCGGTGATGTGTCAGTGCGTGGCTGCACCGTCATGACTAACACCTTTCTGAAGGCTGTCCATCTGCGGCGGGAACGTTGTCGAGCCAGAGCAGGGGTCTGAAATGGAACGATTCTGACAAGCAGATGGCTCGTCCTCCCCGTGCCAAGATTGTGCCCAGTTCCCTCTAACTAACCCCCTTCGTGGTTTAGCCCATCTGTGGACTCGCCTTGAGGGGCAAATGCGGCCCACCTGGTCTGGCTGACAGTCCCCAGTAAAGTACCCATTTTGTTCTGGATGTTTTTAATGTGTCAGAGCCCAGACACACTTAGGCAGGCGAGAAAACACCCACGCCAGCCATCATCCAAGGAGCTGCCCCTCCAAAGGTAAGTAAAGGGCTTTTTTCCCTTGTCTTTTAAACGCTCATGGCTTTCTGTGGGCAGTTGCCATGGCTACGGCAAAATAAGCGACCACCTGTGGGCTTGCTTCAGCAAAAGAGACAAATCACTCGACTGCAAACTGATTGAAAGAAAGTAGGCTGGAATAAATCCAACCTTTGAACGAGACGTGCTCTGATGTTTGAAGATACATTTGCAGGATGCGTCTGTCAGATCCAAACTCTGTCGCAGTGGGAACGGCCAGCAGATTTTTGTCCGGGTCAGAGCAGGCCAAACCTCCAAAGGAAATAGCTGCACAAGTTCCCCTCCTGCTGGACATCAATCTTCAAAGCTGCTGTCTACGCAAAGAGCAGATTTGATTTCTCCGCCGAACAGCACTCAACCCCTTGACCCGCCTCCCCTCAAAGCCGCCCTAGTAGTCCCAAGTAGTTGCTATGGTTACTCAAAATAGGAAGGCTGTAGTGCTGCTGTGAACATTATAGCGACATACGTTTACACCACCCTCTCGCCAAATGTAATTGAATGTCCTCAAACAACTTGCCACTTTCATTCAATTACCTGCTTCTTCACGGCTTTGAGCACAGTGGCAGCATGCGAGATGGACGCACTCACAGACACTCACAAGGCTGCAGTCCTCCACTAGGCCGTAGACCAGGATCAGGCCACACAGACAGATTGAACCAATCATCAGTCTGATGCAAGTTTTATTCTGAAAATATGATGTATCCGCCCTGTGCCTCCTTTTATACTTACTACATACTACAATAGTAAAAATGTACAATGTTCAATTTTGGTGACCAAAACAAAAGACTAGAGAGATAATTAACACACTTGGATGTCATTGTCTCGTATTGCTCCATGATGGGACCAGCTTGTTGAACACCACCGTGGTGCTCCCGCTAATTACAACCACATTCAGCATGATGGCAGCATTTATTTTTAATCATTTATTTTGATCCTGGTTTTCAAAATATTCCTTTTATGCGAAACTAGTGAAAAAAAATCGCAAACGGCTGTTTTTAACGAGGGGCGCACATATGATGCTGTGTTTGTGTGTTTATATACTGTAGATGTGTCGAAGTGTGTATGGCAAGTGTACCCAGCTTACATGTGTCCAAGCATGTAAAAATGCGCTGCTTTGGTGCCAGTGGCATGTCGGGCGCTCAGCTGCGCCACATTGGTTGAGTTGCGTTGAATGAGGGAGAAGGCTCATCTGCATCAGAGTGGGCCAAAGTTGAGGGAAGCCTGAGCAGAAACTATTTTTACGTGTCAGTGGTTTATGTCTGCGGATTTTCCATGTCTGCAAAAAGTTTACTCTAGGGGTCAGTGGAGAGTCAATGTTATTTATTTAACTCAAAACAATGATGATGTTGAGTAATACTATCATTATTTATTCCTTAATTTATTCATAATTTATTACTAATTCAATCATTTATTCAATATGTAACTCTAGGACGATCATTGTACGGAACAAAAGCCTAGAAGTCAAAATTTCCTGTTATCATTTAAATGTGCATATATTCTGTATCTGCAAAATATTTTTGAGTATTGATTTATATAATAAAATCTGTTTAAAACATCACTCGACATGAGGTCTTTTCACTCTGTGAATTTGTGAGAATTTGATGTTTCGTTATGCAGCTTTCTTTATGAACAAAAGCGTTAGTAAATATTCAGGTACGGCAAGGTGCACGTCGTTGTTCTCGGGCGGAATCCCAGCTGAATTTGCAACGGGTGTTATCATATGGTTCACGGTGATATCCTATCTTTTATTGCCATCATCCAACAGAGTCCCAAAATTATGTTCAATTGGTAATCTAATAAATTAAAAAAATCTAATTGGGGGGTCTGATTGGGTCTCACGGACAGCAGATTTTGCAGAAAAAAAAAATCAGTCTTCCCTCTCGCCAGCCACTCCATTTAGCTCTTCCAGAAGAATTGAAGGAATCCCAAATAGTTCCCAGGCCAGGACCGCTACGAGAGCCCAAGCTGTGTGTCGAGGTGAGCCTGAATAGATCTCATCTATGTGTAACTTCATTATTATTAGATTAAAGTCTTCAAATTTGAATGTGTGAATAGGATAGTGGCAAGAGGCAGGCTTATACCATTTTTATTCAAGTCAAGCATTCATTGACTAGCAAGGACACCCTCAAGCATAAGTTTATAAAAGAATAGGTTGGCATTGAAAGGCGAGGAGAGGACATGCGGGAAGAAGAATGTTGCAGGTTTCACAAAAGCAGGTGGGAGGAAAGTGTGCTTTGTGTTGTGTGAGTGCGCCAATAATTGAGATAGGATTGAAGTGAATAGATGACAGGTAATGGGGGCAGAATTGAGAGTAAATTAACCTTGTGTAAACTAAGTGAATGCAAATCGGAAGACGATGCTGGAGTTAGTAAAGACGGATATTTTTTGTTATTACAGTCAGTGGGGGAGGACAGGCATTTCTTAATGAGATGTGAGGTCATTGCGGTAATCCCTTGAACATTTAAAAACAACGATCAACAGTCTCATCGTGGCACGGGTGCCGTTGTGTGACGTTGAGTATCATCAGATTTTTTTCTAACTGCCGTATCATGTTAATTGCTTCTAAATCAGCGTTCTCTTCAGAAGTGGAAAATCCCCCCCCCCCCTATTTAACCTTTGGTATGCTGCAACCACCAAAGATAATATTTAGATAATTTTACCCATAATGCAGCTGCATAATAAATGGCTGATACAAGTTAGTCATTCATGTGCGTCCCTCATCTTCTCTATGGTCCACTAACTACAAATGTGTGCGTGCTCCCTCATGCATACTGTGAATCAGTTTTGGAGTTCAACTGTGACGCACTGCACTCTAGGATCCATATAGGACAAAACAGTGTCACGATTGTTGTTAACCGTGTATTTTACAATAAACTGTGGATCTGATCACCGGGGGCGTTAAACGTTGAAGCCCACCGTCCTCTTTGTTTGTCTCACCCAGGGGAACGTGGAATTAACAGATTAGCCAAGCAGTGCGTTGGGAGGGGCGTGCATCTGTTGTTCGATGTCCAACCATGGAAGAGATCGGTGCATGCATCAACTCTGCATCGAAGGATATTAAGTAGACCACTCACAGCACCTGATGAATGCAAAAAGGTCTTCATAATGTTCTGAAGCAAGTGTCACCCTTACTGTAATTCCTCCCCCCACGGTGTGTGTGCCTGTGTGTCAGCAGATGAGTCCATGAACTGTAGCGTGCGAGCAGGAAAACGAGACGGGGAGACAGACAGAGCCAAAGCGGCGGGATGAGAGAGGGTAAATATATTCCTCTTTACCTTCACTTTAGTGTCTGAGTCACTGCAGATGGAGGGCCTTTTTCATGCTGCATTGCAACACGCTTCTCTTTGCTGCATTATTTTTTATGACACTCCCCCCCTGAAGGATGTTGGCATCTTCAGGAGGCCCCTTGACTGTGATTAATCCAACATGCAGCTGTTACCGACTGATATTATTTAATTATTTATTTATTTATTTTATTTTTTTTCTCAACGCCATCGCACATCTGCCTTATTCTTCACCAGCCAGGTTATGGCGGGCGCCTCTCGTCATGCGGCAGCACACGACGAGGAACGTCACCTCGCGGTATATTCAAACTCCCGTTTTGGGCATCCATTTTTTTTTTTTCACATGTGACTTACACATACGTTTTTTGGTGTAACCCTCCCTCACTTTTAAACAGACACGTCACATCTTTCTCAATCTTGTTTTCACTTCTTGCTACAGCAAACAGTTTGCAAATGGAAGGCAGCTACCCGGCGGGAAGCACCAGCAGCTTGCTTCTGGTGTAATTATTAGGATTTACCGTGCTTCTGTGAAGCAGTGTATCACAGTAACGCCCCAGGTGGCACATATCAAAACTGGGTCAGAGCCTCAAAATATAAGAAGAGATGAGTGTTGTTTTATTTGTGTAACGTGGAGCTTCCTATTCTGCCTGAATTGAACTCTCTAAACAATAGGTTGGCAGAATTAGGATGGCACGAGTGTTCGGTGGGAGGAGAATGACGATGTCTCCAGATGTCGGTGCAGCAGCATTTCTCGATGCCTGTCCGCACATGCCTCCATCTTTTCAACACCCAAATTTGGATCTAGGCCTCTAATCTAGGCTGTGCATCACCTAAATACCTAATGTCATATGACTGGAGTGCCTTGAAACAGTCTGTCATGCGCAGGTCTGTGAGCTGGAAAGCTTGCCCGCATGTCAGCTTGCCGTAGTGTGGTTCTTGCACGCTTGTGTGTCGCGTAAAGTACGTGTGGGTGGGTAAGTATATCTGTCAGTGAGACACTGAGAGGTGTGTGGCAGCTGCACACATCTGCGTGAATGTGCACATAAGTGTGAAGAGGTGGAGATGTGTATGTCGGTGTGCCTGCCAAGGCTGCGAGGGAAAATCAATACGCAACTGCCTGAAGCCACCAAGCTCCTAAAATGTTGGATAACAATTTCCCCATATGGAGTGGTATCTTGAATTACAGGTTCCATTTGTTGCTTCATCGAGCTTGTAAATCAATTTTATATCAAATAATTTCCCCCCTTTTCAAATGACTTTAAAATGCATTTTAATCAAGTCCACCCTGCCCACCAAAAAGAAAATTTTCTGTTATTTATTTATTTTTTTGTAAACATTTTTATTGACAAGCAAATTCAAACACACATACGTTGTACCGCCCCATTTTTCCATTTTACCCCAACAAAGCAGAAAAATCCATCAACACCTCCACGAACACAAAGATCTCAAATACTCAAATTGCTCAAATACCAACAAAAAAAAAAAAAGATTCCACTAAACTTTAACCCCAGTAAATTAACCAGTATATGCAGACATATAGATACGGGCAATACATTCAAACTAAACACCCAAGGAGTAAAATGAGACAGAACAATATTAAAAATGAAATGGGGAAATAAATAATTATTAATAATAATTCAAATTAAAACAAATAAGTACATAAGTAAAACAAATATAATGCTGCTTATTTTAGGCGAGTAACAATTGCTGCTCGCGTCCAGACCAACCACCAAATGAGTAGAAATCTTAGAAAATAAAACTTTATTAGAAAATATAAATAGACAAATAAACTGGTATATGAAGTTGAAAAACACACACAGTAGTACAGCAGTGAGTGATGACAGCAACTCTGAATCAAGCTGCGGGTGGCCATTTGCCATGTGTTTAGTTCAGTGTTAGCATCTTCTCTGTCACAGGTTTAAGTTTTCCTGACCCCAGCAAAGGGAAGCAGTGAGGCAAAGCATAAAACAGATTAAAAGAAAGCAAGGAACTAAATACAAACAAATAAACGAGACATCGAGTTACACCTGGACAAGACGCGAGTGGCTTGTGAGAGCTGATTGGGAGACCGAATGTGCACACCAGTGCACTATTAAGCGGTTACGCCATTTTGTAGGGGTGTCCGAATGTCCAGGGAGGATAAATGAAATGTAGGGCACTCAAATTTACCCGCACTGCACTTAGAAAAGTAGGGAGCATCGATAGTCACTCAACTGGTCAATATAGATCACAATTAATTGCGAGCAAGAAACAAATGTTCAAAACGTTACAGTAACTACACACCACGGAATTAATTCATTTTATTTAATTGAAAATGTGTGTTTATTCACAATAAATAGTCATAGATCTTAAAGCGGCAGTGCGACATGACAGGCATGACGGTGACGTGATATGCGACCTGGTGCAAATCGGCTACCTGGCTGAACGAAACGGCAAACAGAAAGCGGTGACTATGATATAGTGCTATATTAAAAGCAGGTCTATATTGTGAAGGAGTGGTTGAAATAGTCCCAAAATGGGGAAATTCGAGTAATTATTGACCCCGACGAGATTTGAACACGCAACCTTCTGATCTGGAGTCAGACGCGCTACCGTTGCGCCACGCGGTCCGAGGTATAAGGGTGGACATTCGGACACAACTGCCATAAACAGGACTAATGAGCACGTGGAAATGAAAATGATTAAAAAAGACAAGAAAAAGAGACACAGGAATATATGTCAAAAAAACAAACACAGAGCTTCTTGTGAGGGTTTTCATTTTAAATTTGTGTGTTTGGGTGCTTTGTCCATAAAAGGCAGCAAGTGCGTTTGTTGTTTTCACTTCATCTTTGAAGCAAATATTAAGCATGCCTGTAGTCAAATTCTGGGGTGCAACACAAAGCAGCAAAAAATACTAATTAAATAACCAAATGATGTCTCGTAACATGAAGAACTCGAGTCAAGGTCGTGCCATTGTAATCATTGAGAGTAGTGCTCCGAGTACCACAGAGAATATCTCAAAGAAAAAAAAAACACTCAGACACAAGAACTAATGCTGCATTCAAGGAAGGTGGGAAGTCGCATTTTTCCCACTTGGATCGCCCCAGTTCCAGACTCAAAGCGTTCGTGGCGAATGTAAACAATAAATGTTTGTCCCTCAGGTTCATCACACCTCCAGCAAACCTTCTTCATCCTTTCCTTAATTCATATAAATAAGAATATCTTATCTTCAAAGCATTTCATTCATTTTACCGAATAACTAAATGAAGGGAGATTACTAAATATCAGCACACAGTCAGAACAAATCGTGTTGTGTTATGTGAAGTAACTTTGAATAACTAAATTAATTTAATTTTTTTTCTTTTTTTTTTCCCGAACTTCGCAACTCTGGCCTCCCTCTTCAAAAGTGCCTTCTGGTGCACTTTTCCTCGTGAAAAGTCCGACTACACTTTTCTCTAATGCAGCATATGACCATTGCTTCACCTTCCTATTTCTTTTCACCTCACCTGTTCACCTGAGTTTACCTGTGTTAAGTCGAAATGATTGGACACGTCGAATGAAACACACCTGAAAAAATACAAGCGCCAATGCTAACAGCCAGAATTGTAAGCAAAGCAAAGAAATCCGGGAAAGACTACACATTAACACTTGTGCTGTACCTAACATCCCCAAGAGTGCAGTGACTTGTTTTGTCGTCAGATGGCCGGTCTGGTGACGGACATTTTTGCAGACTGTACGTGACACACATTACATCCAAACACTTTTCGGAAAAATGACAGGCTTCCTTCCTTGTTGTCCTGCATACATATCAATCCCTTTGTCCTTCTCTGGTGGCCGCTCTGGAAACGCATCAGGGAAAACCATTCTCTCTCTCCTTCTGGACTCGTGTGTATGTGTGTCTTGGGATTTCATGCTTTGAAATGCGCAATACGCTCCCACGCGACACATTGGAAAACACACTGACAAACGCCAAGGCAAACTGTGTAAATCCCCACACCCCCACTCTCACCAACACACCCCCACGCACACACACACACACACACCTACTAATGCGCACACACAAACAAACTATACACTGCAGTAAATACAATGATGGTATTTTGACAACCCTTTTTCTCCAGAGTGGTGACAAGTCTTTTTTTTTTTCCCGTCCTCTCACATGGTTGAAATGAAATCCAATTATATGTGTAATGGCTCTCCAACTCCTCTTCTGCTGCTCTGAAGGAATCAGCTTGCTTGAGTCACCACTGCTGTACCCAAATGTGCTCAGTAAATCAGTGATGTGCAATGGAGACAGATGTAGTGTGTGCACGTGCGTGCGTGTGCGTGCATTTGTGAGTGTGTATCCCTGGTTTACTGCTGTTGTGTGGTCTTAAATACAGGAAGCCTGCTTTATGGGTGTCATGCTTGATGAGGCCCAAATGCTGCCATCTACACACCCCCCCCAAAAGTATTGGAACAACGAGGGGAATGACTTTTTTCACCCCTCTTGCGTAGACCCAAAAAAATGTGGGTTTGTCATCAAAATAATATGATGAGACAAGGGCAATGGCGAATGAGCTCTCAATCTGTTTGTTTGCATCCTTCTTTTAAGTGGCACCGAAAATGTTTCTGTAGACTTCTGAGTTCATTTTGCTGCTGCCATCGTGCATGAAATCATCATGGAAGATTAATGAGGACGTACCGCAGTACCTGTTTCACAGATGAGCTTGCCTATTTGGGATCATGAGCAAATCTTTCCGGGCTCATTCCCATCACAAAATATTTTTTTATCAGCCCATATGTCTTGCTGCCAGAAAGTGGCGTACACACTGCATGTACTTAACGATATTCCTGCTCTCTGTTGTTGGTGATGTCACAAACATTTGATGTTTTTTCTTTACAGCTCTCAAAATGTGCCTGTTTAAAATGTATTACTTAGTACACTCGTGATTTCATTCTTCTTCAGCAGATTCCAAATGGTTCTCCTGGCTTTGGCCAATATTTGTGCAGCGGCACTGTTTGATTTTTAATCTTCTCTCAGTTCGCTATTGACAGCTCTCTGATTTCTGTTTTGGTTTCACCTCTACTTTGTAGAACTGTAGTCTGTAGGCAAAACTCATATTTGTGATGACATCACACACTATTTATTGTTTGTATAAACAGTGGAATGGAAAAAAACATTTTCCAAGTAGTGTATCTTGCTTCAGATGTAAATATCTGCAAATAAAAACATAATTCAGCCAACGACAAAAGAAAATACAAAAACATCAAAAGGCTTATTTGGGAGTCAAGTACTTTTATTTGGCGTTGGCATTGGCGGTTAAAAAAAAAAGTTTTTTTTTTTATGTCCCGACACACATCCCAACACAAATGTGCGTGTGGTCTGATGTAACTGACAGAAGTTCATGTTAATTGGCAATTGTCCCTCAAACTTTGTCTCTCTCTGCTACATTATGAGTCATGTGTTATGGCTGAATATTTGCATATTTTAATTAAATAGCCTGAATTTAGAATTAATCACTTCCCAAGTTTATTGGGTAATTACATGCTGGTTGTCCTTGACTTGGCAGCATCGCCCACCCATGAATATATTCATCATCGTCTTTTGATGGCTGCAAAAGTTACGCTGACACTTGCAAACTTTGTCTCCTCCGCTAACCCTTCAATTACCCTCGTTTTCCTTCCTTTCTGACACCATAAATCACATCCTGTCACATTATCTATGTCATCAGGCCCTTGTGACAAATTTATCACAGTGGTGTGTGGGTGGAATCGGTGTGCATTGTCTGAGTGTGTGTGTGTGTGAGAGAGTGAGACTTGGGAGTTCAAACTACTCGGTGCACTTACCAAAATGAACAGCCTGTTTGTCAAATCGGACATTAGCGAGATGCAGTTTGTTTCCATGGTAGCCTAATAGAAGCAAAGTGAAGACTAAAATTCGAAGGGGACAGTTTGACAGTGGATACAATTATATTTATTTAATTAGTTTATCACAGTATAAATGTAGCAAAACATGAAAGTTTGGATGCAGTTAAATATGGTAGGGTTATGCAAAAATAATTGGCAGAATATATTTGCCGTTACTTTGCAGACGACATTAATCTTTTGCTTGCTTTTAGTGGGGAACGGGAAGAAAAGTTAACCATTGAATATAGCTCGCTATATATAAAATGATAATAACCAAACAGTGGCAAGTCTTGCCTCACGCCACCAACATGGTAGACATGCCGATGTGCTTCTGTTAGGTAACTTATATATGAAGTTGGTAATAATAATAATGACAAAAAAACAAGCTAAACCGAACAGGTGATAATTATGTCTTTGAGAGTATAATTTGTTGTTGTATTTTTATGGAATGTAGGATGTAGTCAGAGTGAAGATTCGCACCCAAAATCTCTTGAAAGTTAGGCAGACATGCTAAATGCTTTTCCATCTTGCTGCCAGGAAATTAGATGTGTATCATTTCCTTCCAACGTCTATGACCTCGACAGGACACCTGTTGTCACTGCAAGCGATGAATGAGCAGCTGTTTGGCTTTCCCACAAGTCACAACAATGGCAGAAAGATGCAACACATGAAAAGGAAGGACAAAAAAAAAACAATCCACTTGTCAGTCCTTTCGTATTATATATAATATTGTCTTTGGCTAACGTTTCCTTCAAAGTGGAACACTGCTTATATTATAAATAAAAGAAAAAAAATGATGTCATCCATCTATTTTCCATGACCACCTTCTCTGTTGGGGTTTGCTGTGAGTTGGAGACTTTCCGAGCTGACTTTGGGCGGAAGGCAGACGCCATCTTGTACTGATCGTGATCGCCACTCAATCGCATTAGAAGCAGACAGTCATTCACTATCGCATTCACAGAATCACTGAGTGGGAACTGAATTCAAGCTGCATGGAAGTCAGGCGAGTGAACCGTGACCCCACCGTAAAGGATTGGGCTAAATCTGCCCCATATCAACGGCTGCTCACAATAACATGTTTTGAATCGCGAGCCTTTTCAAACTCACTGCTGTTGCTACAATTGTGACAATTCAGCGCTGGCTTGGCCCCAGTGTAATGCCCCCATCTCACCCTAAAATATCTTTGAGTGCCTACTATCGGAATAAATTCCTGAACCAGAGACGTCCGATAGAATGAAGGTCAATTTTTCAATAATCCCAGCATTGAAGGTCAAAGGTCACGTGTCATTTATCGACATCAGGCATCTCCCTGCTGAGCTTTTCTGAATACTAATCATTTCGATACAACAAAAAAAAAAAAAAAACTGAAAGGACCCATTAGCATTGAATTTGGTATAGGAAGTACGTCTTCCCTTCTCAATGACATTGTGGAAGCGTTTTCACGAAGCAGGAACACGAGATGTCCGATCCTCAACAAGATACCAACCCTGTTCAATGAGACCACATGAGAGCGTTTTTTCATGTGCGCTGATGCTGCAGCTGCTTCTTAGTAACCAAGACGGGGTTATTGGTCCATGGGGGTGCACCAGTTAACCATCTTTCCTCTGGGAGACCACTAATCATTTGGTGCAGCAATGGAAATTTTGACTGCACTAATCTCTGGATTGGAGGGAGATTAACCACCATGTGGGGGTGATGACTTTCCTCTTTGTTTTATTTTTTTTTTTGTGTCTGGGGATCTGCTCGCTGTATCTTATCTCTCTGCCTCATTTTTCCAGGGCAGCTCGCAGCCATTATCAACATCAGCGTTATCTACACGCAAATCAAAGCCTTAGCAGACTGAGAATATGATTAGCGACGGGAATGGGGGGGGGGGACATCTAATGTCGCCCCTCCTAATTCATGCTAATATTACACTGTTGCAATCAATGAATACAGAGTAGGGAAGAGTACACTAAACAGGTGAAAGGATGCAAGAACAAGGTGCCACAATGTGTCACAATGTGTCATGTGTCTCTTGAAACATTTCATCTGCAAGGCTTCCTTTTATCTGCGGGCCTTGAAAATGAGGATTAACTCTCGCCTCATAGGACCCAGCTGCCTGATTCCTCTTCTGACACTGACCTCCTTTGTTTTATTTTTTTTTCTAATGACCAGAGTTGAGGCCTGCCTTTACTTGTACTTGTTTGCGGGGGTGTGTGCGTGTGCGTGTGTGTTTGCAGGGGTGTGTACGCGCATGTGTGTTTTTGCTTGTGTGGCAGCAGGGGTGGCCGCTAAAGGGAGGGAGCATTATAGAGGGGATTAGAACTCACACAGGAGCCCCCACTCGCCAGTAAACAAAAGTAAAAGGTACTGTACTGTATATGTGTGTGCGTGCGTGCGTGTGTGTGTGTGTAAATGTATGACATGCTGGTGACATTACACAAAAGAGGGAAGTGGAAGACTGAGTCCATCTGTGAACGGAGTGGGATTAAAGCTTTGCTCAAGCCAAGAGCTGCATGTCAATCATCAACTAAGTGTATGTGTATGCGTGTGTACTTTACCGTAGGGGTGTGAGTGTGTGTGTGTGTTTTCGCTGTTCTGTGGGGGAAGGGAAGCCCCCCACAATGTTGTTTTCATTTCATCTGGTGGGATGGAGAAAAGCCACAGATAAATCCATCACACTCCGTGGATGAAACACAATAAAGAAATAATAAGAAAATGTCTTTTATTGTTGTTTTTAACATTTTTTTTTTGGGGGGGGGACAAATGACATGCATTTTCTTCATTGTCCCGCAATCAAGAATTTGGCAAAGACCTCTCACTTTTTTATTGATCGTAATTCTTCACTTAACCAAAATATTCTGGACAACTCTATGTCGGCAACTTTTTAAAATCTGGCCTGACTGGCACAATTTGATGGATCTGGCAGAGGAAGACTTTTCGGCATTTTAAAGTATACACCATCAAGTCGTGTGGCCGGAAGTAGTTAATATTGAAATCATGATATCTTCAAAGTCTGGGGCCTTACAGTAAGCCTATGCACAAAGTTCCATAAAGACATGCGTGGATGACCTGAAAGTCTTGACCTTAACACCACAAACTTGCGATTGTGTGCTTGGGGTCCTTTCATCCCCGATTAAACACCAACCCCATAATTTCATAGAGTCTGACTTTTTGTAGCTGCACGAGCACTTCTATGCATATTTTGTATACATGAACAGTGGTGGACACAGGATGGAAATGAAGGTGGGAGCTGAAGCTGGCTTGCTCCCCTCCACCTTTCACCTCAGCTATGGGGGGGAAATTGAAATCGATACTGCCTATGATGAGACGACTGGACTGGGACAGCCCAGAGGAAAGACGGGAGGGAGTGGTGGTGGCGGAGGGAAGTGTGGTGGGCTGGTTTGATGGATGGCTGGATTTAAAAAAAAGGGGGTTGATCAATTACTCTGATGGATTGCTTTTTGGAGATCTGAGAAATGAGATGCATGCATGCATGTACCTTAAAGAACGACTGGGGGGGATATTCAGGATGAGAGGAGCACTCCACAGTTTGCATAACATGCTGCAAGGGTGGAATCTAGTGACAAGTGGCACATGGTCCACCCCTCCCTCACCAGTCTTTTTATTTTTCCAAAATGTTTAATCCCCCCCCCACCGTCCCTATTTCATCTCGCCTCTAACGGCTCCCTTCTCTCTACATTATTCTCTATGCATTTAAATTTTTCTCCCGTCACCGGGGGCCCAGATTCCCCGCCCACTCCCCCTCATTTTAGCCTGAATCTAGAATAGTGAAGCCAAGAAATAGTTAATCTCTCCGGCTGCCGCTATGATTGGCCGCTGCACGCAGCGCCTCAGCCTCCTTGAATGAGAAACAGGGGTAACCAGGCAACTTCAGCGCTGCAAAGGGAGACAGAGAGAGAGAGAGAGAGAGAGCGAGCGAGCGAGAGAGCTAGGAAAGAAGAAGATAGAGCTTTACGGAAATTTAGATTTGGACAGTAAATTAGTTTTAAAACAGCGCGGTAATGTGATTCCACCTTGTGTGCCCGGCAAATGGAATTAACAAATGGATTTTCTTGAACACGCTCTCTTCATGCTCTTCTGTTGGCGCGCTCACATGAAGAGGACACAGATATGGATTAAAACGAATACATGGGACACTCCGCTGGGAAAAGGTGAGTGACTTCCTACTTGCGAGTCTTTCTTTTAAGTTGCTGTCAGAGTGTTTAAGGATGCATGGCAGCTCTGCGCTGTGTCAAGATTTATGGCCAGGACGTGTGTTGGCGGCTAAATGAAAATGGGCTGCGGACCGTCTTCTGTATGCACCATTTAGAGGCTGAAATAGAAATAAAAATGATTCAACTTTAAGATATATAAATGATCGTATTGCTGCTATTCCCACTAATGTTCAATTTGCTCAATTGAATGTTGTGCTTTGGCATAATTTAAGCAGCCGTGTCCCACATTGCATATATCTATCTCGCATCCAGTACACTGGAGGTCATTTTATTTAGACTAATGCGACTATGTGAAATAAATGCATCACGTAGATAAGGTATAAACGACTGAAGCATTTTTAAATTCATATCACCTGCGTCCTAAAATTGAAATGAAGAGATGCGCTAACAGTTCCAAGTACGGTGCGTAAATATTGCACATTCACCGGTCAGTGGATCTGATTGAATGTGTGTTATGTACGATGTTGAGAAGTGACAACTTGATGTCGCGGGCGCACACACCAACGCGCACACACCCACACACGTACACGCGCGCACACAGAGAGGAGCAGTGTGTGCTTGAGACCTGTGGGTGCATGAATGGTTGGATGGATGGATACGCGCAGCCCAGCGCAGTCGTGGTGCACGCAGAGCGAAGTCTGCACTGAAGTGCGCAGCTGTCTAGTCCATGTTCTTCTCTGCATAACATTCAGGGTCATAGGTCGTGAGCGGGATAGACACACCATCGTGTTGCGGAGGCACGGGGGCGTGTAAATCAGGTCAGAGTGTCAGCTGGCCCTCATATTTGGACACAGAACATTTGCTCGGGATCTAGATTGATGTCCGGAATCGTATGTCCCCCCCCCCAGCTCTCACCCAGCCCCACTTGTGCAACTAAATTTGTCTTCTAAAGTCTGGAATAATTAGGTTGGTCGTATTAAATGACCAACTTTCATTTCTTTCTCCTTTTTTTTTTTTTTTTTTTTACAACAGTCTATTCTCTTCGTTATTTCGCATTTTTCTGAGCTGACTTTAGCTTCTATGGTTCCATGTCTGTTTAATCTGCCCTGGGCCTTTAGACTCAATAACGCCCCGTTGGCGGTCAGAAAGGTTGGGGGGCCACGGTGTTAAGACACCAAAAACCAGCTTACAAAATACGTGGCCTGCCACGGCAATCTACTCCTGTCATAATATTAGGTATGCTTCCACGCTCGTGTAATAACCAGTGAAAAATAGTCTCTGAAAATCTTGTCTTTTCAAAGACAAAGTTCACTTTCATAGACTCTGCACTCTTTTGTCATGTCAGATAATCGACACTTCTTAGTATGGTGTTGTGAAGCTGTTCACAACTGTTAAGAACATAAATCTCAATAACATTATTGTAAAAACAATACCTTTCTGACAGTGGCAATCTTTTTCCTGTAGAAAGAATTGTTAATAAACAGTCGCTCATGTATTAGATCTTAATAGATTCCAGAGGACATAGTATCGATTGTTGCTGTTTGCTATATGGTAACTAATTATATCCCACAGAAATAAAAGAGAATAACAACGTTGCTCAAATGTTAGATGAACATTGATGTTGGTCTTCTCATTGTTATTCTATCATGATGTTCATTTTACCCCAGGGCTAAAACTTAATGAGTGGCAGAATGACCAGTTGAAAGATGCACAATTCATTACTGGACCATATGTCTATCACAGCATTGTTTGTGCTTGACAGCCTATGGAAGAGAATGGAATGCAGCCTTGTCATTTATTGTGGACGTACAGCAAGAAAATAGATAGGGGCAATAAAAGGGACTTTTCCTGGAAATTTGTAGTCCAACGTGGTGTTATTGTGGCTTGGTGAGATATACAAGACAATAAAGAAAAGACAAGGTCAGTATTTGAAACGGGAGTTCATTGGTGACCTTTGCCAAACTGCCCCAAGTAATCTCCTTATAGAGGATGTTTTGCAACAGATCTTAAGATGGACTCCCTGACTCGATTTTTAGACAATCGGGACATTGTACAACCCCCCCATCAGCACAAAAACACACTCACATATTTTTCTGTTGTTGTCCAAGCCTGTTCTTTGCTGCATAGTGTGATTTGTGAATCTTAAGACAGGTCTGAACAAAACAGCAGAGAACATCACTTCTCCAGTAAGAAGGTCTTTGTCGGGTTTCCCAGTGGAAACACGACTCTTAATTTAGCTGCTGACAGCAAAAGCTGAGAGTGGTTTGGGGAGCTATATCTCACCCGATTAAGACCATAATGGCTTTTCCACTTAGACACAAGAATTATAGACAAAATAGGGGAAGAGGTTTTGGCATTTTCTTTTCATCACACTTTTGCGACACATGGCCATTTAACAGAAAGTGAACACGAAGGGAATATAAAGTACCGCTGATGCACTGGCAGGAAAGATGTTGGAGTGTCTGTGAATTTTTGTGAATTAATTCAGAAGAGCATTTGGGGGGGGGGGGGGTCAGATATTACAGATGTTGAAAGATTGGACCTGAAACACAACCGCTGTTTGACGTCATCCCAATGATGTTTTGTTTGGTTGCTGTCACAGATCTTCTCCACAAAATTCCGCATAGCTATTTACAGTATGTCAAAAATGTCTTGGGAATATCCTCAGTAAAAAATACTAAACAACCTAGAGTACGGCCTAAGGCTGAACGATTTTAGGATAAAATCATATTTCTGACAGATATTTCGATTTATTTTGCGATTTTCTTCACAATGTACAGCTGTATTTCACGTCACACGCTGAGCAACCCCTCTTTCGCCTCCTCGTTTAAAATGCTACTTGTTAGTGGGGTCGTTTATTTGTCATCACTCAGCTCGTTGCTGCTGCTGTGCACGGACTTGATGATAGTACAAATAAAGCCCGTAGTGCTGTGGCGCGAGATAGCTTAGCGCCTAGCATTCAAGTAATGGCGAAAGAAATTTCTTCCGGGACTTTCGATCCCGGCCATCCTGTGTGGAGTTTGCATGTTCTCCCCGTGCTTGCGTGGGTTTCCTCCGGGTACTCCGGTTTCCTCCCACATTCCAAAAACATGCATGGCAGGCTGATTGAACACTCTAAATTGCCCCTAGGTATGAGTGTGAGCGTGGATGGTTGTTCGTCTCTGTGTGCCCTGCGATTGGCTGGCAACCAGTTCAGGGTGTCCCCCGCCGACTGCCCGAAAATTGCTGGGATAGGCTCCAGCACCCCCGTGACCCTAGTGAGGAGAAGCGGTACAGAAGATGGATGGATGGATGGACGAAGAACAGCGCGACCTGCTTTGTGAATATGGCTTACAAATCGCAGGTTTGACGAGCTTGAAATCGCACTGTCTGAGAACGGGATTTCGGTCCCAAAACGAACATCGTCCAGTCTCTCATTGATTAATAAATTGATTAAGAGGTGCCACAATCTTCCATTATGTTAGGCCATGTTTTGCTGAACACCTCCTATGCTGCTACCTTGTTGCTTCCCCTCTGATCACTAGACATGCATTACCTCCACTTGAAGCGAGGTCCTTTGAGATAATACGGCTGACTAACAAGGTTACACCGACGTGGATGTAGAGTGTTCATATTAGACGCACAGTTTTCAACGTGCCCTGAATCTTTTATGAAAAGAGCTTTAATAACCTTGCAAGATTGTTCTCGTTTGCTGGTGGCCTTATCACATCTATTTAATTCGTTCATGAAGATATGCCCCCTGGCAGAGGCAGGTCAAAGGTGAGGGGGCTTGCCCCAGTTGAACAAAAAAGGCGAGATTGCTCCGATAGTGGCGCATTGTGGAGAGTTGAATGATGCACATGCTGTGGGGACTGAGGGGGGTTTAATCAACACGACAGGTGCTGGGGATGTTGACAGTGCATCAAAAGGGTTGTTTGGGCCAAAAGCACAAAAACGATGTGCTTTTCAAAGTATACTAAGCAAAATAAAACACTGTACACATAATTAAAATGTTAATTTCGTCTCCTGCGAGGTTATATGTCATGATGGAAACGACAATGGCTTATATTGTCACACTCAGGAGTGGCCTTGTAAAACCACAAAACATTTTAAATGAATGTTTCTTTGCCGAGGTTGTTTGGTCAGACCTGACTCACTGATGAGTACGTCCGTGATGTATTACAATACATTTAATTAAATATGACAATCAGAAAACAACATTTCATTGCGTTATTGAACATGAACATACACCAGCTACATAGTCCGCAAATGAACAATTCCACAAAGAAGATGCTATGAACATTTGAGAGGATTGCACTCCGAAATACATTTGTGCCATACTGACTCATCACCAAGTCATCAAATCGCTTGTGCTGCCTTTGAGGCTTGAGTCTCCGAAAAATATTTTTTAAATTTCATTTTATCATTGTACAAAATACAACTAAGTCCTACTATGTTAACCTTGAGTATGGTGACTAATTTGCAAACTTTGCATAACGTTGTTGCATGAAAAGTGTGTTTACGTGATTCATAGTGATAGGCGTGTTTGTTCTCTTATATGAACTGAATCATTTGAATCAGTTCATCAAAAAGAATCGTTCAAACTAGGCCTTCCCCAAATTGTTTGAGTAAAATCCCTCCTCCACCTGACGCTGGCTGCTGATTGGTCAATCACCAAGATCGATATGCGCATGGCTCAGTTCAAATCAACTGTGAAAAGAACGAATCACTTGAGGAAGTGATCTATTAACAACCCCATTGTTCTTTTCAACATGTGTGTCACATGTGGCTCGATCTCCGGAGACGAAGTGGCGATGATTTCCAGGTGCCCGTTCTTAGGTAGTGGTCGTCACGTTGCGAAGCCAGGTACCGGAAATCGCGCTAATTTAGTTTCACAATAATATTAATCTTGCTTGCTTAAGCATGCTTTGTTTAACGTGGCTTGAAAGTGTCGTGTGATGTACACACGTTTATCAGCCTTTTTTTATCATTTAAACACATCCTTACCCAATTAGCCATAGCACACAATAGTGTATCAACGTTGTATGAGGATATAAGCGAATTGAAAGTGGAAAACTGGAGACGAGCAAGGAAAGATAAACTTTTCCTGTGTATTTATTGGGAATCATTTTGGGTTAGCCTCAGGTGGTGTTTAGCCGACACACTGCTGTGAAGACGGCTCAATGACGTCAATCAGTGAAAAAGAAGCAGAACTCCTGGACAATCCCAGGTTCTATTCTTGGGTTAAGCAATGCTAATGTTGACGTTGTTTATCACAAAGACATTAAAAATATAAAGACACCATGGGGTTTTGTTTGATTGATGGGAATCTCTGGTCTTTATAAATATTCTATATACTAATGTCTCTCAGCATAATTTTCAAATCATTAACTGTTAGATAATAATTTTTATGTTTTTAACAAACCTCCCAATGATAGTATTTTTTCAAAAATAAAAACAGTTTTCGTTAAAATGCACTATTTTAAATTATTCTGCATAGCAGTGGTTCAAGACCTTTTAAAAGTAGTAAAAAACTGAAACTAGTCATTTGTTGACTGTGCAGCATTAGGAGGTCATATTTACTGAAACCAAAAGCGGTTTCAAGACAAAACATCTTAACATGTCAGGTTAAATTTTAATATAGGACCTCTTGCATCCTTTGAACACAGTGCAGCACCTGTCAGGTAAACTGTGAAATTCACTAATTAAGCAAGATTTTATTTTTTTTCTTTTATCTTAAACTGGCCCCTCACTCATGATTGTGAGTGTCAATGATTGTCTGTCTCTACGTGCGCTAGGGTTGATGGGTGACCATCCAGAATGGAGTCTGCATTTTGCCTGATGTCAGCTGGCACAGGCAACAGCTCCCAGCCACCGCAAACAGGATAAGTGGCATTAAAAAATGGATGGATGGAGGGCTAGATAGATGGATAAATGGATGGGTGGCCCCTCACCAGAAAATGCTTGCAAAGTTCTGTATTTTTGCAACCATAAGGCGCACTTTAAAGTCGCAAATGTTCCTCTTTTGAGGATATGAATGGCATGAGAGTTAAGATGGGGGTTAAGATCGGGGATGTCGATTGTGGTTATGTAAAGCCCTTTGAGACTGTCTGTGATTAAGGGCTATACAAATAAAATTTACTTGACTTGACTTGACTTGAGAGATGCATGTTTTGTGTTAATTTTATTTCTTTGTTTCATTTTTTGATTGTATGCTGTTCAGAGATATTTTTGGTTTTGATTTGAAACCGTGACTCTTAAGGAGTGTGGTGACCAGTGACATCCCTCCCCTGACAATGTTGATTAGATGTGGTGCCATGCGCGAGCTAGCATGCGCGAGCTAGCATGCGCGAGCTAGCATGCGCGAGCTAGCATGCGCGAGCTAGCATGCGCGAGCTAGCATGCGCGAGCTAGCATGCGCGAGCTAGCATGCGCGAGCTAGCATGCGCGAGCTAGCATGCGCGAGCTAGCATGCGCGAGCTAGCATGCGCGAGCTAGCATGCGCGAGCTAGCATGCGCGAGCTAGCATGCGCCTCGTAGTGCGGTGCCCAGTGTAAGTGTTAAATACAGAAATAGCGCCCTCTACTAGTGCTGCGCCCTTTGATACCGTGCGACTTTTGGTCGTAAAAAATACGGTACACAGAGTCAGAGTTGCTGTGTGGTGTGTTTGTTTCTTTGTTGCTTCTTGTAAAGCTTTAACAACATGAATGCGAGCCTAACAAAAAAACCAAATGCCCAAAAGTGTGAACCCGAGTGTGAATGGTTGTTTTAATATGAGCCCTCAGAATGACTGTCTGACAACATTTAAACATCATGAAAAGAGTTGCCATGTGCCTTCGCACACAGCCCAAATTGAGTTGTCAGTGTCTTGGCAATCTCGTGTTAGGTTGCTCGTAGTCCTTGTGCCTTGTCCTACAACATCTGGTGGGTGAGCGAAGTATTCAGCACGAGGCCAACAGAGTCCGGATGACTAGCATGTTGGGGGTCACAGCCTGCCTCACTTCCAAAGGGCATCTCCAATGCATCAACGACACAAGCCATCATGAGGGACGTGTAACATGCCAAAGCAGTGATTCATTAGGACTCAATTAGCTGGGAGGCATGAGTCGCCTCGCCATATGCCTCGAGGTGCTGCGAGAATCTGTACCAACTCTCCGTACGTTTTCTCTCCGTTCTGCAGTGTTGCATCAGTGGCGTATAGGGGCAGCCCTGTCGAATTCCTCATGCGGGGCTGTCGTCTTTGTTCTATTAACACAAATCAGTAATAGACATTAAACAGCGCAGTCTACAGCCTCCCTTCCTCCGCGCCGGAAATGAGTCAAGATGACCTTCAGCTCAACTCGTGTTGTGCCAGTTGGCACCATGCGAAATAATCATCCATCTCCTGAAATATTCGGCGGCAGAGCTACAGATATTAGGTGGGAGAAAGACCCCGCTCGATATTGACTAAGCACAGCATGCGCTGTCGACAAAATCTATCTGCCTTCGAATCTCGTTTGTCTTCTTATCTGTGCCAAGGTAAACGGACCTTCTCACAGAATTCTCCCACCCACCTTCCAGTCAGTTGTCCACAAATGGTAATAACTCCCAATTAGATCAGTGCCGAGGATTGAACAAGGAAAGTAAAGTCTGTAAAGAAGATATGCGCAAAGTGTATTAGAAGCGAATCCACGACGCATTTTAAAACTGCTGAGAAATTAGGTCATTGTTTTACATTTCTCAAAAACTGCATTGTGTTGTCTCCCTGAACTGAATAATACAACATATTTCAAATTAAAATAATTAGAACACGACACGTTCAGATGGTAAACTGTTTCTTATTCCTTATATAGACCTGATAATATACTAATACAAATTATTGGTCATGCCTGCACTCCACTCTGCTGCAACGGCCAACTAATCCTGGCTTAATTCAACTGCTTTACTTTTACAGTTTATAGCGCAGACGTGGGCCGTTCAAATGTCGGAGGGGCGCACAATTTTGCATCAGTACTACTGGGGGCGGAGGTTTGGGGCACTCAGAGTGGGACCATGTAATTCCAAACCAGATGTATGACAAAAGATATTATTTTAAATATGTACAAGGTGCGTGCCAGTCTGTGAATAGCATATATGTATTATTGACTAACAGGGAGTCACATGTTCACTGATTTTTTCACCCCAATATTTTTAAATGTCTATTTTTGTTTCATTTTACCATATTCACCCGTTTTTCTTTTTTTTTTTAAGACATCTTTGAATAGCGGGGGTCCACTGTGCACGCGCGTCTGCATCATCCTATATAGAACAGAACTCTGCAAAACCAAGTACAGTCCCATCCGCGGAACATTCTCACTTAAGTAATGGCAATAGTTGTAATATGTGTTTATCACACAGTGAATAGCATGCAAGTCCTCGGCCCATTTTTTTCTACACCAACCTTATGTTGTTATATCAAAAGAGAACCAGTTCATCTGACCAAGAATCTCTTCCTGTCATTTTTCAAAGAAGCAGACTCTTCCTCGATAAATGAAACACCTATCCAGTCACATGAGGAAAGCAGGGGGAGCCAAAGAAGAAAATCAAGTTCGTGAAGCTGTGCCCCAGTTGTAGACACGCGCAACCACCCAACTGCAGTCCTGCAGCGTTTTCACCACATTACGCCGAAATGCTGGGTTCGTGTGACCCAATTCATCAGCCACTCCTCCTCATTCATCTGCTCTCACAGTTGCACTACACGAGGCCCCACGAGCAGCGCAGCATCCATCACCTTTGAGTGCTGAGGCCCTTTGGTTGCATCTGGTTGGCCCGTGCTCCAATCCTGTTCCCCGCAGGCGCGACCGCAGCTCCATATGTGGTTGATGATTGTCGTGTGGTGGGCTAGCGGCGGATGACACATATTTGTGTTTTGTCTTTTATGAAATACGTCATCAAATCCAAGCTCAGCAGGGGTTTGTCTTCCGCTGACAGATGATTTAAATATTGGCTCTGAGCCGTTTTTGAACTGCTATACTTTTTCATCTTCAACCAGGAGGCAATTGAGATGTTTAGTTTAGCCTGGAGGAGAATTCTAACTTAATTCCCTTGTCATTTCATGTCATGTTTTCTTTCCTTCTTTTTGCAGCGTTTATCTCTTCTAATTTGACCATTTAACGATTTGACTCGTTGAAATTGAAGAATATCATATCTGTCCATGAGATATTCGATTTCAGCTTCGATCATTTGAAAAACAAAACAACTTGCTGGCAAAAATTGGAACAAATTCAGGATATATTCATGTTGTTGTTTTCTTTCATTCAACTGACTTTTAAATCTTTTGATGTATTTTCATGACCATAAAGCGTATCGTATTTCGGGTGATATTTTTGTATTTAACGCATACATACGGCTCACCGTATTATTGGGCTCAGGCATTGTAAAACATATGGAAGCTTAAATGTAGAATGCATGAACGCTATAATGCATGTATACCAGCGTATGTTTTTTAACTCATTCACTACCAGCCAAGTAAAAAAAAAAAAAGAATTGACGTCTTTATCCGTCAATGGCAGTAAATGAGTTAAAAGGCAGCGGGACGAGAGCAAAACTCAGTTCCGTTGTACTTTTTTTAAGTCATTGCGGCTCCTCAGAAATTATGCCGATGCCACTTCTAGGTCGGGGAAAATTCAAGATTTTTAAGTGCTCCTTATGGTCTAATTCTACAAAAACGTCATCATCAAGCTGTGTAATGTTACTACATAGTTTATTACACAGCTTACTAATATATTCAATGAAGATGGATAAACCAAAATAAACCGTGACACAAAACCGAAGTACACCTACCGGAGATCGGTCACTCGAGTCATATGACGTCGACTCGAGTCACTGCATTTATTATTTTCCAGGCAAAAGCCATACTTTGCATCGTCTTGCTTCATTCTTTCATGATAAATTCCCTTAAAGGAATTCCTAATTATCCCAGTGATTAATATAAATCAGGCATTAATAAAACGTTGATGCCTTTTCCCCTCCTGATGGTGGCTGACATTTACTAAACATCTGTTCCGGCTGAATAATTTGAGCAATTTTGAAGTGCAACCTTTTTAATTAAGTTGAAATCACTTTTGTAGTGGCACCTGCAGGGTACACGCTCTGTGTTTCTTGCTGTGGCGTTGCAGCGAGCAGCGAGCATCTGCCGCTGCGACAGCGGCCAGCGTGACGTCTCCTGACAAGACTCTTTAGATCACTTCTCACCAGAGCATCGCAGTGGGGAAACCACACTGATGTTTTCGCTCTAATCAGCCATCAAGTGTCATGGCTTCGAGGCTTCACTCGAGGTGCTCGTATCTGCTTTCTGTTATGGGTTTACGCAACAAAATGATTTTGAGAGAAGCTTTGCAGAGACTTCCCCAATGCAGTCTGAGCGAGATCTTCACCTTGCTATTTCTGTTGCAACTAGAAGATGTGGAATATTTAATTTATCATTTGCTGCATGATTAGATGCCAATGGGCTGTGCCGGGCATGATTTAATTCTCCCTGGTCTCGAGAGTGCGATAACATATGAGATGACAACAGTTTCACACCCAGTTTCACGCCTCCCATGGCTCCATACGTCGCCGCAGCCTAATCGCTCAAGTGAGAATAATGAGAGACGTTGAGGTGTGTTGCAAGACTCACTAATTACATGCATGCATACTGTCGAACAGCCAGATGAACACACGGAATTGTGAGTGCGAGTCCATATTTGTTTTATGTTAACTTTTGTCGTAAAAATGCACACATACTCAGTGCAATTGGATCATATCTGCAAAAGCATATCCACATCGCAACAAAGTTACTAAATTACTGTTTTAAAAAGGCTCTGTGTACTTTGAATAACCCTCATGCCTTTGGATTTATATAGGAAACTGACTTATAATGGAAGCAAATAACTTGTGAAAAGTCTTGTTAGACATGCTAACTTTCCTTTTTGTATAGTGTCAGTCACTGTAATTTTTCTCGCAGGCTTTTTCTGCCAAAAAGTGCAATCTGGAAGGGAACCAAACCGAGTGTCAAGTTTTCATCGCTTATGAAATGTGTTTCATAAAAGGAGGATTTGAAAGATGTGACTTCTGTAGACGTGTGATAAATAAATGAGTCGCAGTGTAGATAATCACTTTCCCGCTTGCAATCAAACATGTTTGGGACTTAGGGACTGTAGGAAATAATTGGAGTAGGGAGGGCGCCTGAACTCTTTTGATTCTTTTACCGTTCCATTAAAAATATCCAATAGACGTGCTTCTTAACTTGGGAAACAAAATACTGTCTTCGCCTGATAACACTCCAAAAAATCTTACAATATTCTGGAGGAATATACTTCAAAAGTCAAACTATGATGATGCATCAAATTCTGCAATGAAAAAATCTTGTATCTTTTTTTTTTTAAATTTTTGTATTTTTTTGGGGTACCACTAAATAAGGGCCTCAGTGATGCGGGAGAGAAAAGTGTGATGATAACCATAAAACCAGAAATTCTACTTTATGTGACAGATGAAAAGCCCCTCAGAACTGTACAAAATGACTGACTAAATTATGTCTTAATCACACTTCTAATTTTCAATTCAATTCCATCCAAACACAAAATGTGACGTGTTTTCAATAACATAGATAGCAAGTATAAAAGCAAAGGAGTTTTTTTTTTTTTTTTTTTTTGGGAGCGTCTGTTTTGTGCTTCTGCAGTGCTTCATTAACATTGTTTCCTAGACTGTGCATAATGTTTTGGAGCACGCAAGGTTTGATCACGACATCTCAACTACAATGGACCTTTCTTTGCTGGCAGCATGTCTTCACATCATGAAAGACCAAAAGCCGCAATTAGAGAAACGTGTACAGTATAAATAATCGGGCTTGGAAGGTAATGAAGAAAAATCTTTTATTTTGACCTCATGCTCCATTAATTGGGACAACCTTCGACTACGAAGCTCAAAAAGAACAGTGACGAAATGAGAAAAAGAGAGAGGACGGGGGGGCACTTCCCTCATTAATTGCTTTGAGTAAATGAAGTAATGACCCAGGCTATGTAGCCACAGTCTTTTGAAACTCATAAAAGAACGCACGGGTGGGGGCGAGAGCAAAATAAACATGCTTCAGCCTCTTTTCACAAACAGCCAGTCTGTTTGCCGGAGAGCCAGACAAAGAAAATGAGGGCACAAGAGAACCGGATTGGCAAAAATATAAAGAAAGATAAAAATGAAAGATGCTGGAGCGTCAAATAAAAAAGATCACGATGATAATGAAACAGAGGGAGGCCAATGAGGGCGACCACACGGGCGAGTGTGGTGTTTGGAGAGGCCTTTTGGAGACCGACCAGCTGTCTTCGTCCCAGCAAGATAAATAGCCTGTTTCGACAAACAAAACGGTCACAATCCTAATCAACACTACACTAAAGACGCCTGAGGGAAAAAACATCACGTGAGGGGTTTTGGACAATTGGATGAAGCATTTCATAGGAAGGACAAGAGTTCAGTCGTTTTGCACTCATGGGCTCATTTTCAGATCTGCTCTAAGGGCTGCGTGGAATCAAATTAGAACCAAAAAAATTGTGCTTTATTGTTTCCTGTTGCTCTTACAGCTTCTAATTGTATCAGAGAAAAGTAGCATACGAAGAATTATAAATAAACACCTTTCAGTGGAACTTCGAAAGTTGAGGTTCTCTAATTATTTGGACCAGATTTTGGAGCACAAAACTTTGTATTTTAAATCTTGTTCAGTGTTAGAGGGTCACGTAAGGCCTCAGTTCAGCGTACGTCAAAGGATTAGTTTGACTTATTCTTTGAATTTTCCAGACTTTTTCAAGAAGGCTTAGCAAGGCTCAACGGGGCAAGTAGAACATAAACCAAAAGCTGACTCATAGTCAAAGTAGTAGTAATAATACCTTTATAAGAAAAGTAAAAAAAAAATAAAATAAATAATTTGCTTCACATTATGTCTTAATGGTTTCAGCACAGTTTGCTGACAACAATATGATGGGATCAAAAATTCTGATTCGATGTTGGTATTCAATGGCAAATTTGCAACTTAATTCGAGTCATAGTGCCATGTCAAATATTCATCCGTTTATCATTCGCTATAAATGAAATATTGTTCTTTCAGCCGAGTTGGTTAAAAGGGTAATGGTGTAACCAACACGGAGGGCAGTAAGCCGCCCTCCGTGTTGCCGTGCCCGGATGGGTTAACCATGCCCGAGTCCGTGCACAGCTCCGAGGCTCTCTCGCTTGACACAAATCTGCACAGCCAAGCAACCGTGTGGCACTGCCTATTTAGCTTTCCAGCTGTAGCTGCTCACCCCGAAGCAATGGGGCATTGCTCTTCAACAGAAAGCAAATGAGGGTCCTCCAAACATTCAAAATGATTTTTTTCCCCCAATGAGTGCCCAACAGCCCCCACCCCCCCACACACACTCTGACACTTGACTGTTCCATCCGTGTCAGAGGCTCTCCATCTTGTCAGAATGAGGTGAAGCTATGAGCCGTGGTTAAACAGGGTGAGCTCAGATGCTGGCTGTTCCCCCACCTTGGAAGACAACAAAGGCAAAAAAAGAAGAAAGGACCAGCGCATCATACCTTTAGCGCCAGGATTTCGGATTTCAGTTTATTGCTCCATGCTATTGTGCATGTCCCCATTTTCTGCTTCTATTGTATTTAATTGTTATGCTCTTATTCTGTTCTCCTAAAAAAAAAAAAAAAAGCAAGGTTATTTTCTTCCCACTGCCATTCATGCTTCAATATTGAGCCAATGTGACCATTCTTAGTCCACACTGGAATATCACAAAATTTGGAGGGATTGCCATGAAATTTGGTACAATTGAGCAGACAATGTGCCTTCAGTATGAACACTAATCACTTTGCTTGACTTTTCCCCCAGCATAGCCATCTCATCAGTGTGGTAATTAGTCCATGTTAATGAAGCAGAAAGGTTTTCATGCCATCATTCCAAACCGTTGTTGTAAAGATGACATATTACACATGCTTCATGGTTCTGCCTTATTTGAAATTTAAGTGCACGCATCTAAAATAGTAATGATGTGTACTAATTCTTTCAATGTGCAAGCAGCATATGTGGAAGGTAGTGAACTTGTTTCACTCTCATGGTTTTGCATGATTGGGACCCAAATGCGGGGGAGCAAGGAGGCAAGGCAGACGTGCGCTCAAAAAGGCAAATGAGGTACTGGGAGGAATCAGAAATTAATTAACAGAGCCAAAAAAAATAAGATACAAAGTAACAAACTAAATCTAGGCATAGTTTACTGAACACTTGAAACAACAGAATTTCTGGAATTTCACAATGCATGTTAACAAGTGTCAACATTGAGCAGTAAAAAATAAGGAATGCATCATACAAATGTTAAACGTGAGCGTGTCGCTGGTCTAAAGCTCACATTGAAAGCAGACTAAGTCCAAACTGTTAACCATCTCGCGGCAATAGCAGGTAGATATCGGATTTCTACCCATATTTGACAGGCTGATTCTAATCTGCGGCAATTTGATTCCATTTCATTTTTGGCTTTTTCCTACCATGACTCACTCATAGATTTTTGGACTTTGGTGCAAAAAAGTCAGAATTACATTATTAATATTAAAATAAATTATATATATAATATATATATATATATATATATATATTATATTATTATATTTCCATTGTTCCCAGTCTCTCCTACTGTAAAGCTTTCTAAATCTTTTTGAGCTGCTTCAAACCTGATTAACCCTTTGAGTCAGATGGTCACAAGTGTTAATAAACTGCGCATTTACACAAAGAACCGTATGTCAGTCTTCCACTCCTTAAGTCAGGAATCTAATTAGCCCAACAAAGAAAATTAACCTCAGTTTGAAATCAAGGGCTCATAGCAGCTTGTAAGGCCACATGAGACTACCTGATTGTTGATTGTGAGGCTTTGATAAAGACTAATTTCGTACCAAAAAAAAAAAAAAACAATACTCACATATGGCCTGCATATAACACTCGAAAGTGGGCCTTTGACGGTTACGCAGTGGGGAAAGCTGCTTGGCTCGGTTGTGACAGTCATGTCCCGCTCCATAAGCTGGGGGGCATTTTGCAACAAAGATGACCAGTGCAAGGTGCCAAAGCCCCTCTGCTGAACAAACGTTCTGTCGGCCCTGGGCCATGCTAATAGCGGTGGTCCTGCAGACAGGGGGCTCACCATTCCACACAATTCGCATGCAAGCTGTAAAGCGCAGACGGTGCCTCGCATTGTGTGGGGGGGAGGAGGCATGATTGACCATATGCAGAGGTAGATAGTTCATCCGTGGGTTCGCCTTGATGACAAGATCCACAGAGGCGTGTCCCTCAAAATAAATCCTCAGCATAAGATAGTGCAGTCTATTAAAATAGCCTTATACTTTGTTAGTTCTTTCTGCTTAACCCAATTTAGAGGTCGCCGCAGCGATCCATCCCTGTTTTGTGCATATTCGGCTTTAATTCCAGCTGTCTGCAAATCTTCCCTCTCAACATCCATAACTCTGCCCGTTGTTCTTTCTCTTTGCTTTACACCTGGAGGTTGTATTTCCAGAATCTTTATTTCACTTTATCTCATGCCCTTCTGTCCCATATCATCTCAGAGACTTTCAAGTTATTGATTTGCATATTGGATGTGGACAATTATTTAAAATTAATTATCAACCACTAAACAGTCAAGGGTACACAAATATGCTGAACTTGACGCTGTCCTCCACTTGAAACAAATACGCATTTTTTTTCCTTCCTCTGTATCCTGTGGAAACTATAATACCCATAGTTTGCTTTTGAAATTATTATTTGAACTATGCTGTTGATTCTGTTGCCAACCAAAAAAGCACCACCTACCTGGGTTCGTCTTAACTGCAGTCAATCGGCTGTTTTTAACTTTTAAGTTTAAGTTCCTTCTCAGTGTTGCAAACAATGTCATTGTACTGACGATGGTATTTTTTATTTTTTTTTTGCTAATAATTAGCATTCCCAATTATTTTTTTACTGTCAATCAGTCATTAATTTTGTTTGTTCCACCAGATTTAGTTGGCATGCGCAGAAGGCATCCAGTTTTGTCCTTGTGCTGTTCAGGTTTGGTGGGAATTGACTATGTTTTATTATATATATATATATATATATATATATATATGAGGCATTATTTAATTGGACTTGAAATGTTAGATAATATAATATACTTTTATACAGCAAAAATCCACCCCACCCCCTCCAGCAACCATTTTTTGCCCCCTCGACAACACGTCAATAAACACCTTCACATTCACTGCGACGATTATACTTGTCACCACTGTGAATGTCAAGCTTGAAAACAACTTTACTGACCCACAACCACCAGTAGATGGCAGTAATTTACCATTTTAGATATGAGACCAGCCCTGTTTGTGAGTCCACTGGGAGAAGCGACTGCATTTTCTTGAATCTACTTTTGTTGTATAGCTTATCTTCAAAGAAAAGAAAGAACGGAAAAGCGCATATTCAAAAAATGTTTTCACTGGTGAAGAGGAGAGTCTATTCATTCATCTGGTCGATTCGGTGTCTACAATAATAAAAACATAATATCCTGTGGGTTTTGAAAAATGCTGGCAGTGAATTTTAAAAGGCACTTGAAGAGACTGGACTAAATGAGGAATGCAAGAATAACCAGGTCTGTTTGGCTCGGCGTAGCTACAACTTTTTCCCCACACAAATCAATGACATGCATGACTGAGGGCTGCCTAATGTCAAGAAGAGTAGGCAGGTTTTCCTCACAGCATGCCTGTTTCCGTTGAATAGTCAGTTTACGGTGCACAGATCGTGACGCAGGCAGGAAATGAACATCTTCGTAGGTGGTTTGCGAAATGCAGGCCGACTGATAAAGACAGCCAGCCGTAGATTGATGGAGACAAATAATGTGAAATGCTAGCAGAAATGAAATTGACTTCCATCAGTTTTTTTCCCCCTTCACACTGGAGAGAGACGGCAGTAAAATGAGCAAAAATATGAATAAGAGATGGATTTTGTCGAGGGCTTTGACATCCTGTAACAGTCGAGAGTAGTTGGAGGAACGAGCGATGCTCGTTAACTCTGACCCAAATCATACAAGGCAGTGGGAGCTGTTAAAACACAGAGAACACGGTGGAGTGTGGGTGACCTAGATAGCATTGGTTTTACAAAAAAAAAAGCAGTTGTAAATCACATTAAATCACTTTCATCAAATACAATGAGGCGTGTCTCTCTCATTGGTAATGGAAACTGCTTTCTGATAAGGTTTTTTTGTGACAAGAAAGATACTTCCCCCATCGCCATTTAAGGATCGGCCCGTTTGTCTGGACCCGACGAATATGATCGGTCTTTTGAGCGCGCATGAGGCGAGGCACATGGTCGAGACGCATGAGGAGAACTGGTGCTGATGAGGCAACTGCAATGAGCTGCTCAAGGAAATGAAAGGGAAAGACAGGAAGACAAGCAGGCGGTGGTGTGTCTCCATTTGTGCGTTCGTTTGCACGAAGCTATGCATATGTTCACTGAGTAATGGGGAGAGGAACAAATAAACAGATCGCACACTCCAGGGCTCTGCGTCTGTTTATTACGCCGGAGCGACATTTTCAAGAAATACAGACTTTCAGGAAATGTATGAGTTCTTAAAGAATGAGTCACTTATATAATCATCACCATTGGCTTTGCATTCATACCTGTTATGCCGTTGAGGTGCACGATAGTTATAAAGGTATATTACAATGTTTACTTGCCAATGTCATGTGCTTGAACATCACAGAGTGTAGCATTTCTTGAGGAAGTAAGGGATCATTTTGAATTTTAACTTAAGAGAGATGGGAAGAACTATTTTTCATTTTTATTTGTTTGATGGTTGGCTTGTTGGCAGGAATATGCAAAAGCTCTGCAAGTGATTTTAAGGTGAAAAACCTGTAAAATGAATTTATCTCTTGTTGAGATTGATACACCAGTCGTCCCCAAAACATGATAGGTTAAATAAATACACTAAACCAGTGGTCCCCAACCATCGGGCCGCGGCCCGATACTAGTCCGCGGGCCACGTCGGAACAGGCCGCACAAAAAAAAAATAAAATAAAAAAATACTTGCATTACTTCCAGTTAATTTATTATCCAAGGCTGAAAAATAGAGGGGAACCCATCTAATCTTGTTGTGCACTGAGTAAAATGATAATGAAGGGCATTCTGATTCTAATTAAGCTAATATTAAACCCGCAAGCTAGCAAAATGAGGAAAAAACAGACCACGTACGAAGCCCACTCTGCACCCGCCGCTGGTTGACGATCCGCAAAAGACTTGTATAAACTGGTCCGCGGAGGAAAAATGGCTGGGGACCACTGCCCGAAACCATTGCTATCAATCGTAGGCCTGAACCAACCAGTAAGAACACATTCACGTCAATAAAAGTGCTACTTTTGTCCACAGACAAGCGCACATTTCACATTCTGAAATTGTTACTCAGGATTTGGCACCTGAAACTGATGCCGTGAATTCTGAAAGATTTCATGTTTTAAGAGTAAAGCAAGCCCGCAGCGCCACCTTAAAATGAATACCTATCGTAAATATTATTTTTAAAACACTTCAAAATGTCATTTACCAGCTGTAGTTCAAAAGTAGTTACGTATTTATTTTTTGTAAAAAATTAACTTAGCAGTGATAGAAATACGTGTGTCACAGAGCATGAAGTTCAACAATATTTGGGCTTGGTCAGGAAAAACCCTTCTTCTCCAACAAAGACCCATCACCGTGCCAACAGAAGTAGTGGCAGCCGCGGTGCCAGTTTGGCTCTGCGCCATTGTTAGCAGTGGATGATTCAAGGGCATTAAAGCTCAACATGGGGGGTTCCAGTTTAGAGACGGCCTTGCCAGGATTTCTACTGCAGTCTGTCATTTGCCGCTCTCTGTTACTTCCCTTCCCCTTGTGCGGTGGGGCTGATTTTGTAAAAATCAAATAAAGAAAAGTTCTTTGCATGCACGCGCTTTAATGTTCAGTATTTACTCACAAGCAGCACATTAAAATGTTCCACCACAGTTCTCCTACAAGGGTGGCCGCTGAGCAGCACACACTTGCAGCTCTTTCATTAAGGATTGATGATCCAGAAGAGATAATAACATCTTTGTTGATTTGTAAAATCGGTGCCCGCCATGTGTCATGTTAAATTAATCTTGTAATCAACAATCTGGGGACATGTGTCGGTTGAATTTTGAACCACCTCCACTCTGACATTAACATTGTCCCCTCCTTCATCTCCTTGCAGGGTTCAGAGCCAGTGACTGTGAGAGGCTGTCGGATCACGTCTGATGTTCTCTCTGAGGGAATAATAGCCACTCCTGACCTACTGTGAAGAACAATCTTTGATTCAATCAATGCCGCCGCCTCCCTTGCGGGGAATTACTCTCGAGCGATAGGCGAACATTCAGAAAAGAGCACCGGTCGACCATGTGATACTTGACCTTCAAGGAGCCTTACTCCAGAGGATGTCAAATCAGATCTGAAGATTTTCTCGAGAGGATCACCAAGCTCATCAAGCTCTTCATGTGTTGTTTGCTAATACGCGCACATCATGGCCAAGTGAAGAGGGCTGTTTATCAATGCTGGATCTTCATTTGCGGAGGAGTACCAGGCATCACAGCATGAATATGGGATTGATTATTCCGACCGTGAGGTGCCCGTGAGAGAGACGGAAGTAAGGGAATTCAGCTGTGGGAATTGGCGTTGGATTAACTAGTGTGGCCGCGAACCCATGGTGGACTTGCTGTGAGCCGGACACGGGACTCAGCAGTGGAGGATGTCAGCAGAGGCCGAGCTCCAGCCGGGTGTTAAAACCATCCAGAGAAAGGAGTCGAGGAGGATCAAAGGTAAACGATACTCTTGGAACTCAAGGTTTATATTGGCACTGCACTGTCAGTCCACATGAGAACAATGAAGAATCTTACAGACTGATTGCGTAAGGCTGTTTTTACTGGGGGGTTTTTTTGTTTTTTGTTTTTTTGTTGTTTTTGCTGGTCACTGCAATTTTGGATGTGAAAATGTTTTAGAGGGTTATTATATACACTAAATTAATATTGTGAAATTAAAAAAGGGTGGCACGGTGGACCGACGGGTTAGCACGATGGCCTCACAGTGAGAGACAGCATCGGGCGTGGGTTCAATCCCGGCTCCGGCCATCCGGTGTGGAGTTTGCGGCTCGACTCTGAGTCCCTCTCAGATGGCCGAGCTTCTCACCCTGACTCTAAGGGAGATCCCGGCCGCCCTTCGGGGGAAACTCATTTCGGCCGCTTGTATCCGAGATCTCGTTCGTTTGGTCATGACCCACAGCTCGTGACCATTGGTGAGGTTAGGATCGTAGATCGCCCGGTAAATTGAGAGCTTCGCCTTTTGGCTCAGCTCCTTCTTCACCACGACAGACCAATTCAGGGTCCGCAATGACAGTAGGCAGCGTTACCAAAATCTCGTGGAAGCCTCCTTTGAAGAATAAACCTCGATTGATATATCGATAAAATGTGTGACAATCAACCTCTTTGGTAATGAATGTCACAATTGAACTGCATTTAATCCTAGATAAAATTGTGTTGTGTTGTTTGCACCGTGAAAATATATTATGAAAACAACTTTCCATTCCACAAGGATGGAGAAATGGAGTCGAGACGAACAGTGAGCCTGACAGCGTTAACTTTCTCCTCTTTTGGCAGACAATGGAATCTAAAAGCAATGTTTGAAGAGTGCTAAATAATTTTGGACTACACGGCAAGCAGCTTCGCGCGCCGAGAGGCTCCCTGTCTCATCTCAGGGATCCAGATGTAGTAACAGCTATTCCATGTAGCCCCGGGCTTTGGGTAGCGGCATGATTTAGGTGTCACGGACAGGGTAATTCACATCCTGTCGCTTTGATGAACGGCATGCGTGATGTAATAGGACGAGGCATTCTCCAAACAGTTCACTCTGAGATTGAAATGAGACTGAGGGAAGGGAGGAAAAAAAGAGGAAATAGAACAGTGAAAAGAGTGTGATTCAGGGAGACGGGTAAGTGAGCAACAAGAGGAGTCTTTCTCATTTGCCTCTCTCACTTGACTTTAGCCGCTCTCATTTTTACTCATTTTTCCACCCATGAATAAAAACCACTGCAGTCAGTTCAGTAAATCCAGCTTCTGCTGCCTGGCTGTAACAAGGCCGCAGGGCCGAGTCCTCTGTGGCTCTTTCACCGCCTCTGTTGGCCTGCTTAGTTAAATGTCGGTGCTGGAAGAAGCTCCATCGATTCAAGCTAAACGGAGGGGCTATTACACACATGGCCATGTGGCTCATCATGGAGACTATCTGCCCCTGACTTCACCACGTTCATCAGGGAGCGCTGTCTCAATCCACTAAGATGCTATTTAGATCCATATAAATGGAAATGGGGCAACAGACAGTAAATGGATGCTCTGCTTGTGAGCACAGGTGAAGGACACTATCAAGGACCGGGATGATGACACATACTTAAACGAAACATATAGTAGGAACGATGAGAGATTTTAGAGCGTATGAGTTTCTTTGCCACTGGCCTGGAATAACAAAAATAAATAAATAAAAAGAAATGCATTTGATATTTGTAATGTAACGTGAAATGTGCAAGATGGCAATCATCCAGCATGGCAGCTTATTAAATGTCCAAAATCCTTCTTTTACTTTCACATTCTGCTCTGTGAAAAGTCGCTCTTTCTTGGATATGATATTCATATTAACAGTGTGGTGGATGGAGAAAAGCTTCGTGCATTTGGAGCATGTCCACTTAATTCACTTGACGCAGTTTATTTATGTCTTCTTCCGCATTAGCAGACGGGGATTAATGAAATTAGGCTAATTGTTACTGTCCGCTAGTCAGCCTTCCAACTCCAACACAGATATATCATTTCTCTCCCATGTTTTGAGAAACATTTATGCTCGTGTGAACACCAGATGCAAATTACATGAGCAACCCTAGGCATTGCTATTGTCAGCTTTTCATTTTAAGATGAAAATCTGTGAGTTAAGTTCATCCATGTACCGTTGGCCATTGAAAATCTTTTTTGCAGCAGCAGCTGGAGAGTCTCTGACGTTATGAACTTTTTTGCAAAAAGAGCAGACAATTTTCTTAACAGGCTTTGCTTTCATTTCACTTTCAGACCCTCTCATATGCCTGGCAGGATTTTTGGCAAAATTATTCACTATATTCTTGTGTAATTTCTATGTTTTGTTTGAAACTAGGACTCTCACAAACAAATCTTTTTGGAATTGATTATCTTATAGATTAGCCCTTTGATTCCATAATTAGTCCCCGGTGACCATTTAGCTCTAGAACATTGTTGCGTTTCATCCATGAATCACACTGGCTCCAGTTATTTTCTTTACTTAAGCACCACGAAAATGTTGTTATCCTTCTGGTAAAATTGTTCAAGTGGGGACAAAAGCTTCTGCGAGAATGTCCAACGGACAGATGACAAGTCTGGGGTTTAACAGACGAAAAAATGAATCATACAAAGAAAACAACAATATACCGGCTGTGAAATATGTTCCAAAGATGCTTTTCCAAATCTGCCTCCATCATGTTGTGTCCTGAAATTATGCAGGCACGATGAAATCTCCAAACCATCAATTCTGGACTGAAATGTGATACTGAGTGTGAGAAAACCTGGTCTCGGCTTCAGCTCACTGGAACCAGCAACAGGATGGTGAAGCCAAACACAATGGCTATGAAGAGAAAACTGGACTATTCTCAAGAGCTCTGATCTAAATCCAATTACACATTTGTGAAAGGAGCTGAAATATGCCGTCAGGAGTGGGAAAATAATTGTTTTATTAGGACGTTCAAGGTGCCCTTATTTTTTATCCAGCCCAGTTTCATTACATGTTGATCAGAAAACCGTTCATTGCAAAACTAAAGTGGTCATTAGTTAATTTTCAGGACAAAATGATCAATTGTCTTCTTAGCTTTCAGAATAGTGAGAATTGTGAGGTTTGTGGCCACACCACCGGTCATTCCTGATCAAAATATTTGCAAAATTCAAACCTGATGCTCCTACAGTCGAGCTAATGCACCTCTCTCGCCACCGACAGAAATGCTTTACTCTGTCACCATAGCAACTATACTGCTCCCTCACTGTAATCTGTCCACTTGTGATCGGATCACCCAAGAAGACGTATGTCATTGGCATTGTCGTTGGACGGGAGTGGGGAGAGAGAAAGGAGGTGTTGCAATGTCTAAGACAGAGGCAAACAAAAGCTGATCCATCGCATTGGAAAGATAACGCGCCTTAATTACAAGCACCTTTTTCCATTTACACAGTTTCGACAACAACACCACAGAAAATCTTTGCGGCAAACAATTAAAATATTTACTTTTTTGATCATGTAAACAATACCCCTCATTAATTCTGTAAGTGTGTACCATCCATCATTTAACCCTCAGTTAATTTTCGCTGGAGGAGTCTGCTGCCTGTAAAAGTGTGTCTGTGTTTGCTGAGGCTTATGAAAGTTATTTTGTTTGCATGGGGGAGGCAGATGGCAGGGACAGATTTGCCTTCTTCAAACATCATCCATTGGAGATCTTACTCCTGCTTAAATTATACGAGGTCAGGGAGGACACATCATAATGACTGTTGTCATTTCCTCTGCAGGGATTAACTACCCAATGTATAGCGTCAATATCGTAAGTAACCGAGGCACAGGAGGCTTCACCACTGCAATTAGGAATCTCCAGAGGGGCAGTATTATTTTAACGCAAGGAGACAAGCAGACACCGGTACATGCTCGCAGGGGGTCAAAGGTTAAACTTCCTCGATGCCCGTTTCCCCAACAAAAAGTTTGCCGTTGCCAAGTCCGTATATCTGGAGGGACACTTCTGACACTCCATCTGCTGCCATCTGTCCCCTCGCTGTCCCCATTCTTGTGTGGCATGAGCGCTGATGAGAGACAAGCCCTGAAACAGTATGGAGGAGCATGGCTAACTGTCATTCTTTTCTCTCTGGTCCTCTTCCGCAGCCAGTTTGGCTATTGTAGCATCTGGTCAGAGCTTTAACTGTCCAGCTGTCTTCCATTTTTTTTTTTTTATATCCAGCAAACTGTTCCGCAGCATTTTTGAACAATGTTAAAACAAGGGCGGCCAAAGTGGCAAAGGTCTCTGTTGTGCTCCAACCCCTTTCAGACCACCAGGACTTCTTAATGGCGGGCGTGCAGTGCCGTGTTAGGATACACTCAGATGGGGACCAACAGTAGACAATACTTTAGGCAGGCCTCTGTCAGGCACATTATGAGCATCAGGCCAGAAATGTTGTGAGGACCATTCAACCTTGGGTAATTGTAAATCCCAAAAAAAGCCAGAGGAATATGTGTCACCTCACACACATACGCACACACCCCCCCACGCACACACACACCCCCTCTTCCTCGCAGTGTGTGACTACATGAAACTGCATGCCTCACAGCCCTTTAGTCTTCAAATACAGCGCACTCGCTTGTCTTGATCTGAACTCAGAGCACGTTGCATACGAGTTATGCCACTGTGTCAAGACTCTCATTCAGTATGCAAGGTCTATTTTTTATTTATTTAATTTATTTATATTTTTTTTTTTTAGGGCACTCTGCATGAAGCTGTAAATCTCTCCTGAAGTGTTATTAGAGGAAATGGCACATTGGATGTAAAGAAGCAAATGGCACAGAACATCTGGTTAAAGCTCATCGGAGAGAGCTGTACTGAATCGGACGGATGGTGTTTAAAATGTAACTGGAGCAGCATGCATTTTAAAACACATTACAGTATGAGTCAGTAAAATTGGGATAGAATGCTTAACACTATACGAATAGACTGTGGAGCCCTTGTACAAAGGATTGTTTGATCCGGGAACAGTATCGGGCATTTTTGGTTCATGTGCATCTTTCCTGAAGCATTTAAGCGAGAACACGTGATACATGTAGCGCATGCAAATCTAAACGTATTGAAGAGGCTCCCCCACCTTTTTAACGTGTGCGTGACAAGATTCAGTACATTGAGGTTGTATTTAAGACTCATCATCCTTTGGCAGAGAAACAAGTCTAAATTAGGCTAGATTTGACATTCACTTGCTGAGAGACTTTAATGACTTTAGCATCATCAAGTCCTCCCCCAACGTTTGGAGGATTGTGCCCTCATGAATTAATGAGAGAGTGTGCATAGCCAAGACAAGCACGTGCGTTAGACCCAAGACTTTGCATTCATTTGAATAACCCAGATAAGTTTTTTTTTTTTAATTCAGAAAAATTATGTTCCGAAATGAAGAATGAAAATGCAGAGATTGCGAGGAAATGTCTTTGTTATTTGTTGTTGGCATATTACCCTCTGATGTTTTTGCACATGCTGTAGCTGAAACAAGGCGTCTGGCGTTAAGTGATGTGCTCGTGACCTAGAATTGAGTGAGTGAAGGGCCTTGAAAACTACAATTCTCCAAGGTGCTTGAGACCTTGACAAATCTTCTGTGTGCACACGGAGGGGGTCACCAATGTGATGACCCCCGCGCAGGTTACGCACATTGTAGCGCCAGGCTCATGTAATTACTGATAAATATGAAAACGATGCAGATAAAATGATCGTCAACGTCACTGTCATGTGTCAGTCGTCAGCATGGATGGGAGGCGCACAAAACCTGAGGCGATAGACACTCTCGGGAACTAGCCCATCTCTGAATCGTGCTTCCGTCCTGATCGCGGAACGCCGGCTCGCCTTTAAAAGGCACCTATGGGATGATAGGGTGAGGACAGTAAACCAATTTTTTGCTTCATTATTTCCTCACTCGCCGCTAATTTATGATTCACTCTGCATTTCCCGTTCCATAAATATTTATGCCAGAGCGGCCGACTCATGCACCCTGTCCTCTCCTTCCCCCTTTTGTCTTCCCGCCGTAGGTCAGGACCGCACCGAGGCGGGGCTTATTAAGCGTTTCCGTGGAGATGGCGTTCGCTACAAGGCCAAGCTGATCGGGATTGATGAGGTGACAGCAGCACGCGGGGACAAGCTGTGCCAAGACTCCATGATGAAGCTCAAGGTGCAGACTTCAGTGTGTGTGTGTGTGTGCGTGTGCGTTTGTAATTGAACTCTTCACATCTCACTCACTCAGATTTGGACAAGCGATGTGTGAGCATGTCTGAATTGTCAATGAAATGAGTTGGATCCCTGCCTCCGCACTCACAATTTATGATTCACTTGAGCGCTCTAAAGAACTAAAGAGACAGAACAAATAAAAGGCAGAACCTTTTTGGATTGTACTGCAGGATCAATTTTGTCTTCGACAAACTAGCTGCTTAACTTTCATTTGTCCCCTAAAAAGCGTTTTCTGTTTCTCAGCGCTTCGTGTCGATTTGTGTTACCATTTGAACCAAAGTAGCTATGCATTCAAAGATAAAATCATCAAAAATATGAGTTTCTATTTATTGCAGTGAAAATACAACTGTGTGCTTTTTATTTGACCTCTATGGCAGCTATTTGAGTTTATCACGACAAGGTAGCAATATTTTCTCTCTATTGCCAACAGTTGTGCAAATAAGTTTGAAAATAAATGTGGTCGTCCCCTTTCCCTGGAGGACTGTTACTGGAAGTGCAAAAGCCTCTCCAGTACCATATTCACCCCCAGTAGATAAGTCCACGAAAACAACCTTTTCGCAGCCTGGATCTGACATTCCAGCACTAACCTCTATATGACACCAGTCGTGAGCAGCCAACAGCCAGAAGTAGTCAATACACAACTGCTATTATCTGGACTGAGGATAAAGGAGGGGACAGGGTCTCTATTGAGCTGGCTCTCACTGCCGTGAAGCCTAATCCACCAAATGGAGAAGGCGATGGTTGATTGACAGCCGCTATCGACTCTCCCACTGGTCCGTTGCTTGTGCTGTTTATCTGGGCTCGCCCCCACTGCAGCTACGTGGAAGTAAATTTACTATCGACTGTATAATTTGAGGAAAAGGGCAGCCTTTTTTCCACAACAAGTTACAACAAAAATAAATTTAGGTACATTTTTCAGAGAGATTGTCGATGTGGAGTCGCGCTATGAATAATAGTAGTAAGCTTAAAGACTTCTCAAGGCTTTTATTAGATATTCTATTCCAAATTAACAACCTGAAGCAGCAAGGAGGCCCAAAGGTTCCTGCGTTCGGCCACTTCACCCAACTCTTCCAGGAGAATCCCCAGGCATTCTCCACCCAGCCACTAATCACAGTCCCCCAAATGTGTCTAACATCATTGTTGGGGTCATACCTGGAAGACATCACCAGGCAGTTGTCCAGCAGGCATTCCAACCAGATGTTCAAGCCACATGACTGAGCTTCTCCCTCTGTCAAAATGAAGAGCCCAGAAATCCTATGGAGGCCGTGATCTTGTTCTGTTTGTCACTACTCACAGCTCATGACCATACAAGTGGATGGATGCGGTTTTGTCACACACAACAGACCAATGCAGAGTCCACAACTCTGCAGATGTGTTAGACATGTTCACATCCCACACCGAAACGTGAACTCCTCCACTTGGGGTCGAATGTCATCCCTGTGCCGATGAGGGTACTTCACCCTTTTCCGACTGAAAACCACGAACCCAGATTTGGAGGTGATGATTTTTATCATAGCCTCTTCACACCACTCCCATGAGAGTTGAACTTCACAGTACGTGACACCAACAGAACCACATCATTTGGACAAAGCAGAGACCCAATACGCTGCTGCTGTGATGTTGCAGAGACATGACAAGCTAGACAGCTGCACTACATCAAGGCACTTGAGAATCTCTTGATGGATCTCGTTCAATATTGGGTCCCTGGCCCTTAAATCTTTGTAACCACCTCAGAAACCTAGCTCCAGATACCAACCCCTGAATCCCCAGACTCTTCTTCATCATTGGAAGGCATGTACGTGGAATTGAGGAGATTTTAGGAGTATTCCCTCCCACGACCCATTACATCCACAATCTCAGAGTCATCAGGTCTGCATAACTCGATACTTAATGCTGCACCACGGCACTGTCCTGAGCCACCAAAGTCATCCTGAAGTCTTTCTTCATAGCCTCACTGAACTCCTCCTGAAGCATTGTCAACATCATTGAGAAGAGAGGGATTGGCAAGTGTAATCATGACAATGATAATAAAGCAAGAGTCAAGCTCTGTGTGTTTGTCGTAATGCAGATAAAAGAAATCAGAATGACCTGCATGTGCTGAGCTGTAAAGTTTTGAGGTGAAGGGAGGCTGATTACAAATGAGGTCGACCGCTTGTTAATGTCACTGCGGTTTTGTCAGACATTAGGCAGGTCTTTTCTTCTCCTCCCCTTTCTTCTCTGGAAACCTTTGTTCTATGAAAGACACGTCAAACACACTGGTGGTGTCAAAGGGAACATAGTGAAAAATGTTAATAGTGTTTTTTTTCCTTCTTTCTTAATTAGAGTTGAGCTGCTCCCTGAAAAAAAAATTACTTCAAAGGCTGGCTCAGTTGTTCAGTCAGCAATACGTGAGAGTTGCTTGAGCGAACGGGTCCCTGCATTTTCTCCGCAAATTCCGACTTACTGTTGTCACCGAGCACTCCCGTATGACACTGAAGTGCAGTCGACCTACATGAAGAAGATTGGAAAAAATTGGGCCTGAGAGGAGAAAAAGACTGCAATTATAAATCCAACTCGGTGCACAAGGTGAAGTGAATTCCCGTGAGAGTAATACATCCCGAAAAGGCGTCAGAAAGAACAAGATGTCCTATCTCACCTTACGTAACCGCTGTCACCCTATACCCCAATGTCTTCCTTCAACGCCCACTCACCTGAGAAGGAAGCTGCAGACGAAAACTCCGCATTTCTCATTCAGAACTCATCTCACATCCACTTTTTTATCTCCTGCAGGGCACGGCTTCGACAGCACGTTCCAAAGGGGAGCACAAGCAGAGAATCTTCTTGACCGTCTCTTTTGGAGGGATCAAGATTTACTGTGAAAGATCAGGGGTGAGTATCTAGTCAGCGAGGGTACAGGTGCAGGTATTTACTCATCCCAGCTACACCAGGAGGGCTTCGCCAGCTGCTGTACTGGGAAGCTTCTGTGTAGGACATCCAGAGGGCAGATGTTTGCGCACTTGACTACACAATGGCTGCCAGGTCGGCCATCTTGTGAGCTTGGCATAAAACAAGCTCCTGCAACATAGGAGAGAGCTCACTCACAAGGTTATTGTGGTCATTTTTTATCACTGGCTTCCTCAAAGCTTTCCAAAGAATATCTTCCGGCTCGTGAGGGATGGCGGCAGATTTTTGGCAGGAGCTAATTCAATGAAACTGGTTTCATTTATATCCAAGTAAAAGCAACGCTATGCTTGGGGAAATACTTCAGATCATTCGGGCCCTGTCTGCTTGCTAATGATGCAGCACAGTGCAATGAGCAATATTATGGTAATGCTAGGAGACGGGCTGTTTCTACCTCCATCTTGGCCTTTTTCCCCTTGGCGAGCTCACAGGCCTGCTGTTCCATTACGGGATGATCGAGGGGCCTGACTCAAGCACCCACCCACCTCACCTCCCCGCATCCTGCGGCAGAGTGTCAGCTAGATAGGCCCACTCTGCTCATCAGAGCTAACTGATAATTAGCACGCTGTTCCACCCCTTAATGATCATTGCCACTAATACTAATTACACTGCGGCTCCACCTCAGCTGTGTTAAACTTAGAATTATGCAGCATTTGTCCCGTAGCTTTTGACCTCCATGGCACAAGCCCCTACCCGCCTCTATGATAACATCTATTTTGTATATGACTGATGTTGCTAATGGCGTGCCAGCGAACCGGCTCAGCACGTTTGACAAGCCTATTTGTTGTTTGGGAAATCATGTCCCCTAATGCTCGTCATTTAATTCACTGATTACTGGCGGTAAATAACACTTCACTCGCAATCTCTCTGTTGAGTTATTATGGAATGGGGATCACTCCCGTGCAGGCGGTAAGCATTTTGATGGAAACACTTTATGTAAAGCTGACGTGATTCTCGACTGAATGGAGTCGTATTAGTTTTGTATTCTACATTAATTCAAGCGTCGCTTGCCATGCTCCCCGCTGAATTTGTCTGGTGTAAAGCTCCTCCTCTACGCCTGAGCTTATTTCTGCGAATAGGCGGGAAGCAGGTGGGTGTGCATGGGTGACAGCTCCTAAAAAAAAGACCATGTGTGTTTCCAGTATTTTTTAAATTTATTTACGTCCTGATATGTTCAAATTCAGCAAGTCAATGTAATAATTTTACAAAGCAATCTCGTTTTTTTTTAGGCAGCACGGTGTGAGCACGCTTAGCATGAGTTCATGCGAGAATCCTACCACAAAACCAAGCCTGCATGTTAGCTTCAATGAAGACTCTAATTTGCCCATAATATGAATATGAGTGTGAAATGATATTTGTCTTTATGTGCTTTGCGATTGGCTGCTCACCAGGCCATTGCATACTCTGCCCTTTGCCCAATGTCAGCTGGCACAGACGTCAGCTCAACCGTGAACCCGATGAGGACAACCACGCTCTGAACTCTTGCACACAACTACCCTAAACTTGTAGAACTGCAACAGAATGTGTTTTATTTATTAAATTTCAGATTTATTTTCTATTTAATTATTTACTCTTTAATTAACTTAATTGATATATTTAATTAAATTATTTGTTGTAAAAAAAAAAAAAAGAAAATGTTTCTTTCAATTTCTTTCTCTTGTTTGGAAAATGAAAACCCAATAAAAAGAAAGAAAAAGAATTTGCAGCTGTGAGCGATAGTAGCGGCCAGCGGTGTATCCTTCAAACAAGCAGCGAACGAAGGTCACATTTGTTGGCTGCACAGAAGGAAGCCTTTGAAATGAGACAGCCTTCATGTAGCATTTTGATAGCAGAACTTGAAAAAAAAAAACAGGATTGGCAAAACATTACTGAATGAAACACAGTTACGTGCCGTCGTTACGGTGTCCTATATTCAATGCATAACTAGCCACATACTGCTTGTGAGCAAACTGATGATTATCAATGTATACTCAATTACTCTTTTCCCCTTTTATATCCAAATACCATAGCCCTTAAAGTTACACATTGAGGCGCCTAAATATTTCTTCTCTTCCTCTGTTGTCCAGGTACTCCAGCATCAGCATTCAGTCCATGAAATTAGCTACATTGCTAAGGACACCAGGGACCACCGGGCCTTTGGCTATGTTTGTGGAAAGGAGGGCCACCACAGGTTTGTCGCCATCAAGACTTCCCAGTCGGTGAGTATTTTGATGAAAACGCTTATTAACACTGAAATACTCGACATTTGAATCCAAGATGCATTAATCCCAACGAGGGAGCGGGACCGTATGCCAGCTACTCAAATTCTCCGTTGATCCACAATTTTTATTTAATGTTTTGATTCTCATTTATCTATATGACGTATCAAAAATATTAGAAACACCTTTCGGTAAACTGCAAAACAGTTGTACCACCTAACTCTACATCCACAATATGTAATATCCAATTTAGGACATATTTGCTTGCCCGGCTTCCGTTTCCAAATTCTCCTCCTTCCTCGAAGAACTGGCTTACTTTGCATTTCTCACACCGTATTCCTTTGATTTTCACTCCTCTGCACAGGCGGAGCCTCTCATCATTGACCTGCGTGACCTCTTTACACTGATCTATGATATTAAGCAGCGGGAGGAGATGGAGAAAAAGGCTCAAAAGGACAAACACTGTGAACAGGCCGTCTATCAGGTAGGACAAAACGAAAATATTGTTGCATTATATTTCATATTTAGAGGCATGATCACGCATTATAATTCATTCACACAAGATTTCTTTTTGATGATCACAAGAGATTGTGTTTCTTAGCCCATTTAACTGCACACTCACACACCCACTTTATTAGGAACACCTGCAAAGTCTACTCAATTTCAATACAAATAATAAATCATATTCAAAAATATCTCCCTGTCAATGTCAATAAAACTGAATCCTCAATATGTTTGTATATTGGCTTTTCAAATACATCTCCTAAAACGGATGTCATTATATTGAGTTTGTATACACACGCGTGGTGACACAGGAGATGGATTCCCCCAGTTGTCGCAAATTCTGGTTGCACGCATGCTTGCTGGCAAAAAAAAAAAAAAAAAAAAAAGACAAAAATTCCACAGTATTTCACTGTAAAATGTGTCATGTGCCTTTTATTCTCCTGCCGCACAGACCATTCTGGAGGACGAAGCGGACGATCCAGTTTATCAGGTAGGTTTGTAGGCACACTTTGCGAGGACCCTCATGGCTTTCTTGTTTGCCGCAGCTTCTCTTTACCCCATGGCAATTCGAGAGTATTTGATGCGTCATACTTGATCTGGTCTCTGATCTGCTCAAATGAATGATTCAACAAGTTTCACCACCCAAGCGACCCCCAGTGGACCATCTTTGCAGATAGTTTTGTTCAACCATTCAACTTCCATTTGCCAGTGCGATGTTGTAAAACCATATTTTTTTTTATGTTGATTTGTGTCAGTGTTCCAGTTTCTTCCAAAGATCTGCTCCCCCCCCCCAGAATTGTGATTTACCCCTTCGTTTTTTGGCTGCACTTGATTTGATGTTTTTGTGTTTCCGCTCACACTGAATACAGACAACACTAACTCTTACTCTGACCTCATATGTCCAAACACCTCCCGAATCATCTGTTTGTTGCTCTTGAATATCTGCAGTCATTCATTTTGCAGTGTTCTTTTGAAGTTGGTTGACAAAACTCCAGCTAAGGGGTCAGGGATTCAAAGGAACAGTGTCTACATTTTTACAAATCACTTTGATACCGATTATTGTGTCGTCCAGATAACAATAACTATTACAGTATGCTTTTCGTGAATCAAATTTATCCCGTTTATGAAGCTCCGCTTTGAACACTCTACTTTCTTTAAAATGAGTACATAATTGGATCGGATTGCTTTGTGACCTTTTCCAAATTGAATTCAAATGTTATATGATGCTGACGCTCCCGATCAAATCAAAACATGTTTCCTATTACTAAAACTGAGAAATCAATTTCATATCAAGTGAGCTACCCGTCTTTTCATCTTGGAAATTAATTTGTTTGCTTTGCCATTTTTTTTTAACATGACAAGATGTAAAGACATACAGATAAGGCTTATAATTGATGAATTTTCAAGGCTAGCTTCTGCCAAGGATGTAGAGTCTCATGTTTCTGTTGACCTCTGGTTACAACCTTCACATTGCTGTGAACTGCTACCTGACTTATTATACTTGTGCTCTTTCCCCTTCCCACCTTTTTTTTTCTTTCTCTCCTCATGCCCCCGCTCCTCTCTCTTCTGCTCCATTTTGTTTTTTTTTTTACACCCGCCCTGGTCTCTTTTCACCCCCCACTCGATACCACCCACACCCCACCCCCTTGTGTGCTCTCGTTTATTCTCATCATGTGCCCCCCCCTCCACCACCCCCTTATCATCTCATTTCACATGCAAACCTGCCGTGTGTCTCCCCTCTCTGCACTTCTACACTTTGTTCCGTAGTACATAGTGTTTGAGGCTGGACACGAACCCCTCCGTGGCCCCCAGTCAGAGGAGAGCGTTTATCAGGTACAAAGACAAAGCATCGCCCCTTTCCTTCTCCCTTATTTTATGCCCTGTGGTAGAAGATAATAGTACTAACAGCAACCGCCCGTCGAGCTCATCACTTTGAGACGTTTCTGCAGATTCAGGTTTAAATGTGATGTCGAAGGGCCTTTGTTTAAGCCGAGAATGAAAATCAGCAAAGGAAGTTTGCGTTTGAGATGTCAAGTGAAATAGCCTCATGTAGCATCGAAGCGCAGTCAAGGTCAGTTTCTTCTATGCGATTTAGGCTTTGGACTTTTTTTTTTTTTTTCCTCCAGACCGTTTGAAGGAGCAGCTAGAACTTCAGGGACCTGTTGTATGGTTTAATCCGACACCCTCCTCCCAGCCTTCCTTTCTCTCTGCTGCTCTCCTCCTCTTCCTTTTCCTCCTCTGTATCTTCCTCTGAAGATGAAAGATGCAGAGAAAGAGAGCGAGAGAGATTAATCACTTGCCATGCCATTTGATCTGGCAGTGAAACAAGATCAATAGACTTGGGGGGGGGGAAAACATAAGCAAAAGTTAACCAGCACAGGGAGCGGAGAGAGACGGGTGGAGAGGTTAAAAGCGACGGCTCGTTCTCGTAACTGGGAGAGAAATATTAGCTGAGGCAATTTCTTATTGTCAGATAAGCTTTACTGGTGCAGAATAACAATAGGCTTTCTTAACGCTCAGCCAACATCCTCAGCCATTGTTTGCAATCAATATTGATTTAACTAGAATTGATTCAGCAGCACTACTGTAGAATTCGCATAATTCCATCGCTACAAAAGATAAAATTATATAAGAAATGGACTAAATCAAAATGGATGTAGTAGGCCTTTTATTCTTGAGTAGTCTCAGCTCCTGATACGAAATACTCAGCCTGCTGAATGATAAGGAAAACAGTGTTGCCATGCTATTTACATCTGAATCGACCTCCAATCCAATGCAGGTCCCAACCAGTCAGCAGAAGGAAGGGATCTATGATGTCCCCAAACGCCATTTCATGACTGTAGGTGTTCTTTTATTTTTATTATTTGTTTCTATACACCTCCACCTTCAAACCTCTCTTTAGGATCCTCGTGAAGACAATCTGATAGCCGATTGGTCGACCGTGGTCATGACATGTCTGTAATTTCACAGGACATTAGCGAGGCCAGCTGCAAAATCGGATGGCGGTTCTGGCCAGATGGTCCAGACAAAATCACCATGCCGTTTGTCTGGTCCAGTTAACTGGATATTTAAATACAGGGGGAGTCAGTTCCATCTTCCTTTTAGAGGATGACAATGTGAGGTTTGTCGGTGGGGTGTTGGTGCTTTGAGTTGCATGCGGTGTAGCCATTTAGTTTTCACGTAGTCCGCCATCAAGCTGCCCCTTAATGAGAAGCCCTTCATTTAAAAAAAAAAACACTGAAGGCATTTTTCTCCCGACCCATTCAAACAACAAAAATAATTCCATTTCATCCATCATGCAGCGATAACCTCTCCAATTGCTCAGAAAAGCATTTCTCCTAGTTGGCTAAATCAGAAAAGTCCGAGCACAGTGCTTCTCTCTCTCACCACTGTTGTTGTGCTTGTTGCTCAGCTTTATCAAACAGATAACCTGCCCCGGCCCCTCACTATCTCACTCATACAGCCCCATGCTAGTATAAGTAGCAGCGCCTCCATATCTCTAAGTGTTACTGCTTGTCTGTTCATTCAGTCGGAGCTTTTCCAGAGCCAAGAGCTCCCCTGATGTGTGTCAGTGCCTGCAGGGAGAGACCTCAGTGCACACTTGTTTACTTCTCTCCAAACTCAGAGCCATTCCGAGAGCCCTCGGTGGTCAAAAAGTGCAAACTGTGAGCTCCGTTATGTCAAAGAGGACATAAAAGACCTGTTTGCAGCCACACTGATTGCTGGGATGTCTCCCATGTCTTTCTTTCTTTCTGTTCTGGGATTGTTTTGTTTCCACATGCAGCGCCTTATTTACAGCATGCAAATCCTTGTGTTTTCTGTGCTTTTGTGATGATTCATTGTCTGCTTATGCATGGCCCCAGATACATTTCATGCAACGTAGCTCTTCAATAGCTTCCATAATAGCCGTACGCCCGACCCCACCGCCCCCACCCTCCGCGAGGGTCATCTCCACTCATAATGTGGCCTCTTTGTCAAAGTCGCGTGTTTCCAGGAGTTTCTTCCCTCATCCACTCTTCTGTCTCGAGTAGATCTGCTCACACGGTAGCATCAGCATTCAAAATCAGGTCAGACTCTCACAGGACGCATTTGATTGGCTGACACTAGAATATCTAATCAGGGCCTGTTTTATGGAACTCAATAGCCCTTTACCCACTCAATTATAGCGAGCCATGAAAAGGCCCATTCAAGATCCATTTTCTGATAATGGAACAAAGGCATAGTCGTTTCTTTTCCATGCACAGCACAAATGCCCGAGTGAATGGCTGTCTCACCCCGTACCCACCCACCGACTCCACCACCACCGTGGTCTATGTGGTGATGAATTCAAGAATGTATGACTATTGAATTTCAATTTCATGATGTGTCACTGTACCTTTTGCTATCTGTCCCTTGGTTCGTTTCACAGAATATCAACCACTTCGATCTTTTCGGAGACATGTCCACTCCTCCCTCGGTAGGTACTGCCAACACAGAAGCAAACATCCTGTCGTCATACATGTTGACAAAAAACTTTTTTTCCAATGTTATGTATGAGAAAACAAGTGATCTGATTAGAATTAGTGGTAAATACCGAAATGTTTCTGTACCTCCTTCCCAGCCACATTCTGTTCTAATCAACAATGCTGGTGTGCTATCAAACTGTAAACTTCAAATATCAAGAGTAAGAAAGCGAGCACTTTCTGATGAGCCTCTGTATAGCGCTTATATCTGGGTGTACTGCTGCATTAACGACAAATAAGATGACTTCTGATTGACTTTGATGAAGTTATCATCCGTGCCATGTCCTCTCAGATGCCCCCTTCTCCTGCCAACACACTGGACCCGAGCAGGAGCAGCCGCCAGCAGCAGCAGCAACAACCTAATCCTGCCGAGATGTATGCCCCCTTCAGCCCGACCTCTGTGCCATCGGGTGAGTTGCCTAGACTGAAACAAAATTGCTGTGTTGATTTTGTGCAACTACTTACAAATTTGTAATTTCAAGGCAACATTTTTTGCAATGTATAATGTGTAAATCTCCGCTGGTACTGGCGCCAAACCTTGAACAGAAAGTGTTTTTCATTGTTTTTATAATGTATTAATGCTGGAATTGAATGCGAGCACTGACTCTGATACTAGAGTCACCGATTTACCTTTAATAAGCAACATTATTAATTCTCATCCATGGTGACAAAATCTATAAATTAGGCCGATAGATATTTGCTAAGTGTTTTCACAGCTGATGATCATTTTTGTTAAATGAATTGGACTAATGGTCTTCTGGAAATAAAACAGGAAAGCTGCACGTGCAATTCTGTATTTCTTTCCGACTCAATTTGATTTACCGAGGCAATTTAGCAAGTTGTGACATAAATGTTCCCCTTTTATCCAGCTGTAATGTGCATCATTTCCTTTTCTCATTGCCTCACCAGGTTATATGACCATGGGCCCCGTGCAGGCGTCCCAGTGGGCCCAGCAGCCGTTTCCTGGCCAGGCTCAGACACTAGCCTTCCCCGTGCAGGGGCCCCTGCAAGTGGCCCAAGTCCTGCCCGGAGGTCAGCCCCTCATCTGGAGCCAGGCCAACATTTTCCGAGCCACCCAGCAGCAATGGGCAGCCATGGCAGCGTACATGCCGGCCCAGACTGTGGGAGTGGGGGGCCATGCCATCCCAGCCGCCATGCTTCAAGGCTTGGTACCCATTACCACGGTGTGCCCCCAAGCCTGCGACCTGTCAGCCCCCTCCTCGGCCATCACCAGCCCGCAGCATACGGCTGACCCCGGTCTGCTTCAGAGGCAGCTAAGCCTGGGAAAAGACGGCCTGGCCATGGACTTGGATGCAGGGGAGGGCCCGTCGACATCAGGGATGGGGCCCGGTGGGGTTTCAGTGAGCAGGTGTGCGACCCCAGGTTTCGTGGGCGGATCCGAAACACTGGTCTGCAGTCAGCCGATGTCGCCCCCTGCTGCCGCCGCACTGGAAGACGAAGGCAGTGACCTTGATCTGTCTCGGATGACCTTGAGTCCTGGTACATCTACATCGCCTTCTACTGAATCACGTGAGTGTTCACGATTATTACGCTTACATAATAAATCAACATCCACTGGTAAAAATGGAGCAGCGTTTAATTTTTTAACCACAGGCACTGATAGAAAACTTATTATTATGTCAAATCTATGCTGAGTTTGTTTGCTTGTTGCCCTTTTTGTCATTGTTTGTCCCAAGACCCAGCAAACCTTTGGCAAGATATTTGTTTACTCATTAGCACGCAGTGAGGTTAAATTCACTTGGAGGGGAAAAAAAAGCAAAGATGACATGTTGTAAAGGCCATGCAATGGTCCACTTGCAGATGTAATTTACAAGCCAACTCGTTCTCGAATGAAGCTCTATTCTAACCTTTCCAACTTTTAATGTCACCCAACGAAGGACTAAAATACCACCTAAAAATTCACTTTGCTCTTTTGGAAAACGTTACACACATATATAGTCATTTTAAACTCACACGTCTTAATTTGACTTTGATTAATGTATCTTGATCAGGTCTATTGGGGAAAAACATGCTTGCAATCTGCTCTATTATTCAGCATTTTTGTTATGCACTGATTCGGCATCATATTTTGGAAATCCCTGTTCTATCCCAACCCCTCATTTTTTTTGTCACGTCGACCTCTGCGCCCTCAGGTAAAAAACTGTTCTGGTTGAAAAACTGCATCTTTTTCCTCCAATTAATACATAAAAGGGAGCAGGTGTTTTTTTATGACGTACTTCTGCTTGAATCCAATTAACTTCTGTGTTATTATGTGTCGTCCCTGAAGGACTATGCTTCGTATTCATATGCATAAGTGAGAAAAAGTACAGAAACTTGATTTTCCCATTTATAAAGTATTTCTATTTACTCTTACGTGGCCTTGAATTGGAGGGAGCAGCAATTTGACTTTATGCTTAACCATCGCAACCGCTTGTAAATGCTTTGCACTTTCATTGTGTTTCTTCAATTAAAAACACTTTCATTTTACAGCATCCACTCCAGCTCCTCAACAGAGCTCTTCATCCGATTGCCCCCCCTGCCAAGTGAGCACCATCCCTACAGACCAACCCCATGTCGAGCCCGAGAGTGACTCCAACCATGTCAACAAGGAGCAATCGGTAAAGCTCCAAACCCTGTGGGACACACATCTGTCAATAAAACACAGGGATTTGATTTACGTTATGTTCCGATCCGTCATCCGCTGTTTTATATTACCAAATAGAATATTATGTGATTAATATGGCCAAGTAGCTTTGAACAAATTGAAAAAAAAAATCATGCCTGTTCATCAGGCAAAGTTCAAATAATTTTTTAAATATTCTTCATGCAACAACATATCACTCTTGCGATTTTCAAAATGTTCAAGTGGATAAATATGTAACCTTCTCTTTCATAGGACTCTGCTGTCGCAAGGCCAACCTCTCCATTGCCCGGTGGAGCCAGTGATCCATCTGAGGATCAGGGGTGTCCACAGGAAGACAGCTAGAGAACAGAAGAATGGGTATTTCATCATTCTTGATATATCTTCCAAACGCTTCCCTTTGTGTCCTTTATATCCTGCTCTTTTCATCTCCCGTTAATTAGTTGCTCACTTTCTTTATTAGCCTTATGTTCTACATTCCTCTTTTTTGTATGTTTTTTTCTTCACGGATGACTGTTTTGTTAGCAGTCCATAATGCCTCCCTGCATTCTGTCTTTTGCTTGATAAAGAAAGGCACGTTGTCGCCATCTAACGGTCAGATTTGTAATGACATTGAGCGTTAAAACACTACTCTTCTCTAGGAAACAGAGGCTGTGAAGGTCAAAACAGAAGCTTGAAAGAACTAAAAGAAAAGGGATATGTATGGCTATGAACATTTCGGATGGATTACAAAAAAACTTGACTTTTTTTGTTTTCTTTTGTTATTGTTTTAAGCTAGTTGTCAAACTAGTTGGCCGCATAATGAACTCCTTCAACATGGTGAGGACTATCATCCAATCAAGTAACCTTTCAGCCAGGAAGTGACCTTTCATCTTTGCCCCGAAAGTGCAGCGGGCGGCAAACTGCACTTATGTCTGTGAGGATGACTCAAGCGGCTGTGATGATGTTGCTCACTAATAAATATTTTTTTCAAGAGGAGCAGCATCCTTAATGTTTGACCTTCACTCTGTGGACCGCCACCAGCAAAAGACTGTGAAAAGAACTGTGAGCTGATGGATGATGTTTTCAATGGTGTCACCATGTCAATCCATTCAACCATTTGCATGAGCAAACTTCATGTGGATTTAGCAGGCTCGGCTGTGGAGAAAGAGGAGTGTTTGCGACTTTCTTTCAGGTCTGATACCATTTGTGTTAATTTTAATTAGTCAAGACAGTTCTTTGATGACATACAGCTCTTGGCTGGTGACAACAAATCAGCAAAAAATGCATTCATGTACAAATCAAATTTGCCAAACTCTTCTTTTTGTACAAAAAAAAAACTATTAAAAATTGGCCTAGCGCCCAGTCGTTAGCCTCTGTGCCATAAAATAGTGCTCTTGGATGCACCTCAGCCTTTGACATCTGGGTGTTTGGTTTTGCTCTTTTTCTGCCATTTTTCTTTTTTTTTTTTCTGGAAAAATGTCTTTGTTTATGTTTGGTTGGTGAGATATGAACTGTGAATCTGTGTTACATGCTCGATCAAAATAAGGCCTGCTGTACTTTTCTCGCTCGAAAAAGGGGTCCTGCACTTGAAGAAAAACAATGGCAAAAGTCCACAGGTCTCCTCTTAAAAGGTCGCAGGCCTTTTTTTCTGGTAAATACATGACTGACTCCTATACATCTCTTTGTTGTTTTCATCTTCTGCTTTTTGGGAACACTGTATGTCCACCCCACTGAATCAAACCGCTGAAAGAATTTTATTTATGTCGATCAATGAAAATATCACTATAAATTGCTAGAGTTACAATTTAAAACTGTACCCCCTGCTTGTGTAAGAAAACATGAAATAGTCCAAAATATTTTGTAAATTTTATTTATGGATTTATGAAATATGAAAAAGAGAAGGAAAAAAAAGGGACTTTTGTACATCTATTCCCCCATACACTGTACCTGTGCCACTGTTAAGTCACAAATAAAATATCATGTGATTGCCAAATCATTTTTTTTTTTTGCTTTTTCTTTCTCTATCACTTTTCATGGCAGTAGAACAGCCCTGATAACATTTACAGTGTGAGCTGTCTTTTTTAGCCTTGATCGAATCTAAGACATTTGTATTTCGATTTTGCTGGAAGAAGTGCCTGGCAGAGTGACAATTTGGCGTCAGGATGTCAATATGAACTTTTTGTCTGCTCAGACCACATCTAACACTTGCACGGAACAGACATCTGGTCAATGAGATGAATTCTATTCCTAAATATGTCAAGAGTAGGGATGAAACTCACTGAATGTAATCTATTTGTTAAGTATTCCACTGTGCGACACAGCTTTAGGAAAGGTGGTACACGAATGATCAGTGGTGAAGACTTTATGACACAGATTTGCTTGGTGGTCAGCAATTAAATGCAATGGAAGGAGCTACTTTGACTGGCCATGAGTGTAATTGGCTGTGATCACTCCCTCAACGGCGCCCCCCTCCATTTACCAAAGTGTTGTCAAACTCAAGGCCCAGGGGCCAGATCTAGAATGCTAATTCATGCATGTCAACTGTCTCTTACTGTGTGGCCACTGTGCTAACCAGTCGGGCCACCGTGCTGCCCTTGTGAAGCTTAATGTTTTTTTTAATATTATGTGGAAGCGATGAAACAGTGATATGGTTTCACCATCATAACGGTTCAACATCATTGCCCGCCACAAAAAAACGAGTTTGACACCTTGCACTCGGAGATCTGCCGTCTCATATTCAGAATTACCAGCATCAGAGCCAACCCACCTCTGCCATTCGAGTTTATGCAACACATTGCGCGGAATTTATGATGGATACAAAAATAGTGTTAAAAGGAACTCCATTGTAATCTGTATTTACGAACGTGTTTACTCTAAATGATTTATTTGGTTGTTAGTAGCATAACTACAAAATCAAATTTTCCCAAATTATTTTCAATTTATTAAATTTTATCAATTTTATTTGCGCATCCGATGACATGATTTAGGCTGTCTGAAAACAGTCATTTTTGATGAAAAACAATAACAATGATAATACAACAATGAATAAGGATACAAATAATGCATACATTGAATTATTTAAATACCAAGTGTTTGTTTACCAATTTATATCTTCCCAAAAAGTCTTTGTTGAATTACCTGTTTAAATGTCCTTTAGTGTTGCTTTATTATTTGCTTGAAAACTGTTTGTTTGATTTTTTTTTCCTATCATATACAATTTTTGTTGTTGAATTTCGGAGCTAATTAACTAAGATGCTTTGAAGTGAAAACGCCAAGGGCTGATGATAATTATTAGTTGACATGTGGCACGCAGCTCTATGGGATTTAGCAAGTGACTGCATTAGTGTTAGCTCACTGAGTAAACAAAGAGTCACGGGATTGCGTCATTCTGTAAAACAAGTGAGGCTAAACAAAGTTTAAAGGCCAATCGTAATATCAATAAACATTTGTCACAGGAATGTACTTCCTTACAAAATCATGTTTATTCCACCATTGCTCATTTTAATCCAGAGTGCATAATGTCTGTTTGTCTTTGATTCAAACAGCATTGACAGAAAGTATACAAAGGAAAGTAGGTAGTATTGAACATGTTAGTTTGGTAAAATCATTGCATTTGTGAACATTTTTGCACATTCTTCATTCAATGAAACTTAGTAATACAGTTGTCTAACACAACCAGGCCGTGTGACCCAGGGTCACTCTCCTTGTAGGTACTGAGGTGTTGTGAACTTTTCCATTGTGCTCCACCTTTTTGTCTGGTGGTGAGCAGCGTGTTTACTTAGAGCTTAGCATTAACATCTCGACGTTCCCTAGCTGTCACAACATCCCATTATGTTTTCTGCATGTGTACTCTCTTTGCACCGCTGTCTCCTCACATCTACACTCATCTTGTTGCTTTCAAGGTAAGATGCTTTCAACTTGATAGAGCGGATGGGCATTTTCATTTGTTTATGCAGATTACCAAAGATTTTGCATGCAGGCATACTGTTATGTAAAATACAAATGTCTGAACACTCAGGAAGCTACTCCATGAAATTATATATAAATACAGTATATATATATATATATATATGTCACCATAAAACCTTTAACACACTGTACACATATTTTATATATCACAATAGAGTTGATGCCACATCAGCCGGCATTGAGAATCCGAGAGGCCGTGAAGCTCGATCAGTTGGTGGCCAGGCACTGGTTTCGCCAATAGATTGTGTACTGTCAGAGTGGAGTCCATGGTCACGCTGTGATGTTTGTCAGGGAAAACGAGTAAGTACAAATATCACACAATGATAAGCAATGGGACTGAATTGCATTATAATCTCAATTTTGTTTAACACTGCTATCAATACTGCTAGTCATGTAGAAATGCACTGTCACACGATGAACTAATCATTAAAAAAAATTCCGTAATTAATTGCAATTAATTACATTTTTCAACTAGTTTTTGTGAAGCTTGTAACAGATATTTACTTGAATAATATCTGGATTGATGTAAAATCACCAAATATGAAGTATATTTTAATTCACAGACTGTTCTAATGGCTTTCTTTGTTCTTTGAATACAATCAAAACTGAGTCATCTTTACAGTCATTTTTCTTAGAAACAAATCTCCAAACTTTTACTGTACATTTAGTTCTTCCCACAAGCACCACACTTCAGCAGTTTTGGTTTGCAAGGCACAGTAGCAACTTGAGCTGGGTATTTTTGTCTGACATGATGTGCTAAAGATGTACAGCTAATATGGTACAGTATTTGGAATTGGCTTTGCAAAGTATGCAATTTATTTTTGGCTCTAATATGTAAGAAGCTGAATTAAGCAATTAACATCTTTAAAGGCTAAAATTAGCATATTCATGTTCACACTCTTTGTTTGCACAACTTTTCTATCATTCCCAGAAATTCATACAATACATGTATCAAAATTGTCTAATCCCATGGCCTAACAATATTACATATCACAAAAGTAGATGATCTGGCGACACCATGAAAATTTCATGACTAATAAATCACATCCATTAAAAAAAATTGTGAGTCCTCTTGAACAATAATAAAAGTGAAAATGGTTTATATTATTAAAAGTTACATTACATAGAGACACCAGATTTAGACAAATCAATAATTTAGATCAACTTATATGTTTTGTACCGCTCCACTCCATTTTTCCCCTTTTAAAAGGGGCCAGATTAAAAGCTTTGACATGACAAGGTGAAAACAGCCCACTAATGCGATTTCAGCTGTTATGGAACCCTGGAGCCCACTTTAAGAGCTCCTCTGCTACCTCTGCAAAGGATTTTCCTGTCTTTCTCTAACTGTGTTTCACTCCCTCTCTGTCTCTGTGCAACAAAGTACCGCTATGCCAAATTGAGCCAGCCATCACAGTTTGGAGGGGAGCCGTGCCATTTTCATGGCAGGGAGGAGGAAGGCTGTGAGGTTCCCGCACGTTACACCTGTAACAACATTCCACTCTGTGAAGGTTTCCTTTGCAGCCAAACAGGCAGGTCACACGAACCGTCCAGTCCCTTTCTGAGCCTTTCACTCCCATTAAATGTGGTCTTTAGTTTGACCTAATTTTGGCCTATGACATGTGGTAGACTTAAGTTAATAAAGAAAAAACACATCTCACTATAAAGAAATAGAACAAGGTGATATTTTTCAAGCCAATCTGCAAAGAAAATATTCTAAATAAATAAATAAATACACAAACAAATAAATATAAAAAGCAATGCTAGTGAAAATATGTTCCTCTTGTATATCTTATTGCATTCTGTGATTAATAAAAACAAACTAAAAAAAAAAAAGAAATACTACATAATTTTGGGGGACTGCATCTAAATGGAAAAAAAATGAAACAAAAATATTACTGAAGCAACAATACAGCAGAGTGAACAAGTGGTTCAAATGCCTACTCACAGTTGAGGTCTCGGGATCAAATATCAGATTTAGAACCTCCTGGGTCGTGTTTGCATGCTCTCCTTCTTTTGTTGCTTCTTTATGACACCCGTTCACTCATAGCATTCTAGTTAGGCTCACTCAAGACTCCAGTGTGAATGCAGTGTGAATATTTTCGACGAGCAAAATAACAGCAGCAATACCCACCTGGGCAAGACTGAGTGAAGTGAGCTGATTGGTAGATGCAAGGAAAAGAGCTGAAGAGAACAGAAGAGAACAAACTAAACCTAACATAAGCAACAAAAGAACGACGCATCATGAAATATAGTACATATATAAAAAATGTGAATGTCAATATTTTTTGGGGAATAATAAAATGTTTTAAGTAGAACAGACTTAGATATTGAATCTCAATTTCCTCAACTAAAAAGCTGAAAGTCCTGTTGTAATATACAGTAAAATTATACAAGTGTACTTGACTTCTCTCGTGACTTCACTGGAGGTTGTTCCGGGACAATCGGATAAAAGAAATGCTACGTATTTGTAATGCCGAAGCAATTCCGTAACATGCTCTCCCGGCAGGTCGCTGTATCCCAAGAACGCTGCAGTGTAACGGGGAGGATGACTGTGGTGACATGTCAGACGAAGCAGGATGTGGGAGGAGTCAGAAACCCTGCAGATATGAGGCTGAGGAGTACTGGGGCATTGAGAACCTTGCCATGGGGTCAGTACACTCCTTCCAAGTGTCATATTCCTCAGACATAAACATCTTGGTCAACTTTTTTTCTCTTTCATTTTTCTTTAGAATCAACATTTTGAATAGCAATCTGCAGGGAGTGATTCTCGATAACAGATACTATGCCGGAGGTTGTTTGCCTCACTACATCCAGGATGTTCGCTTCAGGAAGCCTTACAACTTGCAGCAGTACACTCTGCAGGTACAACAAAGCCAGCAATCAATACCTAAGAATTAAGTATGAATTGTTGTAAGTAATCGTATTTATGAGCGTCTTCTTCTGACCTTCTGACCAGTCTGTTGATAATATCCAATAAACTACCATAATGGAAACATTTCTTCATAGACAAAAGGCTCTTACGATTTCAACCTTGAGGCTTTTGAGACGTACTCCGACTACATGGATCACACCATTAAAGAACGGATGACCCAAACCATTGTTTCCTACGGCTTTGGTATTCCCGGCATTGCTGAATTTGGCTACAACCACAACAAAGCCAAATACTCCAAGTGGGTCCAGAAGATTCGTCGAGCCTCTGGCAAAGTGAGGTTTTTTTTTTTTTTTAAATTGCAAAACCATTTAGCATCCTTGCAAGTAAATAATGCAAATCCCAATCATCAGTCTTACAGCTTCATCAAGGCCAAAGCTGAGCTGGAGTTGGCCCAGTATATGCTCAAGTCAGACAACTTGATGCTGAGCACCGAGTTCCTGCAACACCTTCGCTCCTTGCCTCAATCTTATGTTTACGGCGAATACAGGCAGATCTACAGAGACTACGGTACACATTACATCACAGAGGCCACCATCGGAGGGGAGTATGAGCACACCATCATCCTGGACAAAGAAAAGCTTGAGAAGACAGGTAATGGAGGCTTGAGGTCACCACAAATCAACTCATGTGAAGCTTCAGAACTGGAATCCTCCAGTCACTGATCAAAATCCGGAGAGAGCAAGAAAAGTCAAAGTCCCTGACCGAGTCTTTGTTGCTCTAGATTATTCTTTGACAGACTACAAATCATGTACGCAATCAGGACTTAGGGTTGGCGCCAATATATATGGCGTTTACGTGTCTGTGGGCTATCAAGGTGGATCCTGTGACGGTCTCCTCAATGAGATGGGAGGTAAACTGTAATGCAAACACACGCGACACTTTGGGCCAAATTCACAAAGAATGAACTGCTGCCACTTGGAGCACCTTGAATTGCATCAGTTAGCTCTAAGCATCCAACTGCGTGTGGCTATTAGCGTTGGTGTTAGTATACAATGTAATAACACCGGCGCACAGAGACACATTTTGCTTGGCAGCGCAGTTAGTGAAGCCTTTCACCACATGTGCGTGATTTGCAAATTAGCTGCTATGCGTTTGCTCAATTTTTACCGGTTAACGCCACGCATAGAGCATGCAACATTTTGGAAATTTGGCCTTTTGTGTTTAGAAATCTACAGTGAATTCACATTCAGATCAACTGTATTGTTCCAGAGGACACCTCGGATGGTAGCATGGTGGAGGACACTGTGGCGGTTGTCAGGGGCGGAAGCAGTGAATCCGTCACTGCTTTGGTATCTCAGAAGCTTCCGTCGCCTCAACTGATGAAATTGTGGGGCGAGGGAGTGCGCTTCAACCCGGACTTCCTTCGCAGAACGGTATAACACTGTTTATTCACAATTTACTCCCAACACTTTTTTGAATGGTGCCCTGTGACTGGCTGGCGACCAGTTCCAGGTGTAGTGCGCCTTTCGCCCGTACTCAGCTGGGGTAGGCTCCAGCACCCTCCCGCGACCCTGTACAGGATAAGCGGTGTGGATAATGACATGACATGACTTTTGAATGGCAAACTGCCTCTTTTCTTTGACTACTAATTGGAGAATATTTGCCAGACGTAGTTAAGTCACACAGGCATGAAGAGGCCACATACACTACTTGGCAGCATTTTCTATTCTGAGGAATTTCCACTAAAGATGGATAAGCCTGTATTCTGAGTTTACATCTTTATTTTGAGATTCCAAAACCTGACCCCATGCAATACTACTTTTTTTCTCAACAAATGCCACTGTGTTCAACTGGAACCCATCTTTCAGTTTTACAGCAGCATATATAATCTTGCATTTTCATTATGGCAGTATCTGTGGATTGTAGACTTCCTAAACTAGACTCGACACATTTAGAGAAAAAAAAATGTCTCATGTTAACAAAATTGGCATAGTACCTCAAGGCAAAGCAGCTGGCTTGATCAGAGCCAAGTTTGGGAGTAAACAGCAAACAACGCCAAATGGAAAATGTTCCAAATGAAGACACAGTCAAGGTTCAGTTGATGAAGCGTTCACAGTTGTCTCCCATTCCAAGAGTCTGCATTTGCTCATCAGACTCGTCCTCTGTATGAGCTGATCACCTCCAGAGACTTCACCCATGACGTCATCTTGAAGAGAAATCTGAAACGGGCCCTGTTCGAGTACTTGGAAGAGGCCAGCTCTTGTCGATGTGCTCCCTGCCGCAATAATGGAGTGGCTGTACTAAGAGGTATTTCATATTGGTCGTCATCTATTGAGCTGTATCTAACAATTGATGCTGCATGAGGCATGGTTCAAGTGAAAAAAAAAATTCCAAAGTGGTTCTACACCTCTGCAATCTCGATAATAAACATATTGTAATACTGACACCAGTATTGCATTGCCTATGTAAAATCAAACAACTCATCCTAATAAGTCGACAAATACATTATTTGTTGCCAGTGATTTGGGATCGAATTCGAAAATGACATCATTGAAATTCTCAACAGGCACCAGATGTGACTGTGTGTGTCCTGTTGGCTACAGCGGCCGCGGCTGTGAGGTCACACGCAGACAAAAAGGTTAGTACATACTAAATGAGGAGTGTTTCTCTTGAGGTTGGTGACAGCGTGAGACATGTTATCATTTGACAGACGTCGCCATCGATGGCAGCTGGAGCTGCTGGGGATCGTGGTCCTCCTGCAGTGGAAGAACAAAGACGAGGAGTCGCCAGTGTAACAACCCGGCACCCAGCAACGAAGGCCTGCCATGCAGAGGCTTGCAGCAGGAGTCCACAGAATGTTTTTAAAATCGCTCAACTTGCACAGATCTATTAAATCACCATGTGAGAATGCTGTTTAATTTCTTTTTTGCTTTATCTGCGCTTTGAACCCTGCGGCTTTAAATATGATGCGGTTCATTTATGGATTTTATTCATTCATGGATGACCTTAATACCGTCAATACATTGACTGATAATCTCGTCATATCTTGACCAATGAAATTGCACAGTGAAACAATAAGATTGTCTGAGGTGGCGCTCAGGGGCGGGTAAACTTTTTGATTGATGGGCCACAATGGGTTAAAAAATTTGACTGAGGGGGCAAATGGATGTAGTGTTTTGGTTACCTCACCTCGTTGGAGAAAAAAAATACATTTAATTTTAAATGAAAGTGAACAAAAACATTACAAAAAATATGTATGTCTTTGACACAACACAGTATTTAGAAAATAAAACTGTAAGAAGGTTTATTCATTTAAGTTTTTTCAAGTTCGGCGGGCCGGAATAAAACGTTTAACGGGCCGCATGTGGTTCCCGGGCCATTGTTTGCAGAGCCTTGTATTCCGATTTGAATAAAACCGAATGGCCAAACGGAATGAAAATGCTGTTTGCATGTGATGCGATCTTATCCCACCTGTCGTTTACATGCGCCACTTCTACTACATTAGCAAAACAGCTAACGTGTTACATCACATGATCTATCAAGATGGACTTCATTTGTCTTTTTAGCACAGCAGTGGTGATTGTGTTATTCTATAATGCACTTGTGGGGATTCCTTGTCAAATTTATCTTTCCTGTGTACTCAAACAATTTTCGTCTTACGTACTCAATCCTCAAACAGTTGTGAGGAGCTCACTTGTTTTATAGCAAAATGACAAAAAGTGTTTGAACAGCTGCTGTTAATCACAATCCCACTACTTATTTGGCCCACAATGTTGGATTTTGGTAAAATCATGGACAGAATAGGAAAGTTGTGGATATTTTGTTGTGGTTTTCTGTGAAAATAAATAATCATTTACATCCGGCTGTCACCAAAACAGGTCCAGGATGACCCATGGCATGTTTACATTTTATGTCTGTGTCTGTTTGTGTTCCACATTACACAAAAAAAAAAGCAGATCACAAGTATGTAGGCGTCCAAGGAGAGATGTCATAGTGAAGGAGAACTAAAGCAAAGAGCTGCACTACTTGAAGTAGAGGGTGGGTTTAGTCTTGCTCAATAGCACCTCAACAGTACTCTGGAAACCGATGAGGGAAATCACAATTAAAAATGGTTTGATTCAGGAAAGTCAACTTCTTTCACAAAAATAATAATAATGATAATAAAATGTGTGATTTGCAGAATTATTCATTTTATTTGAAACTTTTCAAGTGAGGCCTTTTCCACAATTACATATAGAGCACGTTCCTTCAACAATGCTGCGACTGAGAGGAGGAGCCTAGGCACGTAGCTCCGCCTCCTTCAGGTGGCGGATTATTACAAGCCCTACTACGCTGTTTCCTCCCTGATGTACATGCAGACCAAACTCCCCAGCAGGACCATGATCCATCCGTTCCTGTTCCTGTTGACAGGATACAAGTATCCATCCAGTCATAATGTCCACATTTTGCAAGATCACAGTTAAGTAATCGTATTTTTAACATGAATATAACAGAGTAAAATCATTCAAACCGCGCTGCTTCTTATTGTCTCACCAGATCGTCGCGTGTCCTCACAGGCTTCTCCTTGGTAGCCTGGTTTACAAATGCAGCCGCAGGATGTACCAGTGAGCACAGGGATCCCATTATGCCTGCAGGGGGCGCAACGACAAGAGCTGAACTGCTGCAGATACTCTTCCAGTCCCCTCTGGAGGTTGGCCAGCCTGGCTCCAACGTGATCTGATGCTGTGCTGAGACGCACAAGCTCATAGATTGGCATGATCTGGCTCAATGTGGTGGAGGCAAAGCAGAGAAAGCAGATGTTTCATTACATCAAGTGTAGCATTCTTTTGTTTTGTTTTTTCTTTTTTTTTTTTTGGTCATGAGCCATATCATGAACAAAAGTAATATGGACGCAGAGAAAAAGGTCTCTATGCATCCAGTGACGCAAGTTGGCTCAGAGAAAGCATTTTTCAACAGATATTTCGAGGAGTTAATGCAAAATGTCGGGGTCTCACCTCCTGTTCAACAACCGCTGGGTTGTACTTAAGGCTTGCCCCCCACTTACGATAGGTGTCAGGATCTCTGATGACCAGCAAGCCACTGCTGGTGTCTGTGTAACCCCCCTTCACCAACGTAATAACGTCCTTAATTACAGCAGAACCTTTGTCTGTGACTTTAGGCAAAAGTAAAACAACAAAATGGAAAAAAAAATTAAGAAAGGTCAATAAATGTTTAATAATCCTATGGCAGTTCAATTAAATGAGACAAAGTTTTACGTTTTGAATTGCAAGCAAATGGAACAAGGTGTCACTAATGCACATTTGGGACTACTTTTCCTCTTGGATTCTATCAATAGTCCCATTGCATCCACCTTCTAATTTTATACCTTTGTTTGACTTGCTTACTCACCATGTAATAAGGGTCCACCTTTTTTACATAATTCACCCCCCACAGTGAGATCTGCTTGTCCATAGCTGCCGAATGTACCGCTCAAACCAATAGAGGCACCTAGGCATGAACCAGCCTGTTTCCATTCAAGTTCTGCAAAGTAATACATAATGATAAAAAGGCACACTAAATAGTTGACTTCAAACAAGAAAGCCAACCCTACTTGATTCAGCCATGGATGTTTTGTTGACGACCACCACATATTCCAGCGTTCCTCCCATTGCTCCCTCAGTGACATAGTGGGTGCCAAATGAGTTGAAGAAGCGAGAATACAAGCCAAAATCATATTGCTCCGGGAGTTCCATAAGTGACAGGTAGAAATCCTCATGCAGCATCAGCCTATTACTTCTCATCTTGAAGTGAGCTGTTTCCACTTTGGACCAAAGCCTGATAAAACCAAGGTCCTGACAGGAAAGATTAATCATATGTGACATTGTAGGAGTATGTTTGAAGATAACAAGGCTTTTTTCCACCTTCAGAATTAAACCATTTGCTACAGCTAAGCATACATTGACAAAACATTCAAGGACAATTTCAAGTCTTCAGTTGGTGTTGATGTTTTTGAAATGTGGGAGGAAACCGGAGTGCTTAAAAAAAAAGTCCACGCAAGAAGGATAACATACAAAATAAACACAGGAAGGGCTCGTCAGATTCAAACCATCAGCCTCAGACGTTCTCAGTCAGACCTGTGAGGCAGATGTGCTCGCCACTGTGCCCATAGCAGAAATTGATATACATGTTTATTCGGTGGAGCAAGAAGTAGCTATTGTTTGGGTCGCCATGGCAATCACAAAGATGTAATTCTCTTTATTAGAAAGCAGTGTGCCATGCAAACGATGGTGAACTTGTGTTTAAGATTAAATTTCTATCGACAATGGAACAAATGTAATTATTCTCAAAGAGTAGACATGCCAGCTGTTTTAATTACCTATCTATTTTTCCCATAGGAAATAATCAAAGATTAATTAATTAAATCCATGCTCAACTTGTCACCATTATAAAATGTTGATTAACTGCACATGCAATATTTTGAGTGCAGAAAAATAAAACTATAGTATTTGCAAATACCTGACAGACACATATATTGTGAGGTTTTCGAGCTTGATGTTTTGACTGATTTTTGAGGCATATTTTTTTTCTTTTTTGGGCATTTTGAATCAGGAGATTCAACTGTGTATATATGCTGTCATCGGACGTAAACCTTTTGCCATTATTATAATTATTATTATTTTCATCATTATTTATTTTCAAATCAATTTAATACTGGTCAGTCCCCATATGACAAACGACAACCCAATGTAAAATGTTGAATTTGGCTTTCTTTTTTTGCCCAACACCAGTGATTATAATATAGTAATAATTAAGATAGTGCTTGTTTGTACATGTTGATTTGTAACACACTGGATATAACAGTACCTGGCTTTTATGCTGTGATATATTCCTTAGAAACTCCGACTCCTTACTTTCACTCAGTCCCACTTGCACATAATAGATGCCGACCGAGACGCCGGCATTGGAGGATCGCATAGTTTTCCGTGCGTTTAACAGGCTCACCGCGCTATTGTAATATTCCCGAGTGCCCTCTGAAGTAGCCTCTGCCTGCAAAAGATAAACTTGCATTGCCATGTATCCGCTGAGTCCATCCAGTAACCTGCACACAACAATAAATCACAGTACCACAAAGCGGTAGGTATGGTAATTGAAAGGTTTCCTGTAGTTTTTCTCATCTTCATTGTAGTGCAGGTTTTCACAGAACGAATCATAGGTGAACTTTCTCCAGTCACCGTTATACACATAGTCACATTTTCCTCCAAAGTACTTTGGGTCCAGCACGCGATCCACAAATTCTCCAGTCAAAGCGTTGTAGCTGAAACAAGTTACAACACATGTTCATTTATGAAGATAGCAGGAAATTATGCCCAAAACAAACAGTTGACTGTATGTTTCAAGTAATTATGTACACGTCGCTAAACCTCCTGTCTGTTTGATTCAAGCTTGCCAAGACCTGTGGAACGCGACTCTTTTAGGAAATGACTGCACATTTTAAGAATCATTATGTTGTGTACACTTCAGCATTTTTCAAAAGATTAACATCTTAATTTGTACTAACTTGGCTATGGTCCTAGAGCTGTAAACAAATTGTAGAAAACAGACTAAAAGACTGGCGTCGATTGTTTTATTTTCTTTGTTAATTTTTTCTTTTTTTTTGTTGAGAGCAAAAATCATGGTTTGATAAGCATCTTAACTCATTTAATGCCAGAATTTTTCACGAGAGGAAACGCCTCAATTCCCGCGTTTTTCTGGATTTTGACTGATTTTGCGAGGCCAACAGAATACTGTGTTCTAATGCTATAAAAACACGGAGTTATGACGCAAAAAAAAAAAAGAAAAAAAAAAGGCTAAGACGTATAAATACGTCTTTGGGAGGCAGGGACTACATTTTTGAAAACATATATTTATGTCTTATGGATTGAATGAGTTAAGTGCTATGTTTCATTTATGTTATTGTAAGACTGTTTACCCCTGAGTGCCACGCTCAGCACCAGGAATGGCGAGGAGGGCGGAGCACTTGTCATTCCTCCGGTTAAAGACTTCACAACCATCTTCATCTGAAAAATCATCACAGTCTACCTCACCATTACAGCGAAGGGATTGGCTGATACAGCGGCCTGCAACATACAAACAAAGGAAAATATGTTTCATTAAACTTGCAAAAAGAAATGTGCTGTGATTGAACCTAAAAATAACACCTTCATAATTATAAGCCATTATGCTGTCTTATAAAAGAGGAAAAACAATAGCGTCTCTGTCAATTCCATGAAAACCACCAAAAAGTTTCACCACAGTATTGTTGGACTGCTTTCGCATCTTCTAACCAATTTGTCTGTAAACATTAACGTAATTAAATATTGATAGAACTTGCCAGTTTCTTTACAGGTGAAGCTCTCCCCACAGTAATCTGGTACCAAACATTCTGCAGTTGATGTTGGACATGCCAGTGTTTCCCACAGCGTCTCAAAACAAGGCGTCCCACCAAATTGTGACGGTTTCTCCAGATATCGGAAACGGAACTGAGACAAATATAGATAAGGAAGAAATAAAGAGGTTGAAACGGATTGATCTACTCGATCGATGTACAATCCTCATTGAGTTCACTTTTAAGATTCATATTCAGTCATTCCATATCTCAAAGAAATTCCCTTGTAGGAGATTACTTGAGCAAGTATTGACCCTCATCCAGACTGACAGTCAACTACAGAAAGTATTTTTTTTTTAAAATGAACAGAAAATTATTACACAATCCAATCAGTCTAAAGCATATTTACAGCAGCACAATCACAACAGAGTATTACATATAAAAGGCAGCGTTATGCCATTAAATCAGAATAAATATTCAACTGTACCTTTTGGTCTGTGCAAGAGTTACATGGTGTCCATGCTGACCAGCGCCCCAGTTTGCAGTTGACAGGTATTGGTTTGTTTACAGCTCTAACCCTCCTAGCAGTAGCACCACTTGTCCTGGAAAAAAAATATTCCCAATTCCATTTTCATTTCCAGGATTCATTAAAATCTCAAAAGAATGCATGCAGTACCTGTTATGTGCTGAAATCCATTGTCTCCTGTACATATTCACATTAACATTGACACTGATTGAAAGATGCAACGTGCACAAACATAGGAGTAAATTAATTACAGTCGCCATGACGGTATGAGGCGAATGTTGAAGATAAAAATGAAATATCATAGAACAAGTGTTGTCATCTTGGTGGTCTTCCTACCAATGCAATCTTGACTAACCACGGTGAATCATTGATAAAGAGTAAACAAAAGCTCTTACAACAGTTGGGAAAGTTTAATCATCTCGCATTAACAACAAACCCCAACAGGAACACAGAGTTCCATATAAGATAAGGTTTAAAACAATGGAAGATTTGTCACATTTGAATCATGTTATTGTGTTCAAAGGCTTATCTGCTTTTAGATTTATTTGTTTGCATGTGATGATCAAGCTACATTTTGAGCCGCTCACATTAGAACCTTCTTTAATGGGAAGTCATTACAGTTTCTTATGTGATTTCATACTGGAATAAATATGTGGAACTCATTGACTGGCAAAAAGTCTGGTTGTCACCCAATCTTTATCTGTTGACCAACAAAGTTAAAGATAATTCATAGGTTTTACCCCTCAAATGAACACATTGTTAAAACATTTAAAAAAAAAGATGTTAAATGCTCCCTCTGTTCTGGGGATACCGAAACAGTGACTCATTTATGCCCTATTTATTGTTCAAACATTTTGGTCTGATATATGTAATTTTATTGCTAACAATATTGCTAAAGATGTTCAGCTGTTTTGGAAGGATATTCTGCTTTGTGTATATGACTTTAAAAGAAATAAGGCAAAGTCCAATGAAACTTTTATTATCAATCTTATACTTTTTAATTTAATTGATTTCCACAGTGAAGTCAAGCAGTACACCAAATAGTTTACCTTGAATATCGGTAATTTTGCACATTTTGATGTTTTTTAAACTCTTATTTCCCCTGGCATTTTAGTGTTTTATTTATTTATTTATTTTGTTGTATTGTTTTTTATTTGGTTGATATTCAAGAATGGTGTTTTGTTTATTCATTGTACTAATACAGCTGGTTGTAAAACTTTTTTTGTAGGATGTGCAAATGTTAATAATTAAAAAATGGAGTTATATGTATATTAGTTATTTTTGTAAAGTTAGAAACGTTATCCTTTTTTATTTATTTTTTATCTGATTAGATAAATGGAAAACAGAATAATGGGTCTGAAACGTGTATGCAGTAAACTTTGTTTTGTATCAACTTGTCAGTAAACTACATGGAAAATGGAAACTAATTCTGCCCTAATAATTAACGTCGCTTTCATACAAATATCGTGAACGCGCACGCAAACAGTGACGTGTATTACGCATGCGCACCACAGCACCCGCACATTCAAATTGTTTGTATTAGCATCGTCGAGGATTAGCATTTATACGTACGTCACCTGAAAGTTGTCTCCAGACTGGAAAACTACGAAAGCAATCGACGTTCAGGTTGCAAACCCGAACAGTGATGAACAAAACGAGCTACAATGGAGGAAGTAAGGAAATACGTGTTTTGTCGGTTTATTTTTCTAAATGCAGAGTTAGTTTCATTACCTGTGCTGTCAAAGGCGAGTTGGCGACCTTCGGCGTGCTTCCTCGGTGCTGGAGTGTCGCGTTAGAATGATTTTTGTTCTGTCAATATGCGCCACTAACAACCATAACTTGACAATTATACCCAAGTCTATTGAAGCACTTACAGAGTTACATGTCACTCAAAATGACATATGAAATGAATTACAGATAAGCTATTGTTTGTTCCTGTGGTTTTAACAGCGGTCAACCCCCAAATTGTGTAAAATCGAGATTGAGTTTGATAAAATGCATTCAACAATTATTAGCATTATACATAAATTCTTTAAAAATAAACATTCTAGATAAAACGTTATTCTGGTCTTGAGGTGCGGGAAATGGTGTTAGAGCAAGCAGTGATATATTCCATTCTTTGTGTTCATGATAAATTATTCTCTTGTTTTTTTTTTTTTTTCAGGAGAATCAAATAAATTTCAAAGCTTTGAGGGCCAAGTTTCAGGAGGAAGCTCTTTTGGCTCAGTCCAAAACCATTCGACCAGCTGTAGCGGAAAAACCCAAAAACCTTCCTCCTGCTGGAGGCCACTGTAGTTCAGTGGTTAGTAGTATCAATATTGCCACAGAAAGCAAGACAACAGTTGTTCCCAGAGTTATCTTTAGAGATGAACTGCGAGCCTCTGGGGGGAAGCGACCAATTTCTTCTCCAGTAAAACCTCTGCAGATCTCCCCCTCTTCTCAGTCCGCTAATGGAGACAGCACAAAAAGGCAGTCCTTCAAAGAACGGCACATGCCTCAGGTGCTTCCTGTCCTGTATTCTAAAGAACAGAAGTTTGAGTCGCAACAAGAACAAGACATGGCGAAAGAAATCCCACAAACAAAAATCAAGAAGAATAATTTGTTCCTTGCTTTAAAGTCTTCTCGAGTGTTAAAGTTTAGCACAGAAAGCGAAGAGGAACCCACATATGCCGAATTGACCACCAGACCTTCTAGTGCACCTGGCGAGTTGGCCTCTGCGGAAAAGCAGACCTCAGATGATGGTGTTTCGCTCCAATGGGACCAATTAAACACAGCTCGGCGTCTCTCCAGTCCCGATGTCTCGGTCTCTCCTCCATTAGTAGAGATGAGTGTTGACTGTGACAATCGCATCATTAGCACCTTGGAGAGGGCCAAGAGGAAGTTCTCCCGCCGACACATATTGATTTCCAACAAATCCAAGAGTCTGCGTTCTCCTGACATTGCAACATCCCTTTCGCCGCCTAAGAACATGGAAAATGTGGAGCCTGACCTCCCTCCGCTTCCACCTCCACCCGTTGGACTCCCACACCTTGCTTGCATTTCTGCCCGACCTTTCTCCAAAGTCAACAACTCTGCCCGAAGTATGTTGCAAACATTGTTCTGTAACTGTATGCCTTTACTTTTTTGATATTTGTATAATTATGAATGTGTGTACAACCCCCCCCCCCCAAAAAAAAAAAAAGAATCTGCATTCATTACGCAGTATCGTCCAGACAAAGTGGAAGGTCCTTCTGTCCCTGCTGAACGCCCTTCTTATTCGGCTCCTCAAAAGAATCCGCTGCCTGACTTGAGGTCACTGGGGCCAAAGCCATTGAAGACTCCCAGACCACCATTCATATCGCTCAAACAGTACCAAAAATCTTCAGTTACTGGTGTGTTAACCTTCTTTTCTTTTTATTTTTCCTCCGGCCTCTATTTCGTCTGGACATCACTGTCATATGTTTTTTTTTTTTTTGTACTGCTATTTGGATTTAGCATATTTGTGGTGAGAGTGGACATCTGCTTAAGTGCTAATACCTCTCTTCATAGAAGTGTTAAAGGATCGCAACCAAGAGCCAACTAAAGGTCCCGAGTCGGAAAAGCCCATATGCAGTGCTGTTCTGGATGCTCCTGTGTTTCCAGACTTTGAGAATCCAGAGATGGAACCCGCAGACTGTGGAGCTGTAGATCTTGCCTCTTTAGACCTAGAGGTTCTAGATTTGGAAGGCCTCAGCTCACCACCTCCTGTGCCCAGTGACTGCGGAGTCCCTGAATCCAAGGCTTCACAATCTGACACGTGTACTTCCGCAGGGGCCAGTGAAAGCTGTCTTGTCCAACAGCTGAGACTTGGCAGTCTGAGCGGAATACCTTCTCACCCAGCCAGCTTCCCCGAACCATCAAATCTGGCAGAGTCCGTCACACATGACCAAAGCAGCCAGAGTGAGGAGGTGATTGTTCCTCCTCCTCCTACCTGTCTTGCTGATGAGGCCGAACTGTCAGTTGCTGTGTCCCACTCTGCCCGAGATGAAATTGAGCTCAGTCGCCAAGCAGGCCCAAGTAATGATGATACACGTACACGTGCAAGGTGAGTGAGAATCAATGAATTAGAATCCAACTTTGTATTCATGTTTTTTAAATCGGATTGCTTGTTTCAGTGAACAAAACTATGAGTGCGACAATGTCTATGAAGATGTGGAAAACATCAACAAGTTCTTCCTGTGCCAGAACTCACGCAAGCAGAAAGGCAATTTGAAGAGTAAGGATACTTCCTTAATCCTTTATTTTCCTCCCAAAATCAAACTTGCACACTTAAAAGGAACTTTTTCTTTTAGATCCATATGCTGACAACAACCTTCCTTTGGTAAATAACTTTAAATGGGATTTATTCTATCTAATTTAAATTCATATTGCTTGACTTTACGCAAGACATCTGTGCCTGTAAATAATAACACATTGTTTAACTCAAGAAAGAGGAGGCGTCTCTTAACATTTGGCCACGGAACCCTTGGTATGAGTAGTTTTCTTTTAATTGACTTTGATTTTTGCCAGATGGAGGATCGTCGCCTTTGTTCATTTTTTTTTCTCACTACGTTTATTAAACAGGGGCAGCATATCAGGCGAACAATCATCCCATAATCATCTCCACAGGTATATTGCACATCACTCACTCATGCTTTCATTAAAATGATACTTTCTTTGTACTGCAAACTACTTCCATTTGCTTTCACATCAGTCTTGGTCCATGGCATATGGTTCTGTTCATGCTCAACCAACTGTGCTTGTAACTTTTAATGGAAAACAAGCCTTTGTTGCCGCTGAACAGTCTTTTTTTTTTTTTCTTCTTTTTTTCAGTAAGGAACGCCAAAGCCCCAACACAGCTGACTACAAAGAACTGAAGAAGAGAGAGAAGCAGCGGCTGGAGAGGGAGAAAAAGGAGCAAAAGGAAAGGGAGAAGAAGGAAAATGAAATGAAAAAGAAGTTCAAAGTAGGTCTGGATGATACTTGGTGAATTATTTTGGAAGACGCTCATGTTATTTGGTGCACCGCATTTCCTCATAATAGCAGACACAGCCATTTCAGGTAGTATATTTTCTCCATTCCAGAGAATGAGAGCCAGATCATAAGGTGAAGGTGTTTCATTAGGGTGGTGGCCTTCATTTATGTGTGACGTTTGACACCACCCCCGCACCATCAACAACAAAAAGCAATTATACAAAAAACATGAATTATGAGAGAGATGTAATTAATACAGTGTGCTGAAAAAGTTTGCTTTTTTCCCTCGTTTCATTTTAGATAACATTTTTAAATCATTCTGACAGACATGAGACCATGCTGACATGGAGCAGCATTGCAAAATTGTCTTGTCTTGCCCAGTTTTTCTAGTGATGCTGCTCCGATATCAATTGGCGTACCATGTTCAAGGGATGATGTTTTATTTAAAAAAATAAATAAAAAAGCCTCAGCTGTCAAAAGCTGATGCCTTCACATTCAAATGATACCTGGAATAAAATAGAAAAAAGGATTGGGAAGTGAATTTTGGTATACTCTGTATATGATTTAAGTGCTTTTTTAAAAAATGTTTTAATTTAACTGTGGAATTTAGCTTTAAAGATTCCATGTGTGCATTTCGGGTGGTGTGTGTTGTGGGAAAAGATGGCCAACATGTCATAGTGCGACTACTTGTTCTAGTTACCAGAGGAGGCAAAAAAGAAGCATTTAGTATGCCATTTATTTATTTGTATAAGTGGACCTGGCATCTATTAGACAGGAGGTCTTTAAACTTTCAATGTATTTGCTGTTTATAATGTTAACTCAGCAAAAGATGTTGCATGTTGACATTCGTGGGTGTGTTGTGCGTCTCTAGGTGACCGGCATTGAAGAGCCCATGTACCACGCTAAGGTGACCGTGGCTAGCAAAGTCCGCAAGAATGACCTACCTGTGAAAAGCGGGGACACCGTCAGCATCATTCGCACCACCAACTGCCCCAAAGGCAAATGGTTGGCACGAGATGCAAGCCACAAATGTGAGTTTAAATGCGTACACAGTTTTTTTTTTTTTTTGGGAGGGGGGGGGGGGGTTCTGTTGAGTTGTTGAGTGGCTGTACACTGTCTTGGCTTCCACAGATGGCTACATCTCAGTGATGAATGTGGAGCTTAATATCAAGGAGATGTTGGAACTTGGCAAAAAGGCCCAAGCAGCCGGACGTGGTGGCAACCAGGATGGGGACACCATCAGCATTGGCAGCAGGTACATCATAGTAAAGCATCAGTGAGCATCATCATCCGACATCACTGTTTCTTTCCTTTTGCAGATCATCAAGCCACATTGTTGTCACAAGCAGTTGTGAGTATCACAAGCGTATGCTGGCATACCGTAGCTGCCCTAAATGATTGCCAAAATCGGTTTGCTAAAATAGTTTATTATATTTATTTGGTTATCAATTTAAAAAAAAACAAAAAAAAAAAAAACATTTGACCCTTTGAAAAGTTTGAGTGATTTATGCTTGATTCCTTTCAGACATCTGAGAAAGGTGAATTCAGTTTCTAATTCTACATCCCTTCTCAAAATTGTAAATCATTCAGAGTTCAAAGAAATTCTGGCATGATTTTGTCAATACCCAAGGATCAAGATATATATTTTACTTCAGTTTTTTTGCCCCTTATTAAAATTCACCACTGATTGACTGATTCTTTATGACACTCATGCAGCCAGCACTTCATCACCAAGCCGCCGAGTCAATTTAGTGTGCAGGTACTCATAAGTTGTGTACAAAGCGGATTCATTGCCAAATTCATATTGGCCCCCTCCCACTCATCACAACCAACATTTCTGCCATGTTTCAAAAGCCTGCGCTAATGTGCTTCCAGCTGCTCTTACGTTTTGGCTTTGAAAATGATAGTTTTCCTGTAGTGCTTCCTTTGCTTGAACGTGCGTGGGTGCATGGGAAAAGCAATTCGGTCTGCAAGGTATTATGTAAATGAGATGAATTGTTATATTAAAATTCAGCTAGTTTACATTGGGAAAAAAAATTGGGGTTATCTTTATACTTCTATCAGAATATCAAATAATACTGTGCATTATTATTAATGGTCAGTTAAAAAAATATATATACATTTATTTTTTGTTACAATTAAATGCAAGTGTATTGAACATCATTTATCCAGTTTGTTTTCATCCAAAACGTAAATATTTATTTTCTTCATGTTTTCAAAACAAAGAAGAAAGACCTTTCACATTTGGCTCTTGTGTTGGAAGCGTCTTGTTGAGCCACAAAACGCAGTTGCGCCAAGCATGGGAAAGATACCTTAAAAGCCCCAAGTGACTTGACCTAAATACCTTGCTACCCCCGAGATGTCCTATAATCAACAACTGTTATTTTTTGATTCGGAAGGAATTTAATATAAGCATTGGACCGGCGGTCTCGGTTGGTAGCCTGTCAAACCTCAGCCGTCAACAAGAACACTGCTTAACCAAAGCCATTTTGTTTTTCCTCAGTCACAGACGACAGTGAGGAGTGGGCCTGTGAAGACGAGACGCTCTCAGCCTGTTACGATAGCCAGTAAGGGGGAGAGTCTCACTTTTCTCTTATTTCATTGAGGATCAGTTGACCAACACAAATGAAAACCTAATCCCTTGAGTTATACGGTCACAGATATTCATAAGAAAAATTAATAAATAACAGCCATATCGTGATAAGACGCGTTGCTTCGAAGAGAAGAATGAACTCGGACACTTTGTCCACACCCACAGGCACACATAAGGCGCATGATTGGTTACCGGCTTCGAGATCGTCCAATAAAAGCACGAGTGGCTTTATCCCGTGAGCTGATTGGCTGCGCATCATGGCAGCATCTACCCTTATTTTATCTGTCAGTCTGTATTTATACAGTAAACATGGCACTTTTGAACAAGGTTCTGTTCGGGAACCCATAACTTTATTCAAATGTGCCGTTCTGTTAGTCAGAGGGACTAGTGAAACGTTAGCGTTTGTTAAAGTTTGTCTTAAAACGCTTACCTTAACTAGAATCTCGCATTGAATTTTATCGCAAGCTCTTGTTAATAGGGGCAAAGTGAGAGTTAAACCATGATTACTTCCTTTACCGTGCATCTTCGTGTGTTTAAAAGAACGAGAGAAAGAAGAAGAGAAAACAAACATTTTTTGTATGAATGTCAACAGGTTTATTGTACCTTCTGCCATCTTGTGGAAGAGCATTGTATTGTTCTGCCTGTCACTATACATTGCTCGCATTGATAGGGGTACAAATTGTAAATAGTAGTGTCATAATTTTCAGACGGATAAAGTAAAATTGGATAATTTACAGCAACATTCCTGATAATCTCTCACAGCAACCCGGTTGTGAGTCGCTGATTTATCATACAAAAAAAATAAAAAATACTGTCCAACCTATGATGAGCAACTAACGAAAAACAAGTCAAACCGCTGTACTTGACTCTACAAGTCTTGTTTATGAGTGATTTTTGTTTTTCTTCATCCTGGCAGCATTCCCCATCAAACCACCTCATTGCCTGATGTATGTGAGTACATTTGATACGTGGTTCTTTTGAAGTTCAACACCAGAACGTTGTTTCCCCTCAAGTCAGCATTCAAAATGCAACGTGAGCTCTGCTCGTGTTCACTGTCTGTACTGTTTTGCAATAACAATGTGGATGTTCTTTACTTCGTCTGTCTTTTCCGTTATCTCTTGCTCGCACTTTGTGTCACTGCCCCCATCCTTGCTTTCCTCTGCTCCCCTCTGCTTTTTGGTGTGTCAGCATATGACCTTGCTAACAAGCAGCACAAATTGAGTGATGCCAGCCTTGAGGATCTGAACACTCAGTAAGTCGAATGCGTGGAATATTAATGGAGAGACTCTAGAAATCGTTGACACGTCTGTCAATGTGGCTTGGCTTGATTTACAGTACATTACTTTCCGTGTATTAAAATAATTCATATCAAATGGTGGAAAAGTCATATATCTTGTAGAGGGTATTTTCATTCAAAATTAATGTATTAAAAGGTTTGTCATGCTAGAGAGAAATAGTTAGTAAAATTCCCTTGAGTTTTGACAAATTCCTAATTTGAGCCAAAATAATCATCAAGAAATATAATTCTACAAAATTTTGTAAACTCATCTATACGGCATATAGTGGTTAACTTCTTTTTACACTTTTGAGATGCTTAAGGTGCATTTATAACAGCACAGTTAAGTACACCACATACAACACTTTCTCAGTAGTGCTTTTTTAATATACGGTCTATTAATGTGAAATTGACAATAAAAATGGCTATAGAAAATAGTTTTTAGAATGGCAAGAATTTGACCCTTGACACAATAAAAAGACTAAGTAAAATCTGAAATCAAAATAAATCAATCTCACAACAGTGTTTTTGATATGAGGATGTAAATTACAATTCCGTGTGGATAAATTTAATATTGTTTCCTCTTTTTTTTTATTTTTTTATTATTTGCCCCCGCAAGGAAAAGGCATGAAGCCCTGCAGAAGCTTGCCATCTTCTTTGAACAGAGCATAGATGAATTTGACGATGTTCCTGATAGTGGTGCTCCAACTCCCACCAAGTATAGTATTTAATTTTATTTTTGTGGAACATTTCCAAAATGCTTTTATATGTATTTTGTGTTTTCATCAACCATTTTCTCCCCCCTCCCCATCTTTCTTTTTCTTCTGTCTGGATCCCAAGCACTGAACCACCAAGTAAGTGTTTTCATGGCTCCACTGTTGTCGCCACTAATGTCAAGCTCGCTGATAGCAGAGATGCTTCGAGGAGGCTACAAAGCAATCACGTTGAAGGACAATCTCTAAGACGTTTTCAACTCTTGCCTATGTGAAGGCGTGGAATCTGTGTGACATTTCTCTCCGTTTTCTTTTATCCAGGCTTCTTGTGTGCTGTTGAAGAGCCTCCTTACCCGTGAGTATTGGCCTAAAACAACTGAGGCGATGCTGATTTTTTTTTTTTGTTTTGGATTTGGCATGCTCATTATATTCTTGCCTCTGGTATATTGAAAAAGACTCAGTTCATTTCGCTGTTGTTCTACTTGACAGTGAACAAGAAGTGGACTTCTCAGAGCTGGAACTTCTTCCTCCGCCGCCTTTATATGCTGATACTGACTGAGTTAAACATCTGGTATCATTAGAAGCTGTACGCTTACCTGAGTATCTCGTGTGTATGCAAAACTGGAGAAAAAAAAAGCCCTCCCTGGCCAATTAAAATAAGCATCCTGAATGAAGTTGACATTTTTCTTGTACGCGCTAAGTTGTTCATGTGGGTGTTTTCACTTTGTTTGACGATACATACCACATCTGGATCACATTGTTTCTTTGGTGTGTTATTCAACACTGTTATGTTGTTGCACAATACAAATCTCACATGCAGAAGATAAAGCATGTCTTTTTGTACGAGTGTTTTTCATTTGTGTTTAGCTTCAGGGTTCAATTTAATAAAAAGTGTAAATAAACTTGTATGTAGTTAAAGGATGACAGTCACTGAGGCTCTTCCGTCAATTGATTCCAACATGCGGTAACAGGATGCACTTGCATTCAAGTACCCTTTCATCTCTGATGTGCCTTTTTTTGCCTGTCATCCTCAAAGAGATCACAGGCTCACTTAAGACACATCAAAGAGCAACAACTATTTACAAGGAGTGCATGGCCTCACCGTCGCTATCATTTTTGTAGATAAATTGTTTGCCTGCAAAATTGCCTTGCCAGACATAATGTTGAGTTATATTTGATCTAACAATTTTTATCATTGCGGTCGTTGCATTTCAAGAGACCTAGTTCTTTGGGTGTGGAGCACAGCTGAAACTGAACTCCCACCACTGAATTCATTGTATGAAACAAATTCTTAAATGACTTAATATCTTTAATGGTCAAATTGTTTATAATTTTGTAAGGTCGAGACCGTCACTTTATAAGTTCACTCCTCAACTGTGAAGCTACACGCGAGGATGGACAGTTCTACATTTTGCAATACTGCAGTTGTTTACTTTAAGAAAGAACGCATTGTTTGAACCGAACTCTCGGGTATGTAAAGTATGGAATGATTTATCAAACAGGCTCGTCTCGATTCCCTCTGGGAGAACCTCTCCTCATGCGTATCAATTGGGATGGGAGTGTCTGGAGGAGTGGCTCCCCTCCTTCCCCCGGTGGGCAGTTAACTTTCCAAGACTCTTACTGACTGCTTCCACAAAGAAACAAGGCAGTGATGGTTACGCGAGCACTAACTGTTAGTTACTAGAATCTATTCGAGTAAGACTATTTCTCTTTTGGAGAAAAACATTCCGACAAAGCGCATTCCCATTGATTTGCTAAACGAAACGAGTCTTTAAATGCAACGCTGCTTGATTTATGAGAAAAGTATGGCAGCCGAGACGAAGAACGGCGTGACTTCTCTGAGCAACTGTAAAGACCATAGCAGGAGAAAATTACTGGTCGGAGTGGACCTCTTCTGCCTCTTTTTAGGTAAGACCGAACTGGATCCATTTCACTTTAAAAATGCATTTTACGTGACGAAACGAAGGGTGCGTGATCCGTTCGTAACTGAACGCTCACGAGTTCTTATTGACCAGTTATTTCTACCACTGCACATTAAGTCATATACAAGCGTTTATTAATTTGAGTGGGTTTATACTTTATTTTTATTTTTTTTACAGAAAAGTAATACGGTATAAGTTTGGAAGTGTTTCGTTGCAGTAGCGTTCCTTTTTTAGACGGACAGTTAACAGCGGTCAGTTACCTTACTTCCCACAAATATCAAGCTAACTGCCTTTATAAAAGTGTAAGTGTTAATTTCAATGTATAATTTTGCCAATAAAATTATTCGCTTTTTATTTTTATTTTGTTTTTTTTAACTGAAATCGTGTTTTTGGACTAATGCTAGTACTGGCTTTATCACCATAAGGTCAAGTCTAGAGTATCCTCCAATAAATTCTCCCAAATGATTAAATTGCCTTGATAAAGCATTATTTGTGTCTTATCTTGACAACTTTCATGAGACGTCTTTCTTTTGAAAAGTCTAACAGAAGGTGATACACTTATTAGTGGAGTTCATTATAGTTCTTTATTCTCCACACACCTGAACTGTACCTCTGGCTTTTATTCCTGAAATTTTCCAGAATGTCTTGCATTCCTCAAGGCAGGAATTTTCTTGATGTGCACATCTGGCATTATAGGTGTGTATTTGTGGAGTAATTAAGGGAAGTGGTGAAAGGGTCAGTGGTATGTGTGTGTGTGTGTGTGTGTATGTTGGAATGTTTCTTAGCCCTGGTTCTCTGATGTCAAACAGCTGCAAACACAGACTTAAGGTTGTCATTGTGGCTGAAACACTTATATTCCCTCTACAGTCCTCTTAAAGGTGTGTTCCTCCTCGCGGCCTACGCTTTATCTATTTTTACTTGTTTAATTTTTGACCTCATATCACCACATGTTTTGAATTTGATATTTTTTTCCAACTAGATGGTCATGGACAAAAGAAATGTAGTACAGATGTATGGAATGATATAATCGGATGTGTGCAGTTAGTTTCCTCAGATTGTGCCCAATGTAGTGATAAAGGTGAATTTTCAATATTGTGGCTTGATTTATTTAGTTTCTATGTTTCATTTTCTTGAAAGTTAGATGCACTTGTATTTGGGGTATTTATAATTATTATTTTTGTCGGAGACCAGTCGAGAACCTTCCCTGTAGAAGGTTAGTTTTGGCTCGGGGTGCACCATGGTCAACAATAAAATAAAACTGGTGAAACAGCATGGGAAAATGATCATGCAACTATTGTTAAAACAATATCGTGTGAGATTTACAGTAAGACAATCTTGGTCTGTCTCCAGGGAGGGTAAATCTCCATGATTTGTGCTCTGAGCGTACCTCCCCACTGAGAAGCTTGTCAACAAACCAGCAGTTTTTTCTGGCGAGACATGCGGTTTAAAGGGCCGCAACCACAGGGAGGAAATGGTGGGCCAGAACTGGTAATCACCACTCCTTCAATTCTCACACTCTGATTGTAGTTCAAGGATCACTACACTCGCCGGAGATCACCCACTTACACACACCGACCATCAGTAGATATGCTCTTTTCAATTACGTTGGAATTTCCCTCATGCAATTGGACCTTGACAACTTTGTAAATGTGTCATTTGTAAACCACAGCAAGGGTGTCCCACTGAATTTTAAAACTTTCCAAGCTTTTTGAAGATTCGAGCCATCACTTGGCCACATTTTTTTTGTTTGTTTGCTTTTGCTTTGACCTACAAGCAGAAATTCAAGATATGAGAATGATTCGGGAATCTGCTTGCTTTAAGCTGTTTACTGCTGCTCCCATTTGAAGAGTAAAGTGAAACACTAAACATAAACAAAGATAATTACTTGTACAGCCAAAACAGTGGAATCAAATGCTCTTAGGAAAATGTGCAACTTTAATGCTAATAACGGGCAAAACGGCATAACACGGGCCCATGGCACCCATATATTTGAGTTGTTACCCTTTGATTAAAGGATTTTTGGACAAATGGTTCTTATGTCACTGGCATATATTCTTTATCCTCTGCAAAAAAAGATTAATAATACTGCTGCCGAGTGAGCTGTTGTGACTGTACTGCCCCCTGGAGGTGGCTGAAGCATACATATTTCTTGTTAATTATACACAAGTTAAAAACAAGTGTTTTTAAGGAAGCTGGTACGGATTTTTGGCATTTCCATTCATGTGAATGGAGATAAATGATTTGAGAGAGTCTTTTGAGCCATGAGCATGGTCACGCAATTGAAACATCCACCCAAAAATGTTTTTCTCCCATACTATGGTGGGATGATATGGTTGGTTTGATCAAGCCATGGCGTTTAGAATTACCAATTGGAAAATGGGATACAAAATACATCTTTTTGCATCTCAATAAAGACAGACTACACTCAGTGTCAATTGAATGCAAATAAATCAGGCTTTTCCTGTGGCACAGAGGAACTGGGAGCTACGTATGTTGTAGTGTTGGACAGACAGGGAGTAGGTTGTGTGGCACGTGTGTGTGCGTGTACCACAACTGCCTCAGACATGTACACATTTCTGCTCCAGACAGTGAGGAATCCCGAAGCATGGAAAATGTGTGTCTGTTTATTTGAATAGTCACACCTCTTGGTATTTTGGCAAATCCTGCAAAATATGTAGGTACAAACAAGAAAGTGTGTGAGACATGAGAAACAGTGTTCAGAATTTGATGAGAACGTTGTGCTTCATTTAATTCATTTCTATCAATTTAATGTTGGGAAGAGAAGAATTCAAATGATACTTGATGTTAAAAGCAGACCAGACAACCTTGATTTATTTGGCTTGTCTGCGCTAACGCAAAAAAAACAAAAAAAAACTGCTTGCTGACTGTTGTTGTTCCTGGCAGGACGAGGACACCCCACCACCACCCTCTCACCCCTGGCTTTTTGGAGTGGGAAGGGGGTGAAGGGAAAATCCCAAGATGCTGAATTCACTGCTGATGTTGCACTGTTTAGACGGATGGAGAGTTTGCAAGGTTGAGAAAAATCCCTAAATGCGTCTCTGGAAAACAGGAGCTGACATGGTCTTGGTGTGATTGCATTTCTAGCTCTTGACCCCTTTTATGTCGTTTAAAAGCTTTTGTTGACAACCCATTACATCACCCATCTATGTGACTGCTCTTCTCCGTGTGGCCTTCAGTGGTTCCTGTGTCTTGTAACCCGACTGTACTTCTTTGCAGCATGTTGTTAGCGGGAGACATGAGGACTTATAGAAAACTGATGGTTGGGTAATATTTTCTTGAGATCAGATCAAACATCTAAGGTTGAGTACGCTTGGATATTTGTACAGTTCCATAAATTCAAAACACTACGTTGATTTGGTTGAGGATGCTTTAAGGTACCCGCTGAATTTGTTTGAGGAATGCGAATGCAAACAGAAATGTTAATCGTGTAAATCTTGCTGAATGTGAGGGGAAGGCAAGCGCTGTGCAATTCCCATCAAGCGATTCGGTCACACAATCGTAAGCCAGCTGGAGCTGCAAAGGCCAGTCAGGTTTGTGTGTGGATGTTCAGGGTTAAGGGGCTCAGAAACTCGATTGTATGTTTGGGTTTGGTTTGACAAAATAATAACCTCCAGCCACTAGCAGCGCTGACCTCCCCACCTGAGTGCTTTGAACCTTCCCAGATGCAGACGGAGCGTGGATGTGTGGCATTCAATGAATTATTCAAAGAGTGACTTGAGAGAGTCAGCATCAAGTCGAAGACCACTTTGAAGCCATTTTGAAAGTGTTTTCCGAATTTCGTCTGTGCCAAGAGACCTCTCCTGGGGATAAGTCGTCACTCAGGTTTCAAAGTCGCTCCACTGCAGCCTTTCGGTAACTTGAAGGGGGGAAAAAAAACACTGTCCAATTCCCAAGTGCTCTGTTTGCTGTCACCAGATACTAAATGAGATCTCTTGGCCACTTTAGGTCACAAAAGACACTAAATGAATCAGATACTACGCAGCCATTTTTAAAGTGGACATTTTCAAGTGATTTTGAAAGCATCTGCCGGAAAGTGACTAGGGTTTTTTTTCTGCTCATTGAGCAGTAAGGCTTTCTCTCTCTTTTTTTTATTTTATGTCAGCCTCAGCTCAATGATTGATGTCGGTTTCTTTCAAGCTCAAGGAATCTTCTTTGTCCCTTATGATCAATTTTGAAAATGGGATCTCCTATCATGTAGAAAAATTAGATTTTTTTTCTCCCTTTGTCATTTTATTATTCTTTTCTGCGCCTTTCTGTTCCTGTGAGTAAATATGTTAATGTACTGATTCAACTGTTCACTGTTTGTCCAACTACGCAGTGATGCTTGTCGCTGTGTTTTTGCACAAATCACCTTTGCCGCCTTACCAGAGAGGATTCTTCTGCAATGACAACAGCATCAGTCTTCACTATAAGAGCAGCACAGTGTCCAACACGGCGCTCACAGCAGTGGGGGTCACTGTGCCTGTGGTTTCAGTAAGTTGTGTTGTGGTGCAGCCGGAGAGGGGGAGAACATGCATCAGGATGCTCTCAGTTCAAATGTTGGCTTGTCTCACTTCATTAATTCATAGTTGATTAAAGAAGCCATGATTTTGCGGTGATCCTTACTGACACCGACGCTATACGTTTCCACATTCCTTTCCGGGTAGTTTTTTTTTTAAATTTCTAATTAATTCTCATCTTGTCATAAAAATTTTAATGGAGTGTAAAAATATTTTTAAAAAATAGTGAACCCAACAATGAACACAAATGAACTAAAAAAGAAGCAAAAGGTCATCCTTAAGATAATCACTGTGCTGGTGTACATGCATTTCAGTGGGATGTAAGTTTTCCTGAAATGTTGATTCCACTTTGTATCGAAGGTTAACATCAGTAAACAAGCAGTTGTTGAAGGATCTTCAAACAGAGAAATTTTTTTGTATGCTTAGTACGATGCTTTACTGGAATTGGATATCGCAACCAGTTCACCATGATTTTGACATACCAAAATATAGATAGTGTGTTATTTGTGCAATTTAAATATGCTTTAAAGAAATTTGAAATAGAAAATTATTTGCTCATGAACTGCATTAAAGCTTGTTTTATGATCAATAAAGTCCATATTCCTGCTGAAAAGCAACATCCATAATTCATTCTAACAAAGATGAGTAGATTGGCCACAAAATGGATTGAGTTAGTCCAGATGCTGTTCTTTTATTCCCTCCTGTTTGCACCTATGACCTGTATAATATGCATATCATTAACCCGGCTCCTCCATCTCTCTTTCTTTCTTTCTTTCTCCCCACCCCTTCACCAATCCCCCCTGACTCCTTCTGCTTTCTCCATGTGTCGCTCACTGCATCTTCACAATAGCCGGCCTGCCTTTCTTGGTCATTGAGACCAGTGCTGTTCAGCCTTACCGTAGAGGGTTTTACTGCGATGATGAGTCCATCAAGTACCCAGCCAAAAATGGAGACACCATTAGCGATGGTGTGCTTAGCGCTGCTGGCATTCTTATCACCATCCTCTCTGTAAGTCCCGTCACTCACTAATGCCATTTTCACCATCATCTCTCAGCCACCCTCACTGCTACTAGCAGCACCTACTGACAACTGTGTTTATTGCATTTGTGTGTGTTGAAGTTGTCTGTTATGATGTTCAAATGTTTTTGTATGAAAACCTGTTTTGGCAATTGCAGTAGACACATTCACAGCACATCTAAAGTCAGGAGAAAACCAAGCAGGTGTAAATATATATCAGGAGATGTTGGACATCACATCAAAATGTTTAGCTCAACCCAACGTTATTTTTTGTTAATCCAATCCACAGCATCTTTTCAGATTTTATATAGATTTAAATTCCCGACCCAATACCCTGGAACAGACCCCTCTTGAAATTCTTGTACTTTAAAAAAGCAAAATGAGTTATTTCTTCACATAAAGTTGAGGAGAATATGGGGATGGTCAAGTCAAGTCTAGTTTATGTGTGTCATCACAAAAGTGCCTCAAAGGGCTTCAGTGACATCCCTTGGTCGAGACCTCCCACAAGAAAATAGAAGAAAGCTTGAGAAGCGAACACAGACGGAGGGATCCCCCTTCCAAGTTGGCCAGTCGATAATGGAAGCCAAGTGGGCAACATTTATCACATGCTGTACAATATTAACTCATCTTTGTCAGCCGTTGTCAGAGCAACCAACTCTGTCTTAGAACATTTTGACGGACACACAGCAAATCAAATTCTATGATTGATTGCACACAATAGTAGGTTGGTTTCACAAAAATACAGCCGTTTCTCACAGAAAGTGGAGAAAACTTTTTGTGAAAAGAAAAATATCATCTCGACCAGTGACTTTGACCATCTAACATCTGAACAGTGGTTTCCTTATATAAAACAGCAAAAGCAGCATTTAGGAATGGCTTTTGATCGCAAAAAATAGTACCGATAGTCATTGGATGACATGTCAGTCATGGCCTCAAAATGTTAAGTCGCTTTTTTACCTGACTTTTTACTTCCTTCCCAGATCTAAATCAGACTGTCACAATCACGAAACATACACGTCTGCTAACTAACATGACAGAGTCTCTGCTAATACTATTAAGGTTCAGACTCATACCCAAAATCCCCATTCGCTAGTTGTGTTTACCCGAACGATCACATTCAGAATGACTCAAATGGGTTACTCATTGTACTTTTCCCGAAATACCCGTCATGGTCCAACAAATGAAAAATCCAATTTGATCATATGTTAAATGGAGTGCACTTATCTACACCACATGTTGTCCAAATTGCTTTGCAAAGCCTCATATTAACTTATTTGAAAACATATCGGCGTGCATACCGGTGCGACAACCAACGGAAAGCTTTTCCTTTTTTAGCGTAAAATAGCTTATTTTAGCTGACAAATGTTTTTTGCTTTTGGTCTAATTTTTAATACGTACGTCGCACAAACTGAGACGTGAGTGATGCCGTTCAAACGTTCCTCTGTTTACAATACAATCAGAAAATGGTGATTTAAGTTTGATTTTTAATGACCAATTTGCATCTCAATTCGAGTCGCCACCGATTCGTGCACATGCCTAAATACGATAAATGTACATACCCAATTTGATTGTAAAATGCCTAAAGTTGTCAAAATTCCAACCTGTGGCCATTTTCTCCCTCGCAATCTCTTTGGACTCCAACTCTTGGCTCGAAAATCTAAAGTACTGGTTCGCTGCCATCTACTGCTGTTCAGCAGTACAGTTGTTTACAAGCTTGATATTTACAGACCAAAAGGGTCAAAACCCTCTACGACCCCTCCCCATTGACAGATATATTTGACAAGTATATACATCGGTGGCAGTAAATGGTTGGATTTCAGTTGACTAATATAAACTTCCATGGCAGGGAAAGAGTTGATTAAAACAGCATGAGTCTCCATTTAACGAAATGAAGCACCAACGGGGACGTGGGTGTCCTAAGTACCTGACCTGGTCAGTCGTTGCAGATTCCTTGCAACAACAACCTCACTTCAATCATTTCCAAGAAGAGGAAGACAGAGGGAGGTGAGAGGAGAAGTGGCAGTAAAATATCCCAAAATCCAGATGTTTGGTTGTGAGGCAGGCTAAGCGGTTAGTTGCACACTAGGTTTGGCTGTTAAAATAAACAAAACTGGGTTTGCATTTTTCTTTACAAACTCAAACGTCTACTGTATAAACGCACATTTACAGTGCCTCACCAGTGACTCACTGAACAAATACTCAGTGTAAGACCACAGTTTTTGAGAACTACTTCACAACTGTATTGCACGGGGGTGACCAAGTCCAACCTAATATTCAGTTCTCTTCGTGTTCTGTGTCGGCAAAACAAGGTTGATCATTTTTTTTCTTCACTTTTCGATTTGAAATGGAACATGCCGTGTTTGTACAAATATAAACTGTAACAATTTTGAGCAAAACTCACATTTTTTTAAACACACACAGTAGGAGGCTAGTTGTAGATTTGACCTCTTAGACTATAACCTCAGAGTGAGAGGCAGTTGTGGGGATATGTAATTATGGTTGATCCGATCGTTGTTCACTTGACTACTGTAATTGCCAGTCTGCAATTGTGGCAAACACCCCAAACAAGAACTTGAGCTAGCTGATATCTTATTTTCCCCTAACATATTGTAACATTTTACAAGACCTTTCCGAATGACTGTGTTCTGACCTTCCTTTGTGCTGGCCAAGCCAGGACGCCACGATTTTCAGTTGGTTGTCGCATTCACCTCAGCTGGCAGGAGGCAACAACAAAAAAACAAAACAAAAACACCAGCGTTTTGTTTGAGAAGTTCAGGACCTTTTAGATAAGCCTCAAATTAACATCCCACCCCGGTGATTGTCTTTGCGGTTTCAGCAGCATGTTCACTCAAAAGGGCGACCTTATGACTTTTTCCCATAACCCGGCTCTAAAGGCTTGGATGGTGCAAACTGTTGATTCTTCTCGAGGGCTATCCCTGAGCAAAGCGTTTCCCAGAGTGAGGCTTATTTCTGCGCCCTCTTCAAGAATGTCTGATGAAACCTAGGTACTAACATGAAAACACTCCGACATGCCTCGTGAAACCAGAGCTCTTCTGGAGAGACGGGAAAAACAATCGTGGCCCCCGATGTGCGCCTGCTGGCGTCTGCTTTTCCAAAATCCGACCCACTGTCGAGCTCAGCGTTTCTGATGATTAGAAGCAGCGGTGCCTCCCCCACTCCCTCCCATCTTTCCCTCCCACTCCACTGCTCATTCCTCCATAAACTTCCTTCCTTTACTCCCCATTGTTTGTATTTTTTTATTTTCCGCTTTTCACATTCTCCTGTCGTTCGTACCTTAAATCATACAACCACAACATTGCGGTCGATTCTCTCTGCATTTTTCACTTGCGCGACTGGACGACAACAGCGTCGGCGTGGGTTTGAGGAGCATTACCGAGCATGGACAGCTGTTGTGAATTAACGCCCCCCCCACACCCAAGTCCGTCTAACATGTCTATCGCGAGTTCTAGACGGGTTTATTTACACTCGTTCAAAAGTTATTGGTATGCCCCCTGCGTTGTCGACGTGTTCTCTCATGTTTAAAATTGTACCAGGTAATAACACATTCAAAGTTACCCCTTTTCAGACCTCCAGGAGAAATACAGTCCCATTATATCTGTTATTATAGCAAGACAATTACCAGATTGAACCTATTCTTAATTCTGGACAATTTTCCCTTAACGCAATAATAGAAGAATCTGTTCCAGGGTTTCACTTGCCATTATAAAACCTTAAAATGTCATTTCAGTCATTTTTTTCTTTCTCGTCCTCTGTTGAGGCTGTTTCCAATTTGAAGTTTTTCAGCTACAACTCCATCTCATAGCACTAAAAGTCAATTCTCAAAGAATAGTTTCTCCATTTTCTCACAAAATGTCATGCCATATTAACATACTGTAAGTCTTAAAATACTTGTAAAAAAAAAATAGGTAATTCATTTTTACTTAGCACAAAGGAGATCAGTGATGGAATTCAGGTGTTCAATGTCCACCAATAATCAGAAATATTGCCGTGTGCCATCAGATCATCATTGGCGAGAGCTACAGGATCTACTTCCTCAACGAGGGATCCAAGTCATTTGTAGGGAATCCCTACATTTCCGCCCTGTACAAGCAGGTGGGCGTGTTTGTCTTTGGCTGCGCCATCAGTCAGTCTTTCACCGACATCGCCAAAGTGTCAGTGGGCCGCCTGCGCCCCCATTTTCTTGACGTGTGTAAGCCCGACTTCACCACTATCAACTGTTCTCTTGGCTACATCACCGACTATCAGTGCCAGGGCCCCGAGAGCCGAGTCCAGGAGGCCAGGTATTGTCGTCATTACTAATTATCACAATGCCCGTGTTGATTCAAAATGGTGCGATTACATTTTTATTTTCTCCTCAGGAAGTCTTTCTTCTCTGGGCACGCTTCCTTTTCCATGTACACCATGCTTTATCTGGTGGTGAGTTAATTCTTTATTTTCAAACTCCAAATTTATGTTAAATGGGTAGTAGTCATCCCGCTGTGGCCTGGTAAACACTCAAGTACCACAAGCAACTCTTTGTGCATGGCATGTTGTCTAAAACTCTGTAAAAAAAAATCACCCAAAATATATCTTCAATTCTTTTATTTCAACAGTTTTACCTGCAGTCTCGTTTCACTTGGCACGGCGCGCGGCTGCTCCGCCCACTGACCCAGTTCACCCTCATTATGATGTCCTTCTACACTGGCCTGTCCCGTGTCTCTGATCACAAGCATCATCCCACTGATGTCCTGGCTGGCTTCGTTCAGGGTGCACTGGTGGCCTACTGCGTTGTGAGTAGCTCACTGACATGGTGGTTGAGTCGAGCTTTACATTTAGCAATACAGCGGACCCCCGTTACTTGGGGGGATCGGGATTGGAACAGCCTGCGAATAGTGAAAATCCAAGAATACAGACGGGTGAGCGGACAAACGGATAGACGAATTGACGGATATAGTAGTAGGCAGTGTTTGGGCGTGAGATTGACATTGTCCGTGAATCTACAGAGTTGTTTTTCCAAACAGCGTTGACTTTATGTTCAATCGCACTTGAAACATGAAACGAAAAGCGGACATTTGCGGTGATTTGTACTCAGTCGGTTAATTTATTAGGCACAACGATGATGTGACGTCATCTTTAGCAAACTGCATGAAATGAGGAGATGGAAAAAAGCCTCGCCTCAGTTCTCCAAAATATTTCTACTTCCTCCCACATCGCTCCTCTGTTGATATGAGATGATAAAAAGATGAGCACCTTAATGCTGAACCACATTTACTTCCGTAAACTGTCATGTGACATTGTCTTCCCTGTGCGTCACCCCTCGTCTCGCTTTGTAGAAGCGCTCCATTCATGTTAGAAGTCACATTCAGGCGTGTCAAGGAAGTAACTAAAATCAATTTCTGGAGAAGGTTTCTGATCAACATTCAGTTGTGTAAAATCACCACACCTGTAAATGTTCACATAATATGCCCATAATTAATATGCAAAAGGGAACACATTCTAAAACCACATCATGTCCAACTCAGTGTGGATGCATGATAAAGATAATAAAACAAACAAAATAACTAACTTATTTATTTGCTCTGCAGGTGTTCTTTGTATCAGATTTGTTCAAGGCCAAAGGGAGACGTTCTGCCTTATCTCTGACTCCTGTGAAGAAAGACCTCGTCCCTCCAGTCGACATCAGAGAGAGGAGCAATCACCTAATCATGGCATAGCATGCACTGTAAACGGCCCAAGTATAAATCACTACGACAGACGCTGGCCGCACAAACTTGGACCAAGTGAACTCCAACAGTGTGGAGGAAGCAGACAAATAACACATCTTGGAAGATTCCCTAAGATGAGAAATCGCTGCGGAAAAAAAACATGCACACCGTCCTTTCTTAACGGAAACATGCCCGTGTTTGCTGGGTCTCACAGCAAAATTCCATGTTGCAAGCGAGAGGACAGATCAGCCTACTTCTTTCTGAAAGACATCATCTCGGAGGCCTCCTCCATCTGTCAAGGCTGTTCCATGCGCACGGGTGAGGAACAGCAGCTGCATCCACTCGCTGTGTGGCTGATTCAAACTGAAAAACAAATTCCTTGATTTTAGGAAGGATGTTACTTTCTTTCTCTTTTGTTATCGCCCATATACAAATTGTAAAGGAATGTTTGATTTCTAGCACTATTTTAGCTCGACTCATTAACGACCGTTACCACTTGAATGACCTGAAGTGAAGCTTTTGGAAAGCTTTGTAAGCATTTATTGTTGTTTGTAACGTTGCATCAAAGGTGCACATGAGTTACAGTAGATGCAGAGTGCATGTGTGTGTGTGTGTGTGTGTGTGTTAGATGTGGGCCTCATTCTGCTGGCTAGGACGAGCCCCCCGACTGAGCCATTTAATGAAATGACTGTCTGTTCCATGTAGCAGACATGCGTGTGAGGGAGAATGTGAGTGACTTTGTCTGAATGCACATGCTTCCCTGTCTCCATATGATGTATTTTAGCGTTTACAGCCTGCCAATGTGCCTCTCTGTCCAGTCAGAGATGAAACACCTGCTCATGGGGACGTAGCACTGTGGAAAACAAGCGTCACATGCCGCGCGCCTACTAAACTGTTGTTAATCCAAGTGATGATTCACAATCACTGACAAATCCTGTGACAACATACTGTTTTATACCCAGGCGTTTAGAAATTTAATGAGAACAGGAATCGAAGCACAACTTCACAATACAGTAACATTGACGAATAACTTTTTAAGGATTTGGCACATTGGAAAGCGTTTCGGAAAGCTTTGTACAGTCATAACGAGGTTCTGCTCGCTTTTGGATTAATTCCTAGATTGGCTTTTTACACGTTTAAACAGGTTTTAATGCTATTTTTTTTTGTATAGAAAATAATACTCTGAACCACTGATTGAAAGTTTCATCTTATCTCGTATGTGGAGTGCCAGTTCTTTTCATGATTGTCTGTAAAAAAATTATACTGCATCAGAAATGTATGTGCAGTACATTACTATAAATTGTATCATAAGTGTATGTGTGCCTGTTGTGGAAACACCCACTAGGACTTTGTGTCTACACCTGTGTAAATGTTTGACATGCTGCTTGAGGAGGTGATCGTTATTGTGAATTTGGAGTACTTAAAAAAAAAACTAAAAAACTTAAGCACATTTCTGTTTAAAGTGCCTTACAGTATTTTTGTATCGCCATGTTGAATTGTTGTACGATGACACTACAGGATGTAAAAGTGTCTTGAATAAAATATACAAAGATGAAGAGATGTTTTCGTTATTTTTTTTCAAAAGATGCCATGAGAAGTGGAAAAAGAAAGTCTTTTTTTTTCTTTTTTTTTATGCAGTGATTCAGAAGTGCACCAACTTTGAAGTGTGATAGAGAGATCTGGGCGTGGGTCGATGCTCGACTTCCATGCTCGGCTTCCTGTGGGGAAATAGTGCACATTCCAGACTATAAACCCTCTCCCCAAGGGCCCTCTGGAATAATATAGACTGCATAGCTACGGTAGAGTAGCAGTGCACGTTTACTTGTGAGAATACAGTAGTTGCTAACGTGTGTCATACACAGAAAACATCTTAAGGTTCTAACTGGGTCCGACGGAGCTTGTTTCAAACCTGCACGTTCATGTGACGTGCCAAGCTGACGGATCTGCACGTTACTCAAAAGCAGATTAGTGTTGATTAGTTTAATAAGCTGCAAAGTGTGTTTCGTGTGCTGTGGCTTAACCTACTTGAGGTGAAAGATGACTTGCATCTGAAGACAAAAGCATGTTAACATGAACTGTATGCTTAAGTGGACGCATTCAGAGGCGATGCTTTCCGAAATTAAGTATGACCTGTGTCAGAAATGTTCCCTGAAGTTGCCTCCCTCAGTGAGGGCCAGATGTTCAACTGGCATGTTTACAAAGATACCCTGTGGCTTTTGCTTCGTTCAGTGCGTGAGAAGAGGAGTACATAAAGGCATACATTAGGAGAGAAGGCTAGAAAAGTGTGTTGTATTTAAAGCATATTCCTTCAAAGCAGGCGTGGGCAAACTATAACGTTTTAATCCGGCCCCCCGAATTTGAAAAAAATGAAATGAATAAACCTTTTTAATGTTTTATTTTCTAAATACCGTGGCCTTTCAAAAACAGTCATTTTGTTGAAATTATTTTGTTCATTGTCATTTAAAATTGAATGTATTTTTTTTCTCAAATGAGGTGAGGTCCGGCCCCTCTGTCAAATTTTAGAACCCATTGTGGCCCACCAATCAAAAAGTTTGCCCACCACTGCTTCAAAGGGAAAAATGTGTCGTTTGGATTTAAAATACATCTCGGCAGTTTTCTGTTTCACCATACCTGACAGATTCTTACATTTTTAAACTCTGCAAATGACCACAGCCTGACATGCCTGTGAACTACGTTTGACCATTGAGCCATCATTGAGGCAAGATTTCCTCAAAGATATCTCCAGACGTAATTGACAGTGAACGAGACTGCATGCGGCGTCCATTTTAACCAGTTGATGGTCCGTGCAATATTCCACTTTTGCACGTTTTCAGCCGCACGCAATTTTCCTTTGGCGATGCAAAACGGCTTTCTTGATCTTAAATGCTTTCAACTCTAATAACAGGATCCTTTTCATGTGGTTGCAGGGAAGAAAAAAAACTGTTGTTGAGTTCCCACCAATTTAAACCCTATTAATTATCCAGCGTGATTTACAGAATCCTCTCATGAACACAAATATGCAGCGTGAGCATCACAAGCAATTAGACGACTAAACTATTTGATTTTCTCGTCTGTGTGAGAAGAATATTGGAAATGAACAAATTGTGTCTCGCACCCACTTTGGATCACTAAAATAACTCAACCTTGGGAAAATTTGGCCACTCCGCTGTTGGAGTCAACTTGAAGCCAGTCACGGGGTTCACTGTCACGTGACTATATTGGCAGATACAATGAGGTCATTTGTTTTCTTCCTGACAGATGGATGGATGAGTGGCTCGATGGATGCTGAGAGGAAGTGGGGCGCACCCACCCGATGCCCTTACTGATAGGTGACCTCATTACAGCGCCACTGGGCTTGTTTTCCTCCCTCAGAGAGCACCACGATGATGGCTGGCTTCCATTGAGAGCTTTACTCTTAAGCCGTGCCAAGCTCTGGCACTTTTTCGAGGTTCTTTTTAATCCATCATGCTGCAGGATTTGCAACTTGAGTACTGCACTGCATCACTGAGGGCTGTTTGTAGTGTTTAATAAGGCAGTGTTTCCAAACTTTAACTGAGCCAAGGCAAACACTTTGCAATGGAAAAAAAATCTCACCACACACAAATGAACTTAAACATCACAAAATGTACGTATAATGAAATATCGATGCTCATTCACAAGCGAGAATGAAATCCGGCCTGTTTAGTCCAACACAAAGCGATTATTCTATTGTATGAACGGCAAAAGGAGGGTGTAAATTTTAATTGTGTAAGAGCATTTAAAATGTGTCACTGATATAGAAAGATGGACAAAGACACATTCTTTAGCTTTATGTTGCTGAACAACTAAAATAAAATTCTTTAAAAATTCTTGATAAGACAACCATGTATGTCATTATTTACATGTACCTTAAAGCCACATTTATCATCGCTTCAACAATTTCAATGAGTAACATTTAAGTCGCATGTTCGGTGTACATTCATGAACAAATTAGTTGTGAATATGCTCTGAATAAAACTGGGTACTGCATCCTGCACACATAATCTTATATATCCATCCATCCATCCATTCGGGCGTGCTGGAGTCTATCCCAGCGATCTTCGGGCAGTTGGCGGGGTTATCTCGTATAGGCTCTCATTAAATGATAATTAATAATTAAATAATAATCTATCGACCAGTAAGCATGTAATAATCCTTTAATTACCCCCCCACCCCCAAAAAAAGAAAATTGTCTCTTGTACTCTGTATTTTCTACTCTTTCATCCTCCTTTGTGTCAGCAGAATGTAAACATTCCGTGGGAGGCTAAATCTCTTCCACCACAAGCTTCCATGAAGCAGATTTGGGCTCACAGTGTGATTAGGGTTCGGATTGTTATTGCCGCAACATGCTATTGACTGTTTGACGCCCTCCTGCAAGCCTTCCGGTCTTAATTGCGCCATTGTAAATATGAGATTGTGCCAATGTTGACCACCCTTTGTATGCAAAGTTGTTGTTTTCTAAGCTCTTCAGTGTGTTTTCATTTTTCAATCAACCCATCCTTAAACCTCAAAGGATGGGGGGGGGGGGGGGCGCTCAGAGAAGACCTCAACTCTGATTACCCAGTAAAGAAATGAGAAACACGTTCAAAAGTAGGCCATATAAATATTTAATCTAATTTCATAGTGCTCTTTCTTAATTTAGTGAGCTCTCGCACACGTGATATTGTGTTGCATGTTTACCCTCAGCACGCTCCCAGAATAACAACTCACCCAAATTCCACAAGCTTTATTTCCCGAGCTCAGAATAAGTTAAGCCAAACTTTTATTTGACATCCTTACTTATTTACTTTGAAATGCACCATTTATACTCCACAAAGGGAGAACGCTTTGTGCTTGTTGTGTTTCACAAACCCCTCCAACATTTTCACATTATTGGATGTGTTTCTCTGCAGACAATAAAACTTGTTTTTCTTTTTGCTATTATCTGTTGTTCACCACTTGGTCACGTTATGATGTGATGTTGTGCGATCTGATACAATACATTACACAGTACAATCCAGCAGGATAAACTTGGCTATGAACTGATACAATCTGATACATTAAAGAAAAATCCAACATGGTACAATTTAATGTGATCTGTGATGTGATAAAACATACGACACGACCCATTGCCTAGATTTGATGCATGGCCTTTTTGGTGGAAATTATACAGGTCACAGTTTTTTTTCAGTTGCTTTGGTACATTTCTCAGATCCAAATGGAATACAACTACTTACGCAATTTTTTTTTTTTTTAGCTTAATGCTAAAAATGCATTCCATTCAACGTTTTACTGCTGCTAATGGCGTAACACATGTGAAGTGTCCCTTTAAAAGGGAAGTAAGCCTAAACAATTTATTTAAAAGAATATGTTTTATGCAGTCCCACTTTTCGAAAAACAGCATCTTGATCAATATTGTGTTTGTGGAATATGAGTTAGGCAGTAAAATCCACCCATTTTTAGCTACATCAAGGGGCAGCCATTTTGTCACTTCTGTCAACTGAAAATGACATCACAGTTGCTTAGTGCTCAGATCACGACCAATCATGGCTCATCTTCAGAAAACAGGTGAGCTGTGATTGGTTGTTACCAGTTCCCGGAGGAACTGTGATGTCATTGACAGAAAATGACAAAATGGCTTCCCCCCAAGAGGGCTAAAGATCGATTTTGCTGCTTAACTAATATTTGACAAATGCAATATTAATCAGAAAGCCATGTTTACATTAGTGAAGTCGCATAGAACACATAGCAAAGAATTTTCGGGGGTTGACTTGCCCTTTATTTGTCCATTTACACCAGAACACGACAGACACTGTCATTTTATATTGACATGACTAAGCAATTTGACCCAAAATGACATGTGCAGAGGAACCAGTATATTTTGCCATATTAATGAATTGTTTTGAGAAACCGAACTAACTGTTTTGCAAATTTCAAATCTGATCTGAGAAATGTACCAATGCGACTGAAAAAACCTGTAACACAACCAAACTGGCAATAGAAAGTAAGTTCCGAATCAATATATAGAAAGTCAGAGTACGCACACAAGCACACGGAAAACACACATTCCACTCAGATACGTTCAAACGTAAACCGCATCTCCTGACTGTGAGGCAGACATGCTAACCACAACACCACCGGGCTGCCCATCATGACTATATAATCCATTAATCATCTTGTGACTGCGTGATTAAGGAAAGAGTATAAAAGTGCTTACAGTATAATATTTTGAAGCTAGAAAAACATGACACAGAAGCACATTTACTTCTTATATGACAAGATACTGTACGTCTTTATCCACAAAGGGAACATTTCCACTCACACACATCATTCAAGTATTTTTTTATGCATAACAGAAGTTCTACACGCTGCTAATTCTGTTCCGGGTTGCGGAGAGTTGGAGCTTAACCCAGCTGACTGGGCAAAAGGCGAACCGTCAATGAGCAGGTACCTAAACCACACAAGTCAGGCAAATGAACAACAGCATCAGTCACTTGTAAATAAAACATAATTGAATTGGTTCTATCTCATATTTCTGAGGTATTCTACCAGAAACCTGGTGCCCCAGTCATGAATTTTGGCATGTTTACATTTTTTTATAATAGTTATTTTCAGTGTTACAGTCAACCTACCATATGGAGTAAATTTTCTCTCATGTTACTGTTTAAAGGAAAACTGCACACCCAAAAACCCTATCGTCGACCCCCCAAATTTAGACCCCCCCATCCCATCCGCATGATTTCCAACCCCAAAATCCCTGAGCTATTCCCCCCCCCTTTTCTTTCTCTCTCTCTCTCTTTCTGCTGTGGAATTTTGAACAAATGACCTCCATATGTGCTTAAAGCAGCCCCATGGGAAGAGGGCTAAGAAGAATATACTGCTGACTGAACACAAACATTGACTTCATCAAACATGGAGCTGTGAAGCTCTCCATATGCTCACCTGGCACAGCGGGTCACTCGCTGACTGCTGCATGGCGGCATCTTGTCAGTCTGCCTCGTTATCTTCCTGTGGCACATGTTTTTGGATGTGGTTGCCGGGAGGGGGTGTTAAGCGCTTTGCTATTATCTATCAAATAACATAAATGCGTGTGAGGAACGTTATGGGCCATTGGATTTT